>NC_064921.1:584272839-584581339 GCF_023897955.1 Schistocerca gregaria
GCACAGATCGGAGGAGGAGAAGATGGACAGAGAGAGAGAGGAGAGGAGGTGATGGACAGTGATGCAGGGGGGAAGAGAGAGGCAGAGAAAGGGGGGAGGAGGGGATGAACAGACAGAAGGGAAGGAGGAAATGGACAGAGAAAGGGAAGAGTAGTAGTTTCTATATGACTAAAACTACTCTTAGTAGTTGTAAAGGAAGTATTCTGAACACTAAATTAAGAAAGAAAAAGTACTAAGTGTTGGTGAAATGCGCATGAACCATCTTCGTTGTGCTGTCCACTACTAGTACACATAAACACCAATAAAGAGAAGAACTTAATACAATCAACTTCAGACTAGCCCTGGAAATCAGTTACAATATGTCTCATATCAGGTAATCAAAAAGCAAATTTAATGATCTCGAGTACGAATTATTTACAGCACGCACAGAGGCGTTTAAGCAAACATTCTTCCTGTGTTCCATAAGTGAATGGTACGGTAAGAAGTATTAATTTTTTTAAAGGTGGAATGGGCAGCGCCATGCTCTCCATAGTTGTTTGCAAAGTATGGATATAGACGTAGTGGTAATGTAGTTGCAGACAGATGTCGCTTCAGTTCATTAATTTTTGTATTTAGAGAAGTGGAAACAACGACCGAATGGACAGAAAAGAAATGAACTGAAGAGTAGAAATTCCCATTGTGTTTAAAACAGAAGTTTGCAAAATGTATTATAAATTTTGACTTTTGGCAAGGAAACATGGTCTTAAGTACGAAAATCATTTCAAAAAACCATACCAAAAATTCAAGGTTACCCACAGAGCAATGAAGACATAGATAACAGGAATTAATGAAAGTAAATAAAAAGTGAAGACAGGCCATTTGACCACGGGAAAGATTCAGTCGGAAGTCTTCATTATTTCTCTTTTATTTATTTACTTAATCTGGTCAACTTAGGAGCCAAAACAGTCTCTTATATGGCATACGGAGCGTTTCACATCACGGGGTCATTGTATAATGATAATAATAATAGTTTTGTGCATACTACTATCACTTTTATTAATGGTAATAAGTAAGCGTACTTTTGTTTTAGCACAAGTTGTGCTACTTTGTTTGAAGAATTCTGACAGGTATTCGTGCAGCAGTTTGTTCGTCATTAACTTGACGATACATCGGTGAAGGACTTGGACAACTTAGCAGGTTTGGTCTGCGCCAGAAGAATTCAGAGAGAATGGTTCAAATGGCTCTGAGCACTATGTGACTTAACATCTGTGGTCATCAGTCCCCTAGAACTTAGAACTATTTAAACCTAACTAACCTAAGGACACCACACACATCCATGCCCGAGGCAGGATTCGAACCTGCGACCGTAGTAGTCACGCGGTTCCGGACTGAGCGCCTTAACCGCGAGACCACCGCCAGACAGAATGCTAGAGGGTGCTGTAGCAGTGTCGTTGTTGTATAATTGTTTGATGAGTCTGTTCTTCCAAGTAACTGAGAAAACTTTTGCTGACAAGTTGTGGTCGAACAGGTAATACGTTACTACGGATGGTAGTGGATCAGTAATAAGTCTGATCATACGCACTAAGTTTTCATTATGCCCTGATGAACTGATACGATAGATGTTTTTGACGGCATTGTCAATAACATGCTCAAGAAAGAATTTTTCGTAGCTACCCCGCGAAATAATTAATAAATCATATTTTTGTTTACGGTGCAATGTTGATTGTCGATAAATTGAAATAACAATTAATTTTCAGTGCACAGACAGGGGAATAAACTGCATCTTTTACTTTGACTATCCCTAGACCACGGTGATTTTTTCACACGACAGCTAGTCTGTGTCTGAACTATAACCTTTTTTGCTAACTGACTACTGCGCACCTGCTTGTAAGCAGTAAGTTTTTCCACGATGGAAATTCTTTTGTAAGCCAACTGTGCAGCGTCTCTGACAATTAATTTGCCGAGCAGCAGTTTTCTTCTCATTCCTCTGGGGGAGCATTTTTATCATATACCCGACTAAGTCTGTCAGTAAATCAACGTAGTTTGCCGTTAATGTGCAGTACGAACGGTGGAAGTCATCTCTCAATTTATCTCCTGCGCTCCTGCCACAAGTTCGGCCCTTAAATTCTCTGCCAGTTGATTCTCGGGTATTGTAGCAGGTATGTCATGAAAATTATGTCCAGGGCAGACGCACCGGACGCGGGACGTATGAATTATTATGTTTGGCGCTTTCGTAGAAAACCTTACCTTCGTGGCTGTGACTATTTTCTTTGTGAATGTATCTATAAGATAAAGGAGCAACGCATTTACATTTGTGTAACTTCCTGAATTTACGGCTGTGGGGAAAATGGAACGGAGATTGTAACACCATCACTTTATACTGTTACTGCATATGTTGCAGTGTTATTAATGTCTGTTAAAAAAAATACGTATTTTTTCTCTAATTGTAGTAATGAAGAATATTTTATGTGTGGTTATGTATTTTCAGTAGTTGCAGGGGCAACAGTCTGGATGATTGACTGATCCGGCCTTGCAACATTAACCAAAACGGCCTTGCTGTGCTGGTACTGCGAACGGCTGAAAGCAAGGGGAAACTACAGCCGTAATTTTTCCCGAGGACATGCAGCTTTACTGTATGATTAAATGATGATGGCATCCTCTTGGGTAAAATATTCCGGAGGTAAAATAGTCCCCCATTCGGATCTCCGGGCGGGGACTACTCAGGAGGATGTCGTTATCAGGAGAAAGAAAACTGGCGTTCTACGGATCGGAGTGTGGAATGTCAGATCCCTTAATCGGGCAGGTAGGTTAGAAAATTTAAAAAGGGAAATGGATAGGTTAAAGTTAGATATAGTGGGAATTAGTGAAGTTCGGTGGCAGGAGGAACAAGACTTCTGGTCAGGTGACTACAGGGTTATAAACACAAAATCAAATAGGGGTAATGCAGGAGTAGGTTTAATAATGAATAGGAAAATAGGAATGCGGGTAAGCTACTACAAACAGCATAGTGAACGCATTATTGTGGCCAAGATAGATACGAAGCCCACACCTACTACAGTAGTACAAGTTTATATGCCAACTAGCTCTGCAGATGATGAAGAAATTGAGGAAATGTACGATGAAATAAAAGAAATTATTCAGATAGTGAAGGGAGACGAAAATTTAATAGTAATGGGTGACTGGAATTCGAGTGTAGGAAAAGGGAGAGAAGGAAACATAGTAGGTGAATATGGATTGGGGCTAAGAAATGAAAGAGGAAGCCGCCTAGTAGAATTTTGCACAGAGCACAACTTAATCATAGCTAACACTTGGTTTAAGAATCATGAAAGAAGGTTGTATACGTGGAAGAACCCTGGAGATACTAAAAGGTATCAGATAGATTATATAATGGTAAGACAGAGATTTAGGAACCAGGTTTTAAGTTGTAAGACATTTCCAGGGGCAGATGTGGACTCTGACCACAATCTATTGGTTATGACCTGTAGATTAAAACTGAAGAAACTGCAAAAATGTGGGAAATTAAGGAGATGGGACCTGGATAAACTGAAAGAACCAGAGGTTGTACAGAGTTTCAGAGAGAGCATAAGGGAACAATTGACAGGAATAGGGGAAAGAAATACAGTAGAAGAAGAATGGGTAGCTCTGAGGGATGTAGTAGTGAAGGCAGCAGAGGATAAAGTAGGTACAAAGACGAGGGCTGCTAGAAATCCTTGGGTAACAGAAGAAATATTGAATTTAATTGATGAAAGGAGAAAATATAAAAATGCAGTAAATGAAGCAGGCAAAAAGGAATACAAACGTCTCAAAAATGAGATCGACAGGAAGTGCAAAATGGCTAAACAGGGATGGCTAGAGGACAAATGTAAGGATGTAGAAGCTTATCTCACTAGGGGTAAGATAGATACTGCCTACAGGAAAATTAAAGAGACCTTTGGAGAGAAGAGAACCACGTGTATGAATATCAAGAGCTCAGATGGCAGCCCAGTTCTAAGCAAAGAAGGGAAGGCAGAAAGGTGGAAGGAGTATATAGAAGGCTTATACAAGGGCGATGTACTTGAGGACAATATTATGGAAATAGAAGAGGATGTAGATGAAGACGAAATGGGAGATACGATACTGCGTGAAGAGTTTGACAGAGCACTGAAAGACCTGAGTCGAAACAAGGCCCCCGGAGTAGACAACATTCCATTAGAACTACTGACGGCCTTGGGAGAGCCAGTCATGACAAGACTCTACCAGCTGGTGAGCAAGATGTATGAGACAGGCGAAATACCCTCAGACTTCAAGAAGAATATAATAATTCCAATCCCAAAGAAAGCAGGTGCTGACAGATGTGAAAATTACCGAACTATCAGTTTAATAAGCCATGGCTGCAAAATACTAACACGAATTCTTTACAGACGAATGGAAAAACTGGTAGATGCAGACCTCGGGGAGGATCAGTTTGGATTCCGTCGAAATGTTGGAACACGTGAGGCAATACTGACCTTACGACTTATCTTAGAAGAAAGATTAAGAAAAGGCAAACCTACGTTTCTAGCATTTGTAGACTTAGAGAAAGCTTTTGACAATGTTGACTGGAATACTCTTTTTCAAATTCTAAAGGTGGCAGGGGTAAAATACAGGGAGCGAAAGGCTATTTATAATTTGTACAGAAACCAGATGGCAGTAATAAGAGTCGAGGGGCATGAAAGGGAAGCAGTGGTTGGGAAAGGAGTGAGACAGGGTTGTAGCCTCTCCCCGATGTTATTCAATCTGTATATTGAGCAAGCAGTAAAGGAAACAAAAGAAAAATTTGGAGTAGGTATTAAAATTCATGGAGACGAAGTAAAAACTTTGAGGTTCGCCGATGACATTGTAATTCTGTCAGAGACGGCAAAGGACTTGGAAGAGCAGTTGAACGGAATGGACAGTGTCTTGAAAGGAGGATATAAGATGTACATTAACAAAAGCAAAACGAGGATAATGGAATGTAGTCAAATTAAATCGGGTGATGCTGAAGGAATTAGATTAGGAAATCAGACACTTAAAGTAGTAAAGGAGTTTTGCTATTTAGGAAGTAAAATAACTGTTGATGGTCGAAGTAGAGAGGATATAAAATGTAGACTGGCAATGGCAAGGAAAGCGTTTCTGAAGAAGAGAAATTTGTTAACATCGAATATAGATTTATGTATCAGGAAGTCGTTTCTGAAAGTATTTGTTTGGAGTGTAGCCATGTATGGAAGTGAAACATGGACGATAACTAGTTTGGACAAGAAGAGAATAGAAGCTTTCGAAATGTGGTGCTACAGAAGAATACTGAAGATAAGGTGGATAGATCACGTAACTAATGAGGAGGTATTGAATAGGATTGGGGAGAAGAGAAGTTTGTGGCACAACTTGACTAGAAGAAGGGATCGGTTGGTAGGACATGTTTTGAGGCATCAAGGGATCACAAATTTAGCATTGGAGGGCAGCGTGGAGGGTAAAAATCGTAGAGGGAGACCGAGAGATGAGTACACTAAGCAGATTCAGAAGGATGTAGGTTGCAGTAGGTACTGGGAGATGAAGCAGCTTGCACAGGATAGAGTAACATGGAGAGCTGCATCAAACCAGTCTCAGGACTGAAGACAATAACAACAACATGTATGAAGAATAGTGGTCCTGTTACTGATTCATACACAGGGTTCGATAGCTAGAAATGTTAGAGAAGGTAAAGCTGCAGATAAGTCCCTCTGTCTACAAGGTGTCTCTCCTTAGTCATCAGGCACATTTTCTCTGATGTTTCGACAAATATATGCAATTTCGTTTTTTTGCAATGTGTAGCTGGAATCCACCCAAACAAATACAACTTCTCGTGTCTAATGTTTCTTTCTCGTTACAAACAAAATAATTTATAAAGCAGAGCCGGCCGGTGTGGCCGTGCGGTTCTAGGCGCTTCAGTCTGGAACCGCGTGACCGCTACGGTCACAGGTTCGAATCCTGCCTCGGGCATGGATGTGTGTGACGTCCTTAGGTTAGTTAGGTTTAAGTAGTACTAAGTTCTAGGGGACTGATGACCACAGATGTTAAGTCCCATAGTGTTCAGAGCCATTTGAACCATTTAAAGCTGAATTTTGTGTGTGTGTTTGACAGAGAGGTCCCAGATTAGCCTAGTGCGGTATTGGCCTTTTAGGTATGTGTTCACACGACGAGCAAAATACAAATTATAACCAGTAATTCAGCAGGAACTGAGAAGTGCTTTTGTATGCCGGTAGCAGATAGTGCGGCGCAACACTACTCGGTCTTTGCTGCAGTACTGGTTATTCGTATTTTGTTCTTCGTATCAACACCTTTTGAATAAACGTATGTCGCACTAGACTAATGTGGAACTCCTCTGTCGAATGGACGCATAAAATTCTGCTTTAAAAATAGTTTTGTTTGTAACGGGAAACTAACTGACGCTTTCTGCTGACACTGGGCGTTGCTTGAATGTCGTGACGAGCACTATTTGATTGGCCTGTCTTAAGATACACAGGGCAGAAACAAAATTGCAAATATCTACCGAAACACTAGAGAAAATGCAACTGACGACTCTTAGGGCAGACTACCGGTATAAGAAGTAGTGCGCCAAAGTGGAAAGATTAAGAGCGCATAGTTATTGCACCAAGAGACGAACGGCAATCAGTGAGTAGCTAGCCTCTAGTTTAGACCAGGGGCGGCCAAGGACTCGGCTGGCGAGACGTGGCCTACCATGAGTGCCATATCACTCAGCCTCCCGCATATTTCACTCACTACTGTCTGAGTGTATGGAGAGGGAACAGGGATAACTGCGAACGAGCCACATTTTAATGCCAGTGCACTCGCACTGTATACGACTTGGTTTTATATTTCACATTTCTCAACAACACTGATCAGAAAAACAAGTTTTCATTATTATTTATTTATTTTTGGCATGCTGAAGACATAATAAAATTTTTATCTGAGACGCACTGCCTATGGATAGATGTAGACAATTTCACAGATTTTGGCACTCAGGTTGCCATATAATCGTGACTCTTAGTATCATAATCGAGAAAAGGGTCTTTCACGCAGATTCATTATGGAGACGTGAAAACTCTATCTAAGGAAAACAACGTAGACGTCATGGACAGTTCTGACGCAAGAGGATTTGTCTTTAAAACGAGAAATACCTTGCACATCATTCAGCAATATCCGCATAGGCTGAAACAGCAAATGGTCTCGAAAATAGCTTGAAAACCGATGGAAATGTGTGGTAAGTTTCTATGCGACCAAACTGCTGAGGTCATCGATCGCTAGGCTTATACACTAATTAATATAAGTTTAACTTACTCTTAGAACACACACACCCACACTCGAGGGAGGACTCGAACCTCCGAAGGGGGAAGCCCGCAAATCATGGCAAAGCGTCCCTGACTGCACGGCTACCCCGCACGGCGAAAACAGATGTAAGAGTGGCAGTGTCCTCAAAACGTTTAGGAAACTTTCCTTGTATTTCTTTCAAGGCCACAATGAACTACTCAAACCTCGCGTTTTCTTTAACGTGAGCTTCGGGAACAGGGCTGTACTTGTCAGAACAAGTCCCTTCAGCAAAGCGATTTTCTTTTTAAATGCATTCCAATTAACCCACAACAGTGTTGTTTCTCACCTTGCAACATGTTACTGTGGACAGTGTGGAGTCAAGCCCACTTAAAGTGTGCAGTCTGAAATCCATTCAGGGTGTTCTAATTTTCGACCTGCGGTCATTTTGCCTTCATTAATTCAACAATAGGGAGTGCCGTATCGAAAAATCGTTGTAGGCATGCTCCGTCAACGAAGCCCATCTGGTCAATCGTTGTAGTTTTTCGCTCCTTCTTTGTCAGCTAAATCTTTATATTTTTTCTACATTGTATTGTAATGTCTTTTCATATCACATTTCCAGTACCCTTTGCTTATGCGACTTCAATATATACAGGGCGTCCCAGTTATCTTGTCCACCCAAAATATCTCTGGAACAATAACGGCAATTGGAAAACGACTTTCACCGGTATAAATGTAGGGCTGGGGCCCATGAATGTACGTATTGGGAAACGTTCTAAAACGAAAGCATAAGTGTTTTTAACACAAACTTACGTTTTTTTAATGGACCTCCTATATTTTTTCTTCAACAGTACATTGCATGACAAAGCACATACACAATGGCGTTGATTGCATCGCAATATTCCCATTAAATCCCGAGATATTGAGACGCGAAGTTGACGCTTGAAACACCGGACATGCGCTGCTAGCGCACGTCCTGAGGCTCAGGCGTGAACCCCATGCTGCCCGTAATCGCGATGTGATTGACATGAGTAATCACACTTCCATACTTATCAAGAGGTCCGAAACGAATAATACGGTCTGCTGACATCCTGCATTAACGTCGTACATTCCAGCAGGTATTTATCCCATAGGCTAGGGGTAAAACGGTTCTGTAACATATCTGTGTACCGCAACGTTAGTCACAAAGTTAAATTCGCTTATTGTTAACCCGTTACTAAAAAGATAATGCCGTTCAACGTTAAAACTTTACTTTACTGTAGATCTAGCGCAAGTGACAGTTAATCATTCACTCGTAATAGTAAAATTCATGTTGATGGTTTTAGTGAAACGAGCAAGTGGACTAAAAGTCTTACCGTTGTTTAGGTAAAAATGTTTTGATTTGGGAAGTTCATGTAGGACACAGAAGATGAATGTAAACATGTTTAACCAATTAGGTTTATTATCACATATATATCAATATAATGTTTATCTAATGCGTTAAATGACAAATTGTTGCAAACAAATGTTTCTTAACATTACTGGGTAAAATGGCATTATGTAGAAACTTCCACTGTGATACCAGCACTACATACTAAACATAGCGTTCACATCTCATGCTCAAAGTGATGCCCATTGGCTTGCATACATAGGGTCACTCTGTGGATGAAGGATGTGCTACTTCGTGCTACTGTTTCCTCTTTGATGTCTGTACAAGCATCAATAATGTGTTGCTTCATGTCCTCTGGTGTTGTTGGTTAATGTTGGTAAACAGCATTCTTCACTGCTGCCCAAAGAAAATAATCCAGCGGTGTAAGGTCTGGAGAGCGTGCAGACCACCAAACTGGGCCACCTCCTCCAATCCAACTACCAGGGAACTTACGCTTCAGAAGGTGTCGTGTTCGTAAGGCGTTATGTGCAGGGCATCCGTCATGCTGATACCACATGACCATTCTCCGGTTCAGAGGTACGGTGTCCAAGAGAACAGGAAGATTGTGTCGTATTAGTCTGGAGTATTGTCTGCCATTTTGGATGCCATTTATAAAGGAATGTCCGATAATGGTATCTCCAATAATCCCACACCAAACATTAACTTCCCACGGACGTTGATGCTCTACCTGACGGTGCCATTTTGGATTGTCTGCGGACCAATAATGCATATTCCTCATATTGACAATTCCTTTGTTGGAGAACGATTTCTCATCCGTAAAGAGAACATCTGCAAAAAAATTTGGATTAGTCAGAAGTTTTTCCTGAGCCCACCGACAAAATGTTACCCTATTGCGGAAGTCATTTCCATGAAGGGCCTGGTGTAAATGAACATGGTAAGGATGACATTTATGATGTTTAAGAATACGCTGTGCACTTGATTTCGACACATCAACTTCACGTTCAATTTGACGTCTGCTGATTTGAGGATTCACAGCCATGGTAGCGAGCACAGCAGCTTCAGCACGTTCATCTGTGCGATGTCGAGGTCTTGGATTTAAGCTTCACGTTTCACGTAGACGAGATGTGAGACGACCAAACATCCGGCGCGAAGGCGATGGCTTGTCAGGGAATCGTCTTCTGTACAGTCGTTCTGCCTGAACAGCATTTCGTCCACCTACAACAGGGTAAAGTACAGGTATGTAGAGTAGGGTAGAAAACAGACATATTAACTTAATAATCATAATGTTCGCTAACAGTACTATCAACAAACAAGCAATCTCATAACGTATTTCCCGTCAACGTACATTCTCCATAGATCAACAGCATTTCTGCCATATCTTCATGTGTGTACATTACACTGTACAGTATAAGTTCCACAACACCACGTTTATTCACAATGTGTACTACCTCCGTGCCGTCACTAGATTACTCTGATGCACGACTGCACTGGCTAGCGGTGCACTGCACGCCAAAGCAACAACAAATGGGATGCTCGGAGGGTGGTGGAGTACAGGAGTTTTTCATGGGTCGCAAATCATAAACAAGGCGAAGTGGTAACTGTGGCAGTAGTGGGAACTACGTTGGACACTTGACTAGGTAGAGCCAGGCCCTGCGCGACAGGCACAATGGGTCATATAACGCTTTAGATAAACCTTATTTTGGGTGTGCAGGATAAATAAGACACCCTGACGGGTGTACACCGATCGGTACTAGTTCATATTGTGTACGTAGATACGTAAAACGTGCAAGAGGGAAACCATTATGTGCTTATGAGAGTTTATGGCAGCAGACCGTATTATTTGTTTCTGACCTCTTGATAAGTATGGAGGTGTGATTACGCATGTCAATCACATCGTGATTACGGGCAGCATGGGGTTCACGCCTGAGCCTCAGGACGTGCGCTAGCAGCGCATGTCGGGTGTTTCAAGCGTCAACTTCGCGTCTCAATATCTCGGGATGTAATGGGAATATTGCGATGCAATCAACGCCATTGTGTATGTGCTTTGTCATGCAATATACTGTTGAAGAAAAAATATAGGAGGTCCATTAAAAAAAACATAAGTTTGTGTTAAAAAACACATATTCTTTCGTTTTAGAATGTTTCCAAATAAGTACATTCATGGGCCCCAGCCCTACATTGATACCGGTGAAAGTCGTTTTACAATAGCTGTCATTGTTCCAGAGATATTTTGGGTGGACAAGATGGCTGGGACACCCTGTACACTGAGAATTCTCATCTCTGTCTTCTGTCATTCATATTCATTTTTACAGGCTTGTTACGATAAATCGCTAGACTGCCTCTTTTTGTACAAACGACCACTGGACCTGTGAATGTGCTTCATAAAACAACTAACAGCAAGGGTAAACAGCTCTGACACCGCGATTCGCCCGAACTGAAGAGAACTGAAGTTTGCTGTTCCACTCACATTGTTTGAATTCTGTTCAGCGCCTTGCTAATCTAAAAGTGGAATCTTACTGTCTCATTTGTTCAAAGTCGGTGTGGATTCGCACAATGGTAGCATTATCTCAACCACGCTGTCACCAGTCAGTTGTGTTGCAAGCTGTTGACAATTTTAAGCCATACCTCCGCTCGCATATCCGCCATTTGCAAATGTATCATCACTGATTATCGTTAAGTCTAGCCATACTATCTAATTTTTTTATCTTATCTCACTAGTCCTAATACAATGTAACACAAAGTGCGTTATGGTTTCCAGCTTCATTTGGTCCTCTACTTTGTATGTTGTTGTCAGGTCCTACGCAAAATTATGGTATGTCATTCTTATGCGAACAGTACTTAAATCTCTTTTTCACGATGAAAAAAGTCCTGTCACAATCGCCACATGTAAGTGAAACCACCGACTCCACGTGTGGTTGATTCGCCGAAGCCTTTTAAAGTGCAAGAAACGCTTATAACCGAACTTTTTAATGTTTTCATAGCAGGGAAACTATCCATTTTTGACTACTAAACTAGCAATATGCAGTTATTGTTGATATCTATGATGTTTAATATGGTACAGAATAATATTTTAAGTTACTGGAAATAAATTGCTTCGACACCCACAGAGCTACAAAAAAACAGCCTGCGCTGTTGTATCTCGTCTTTTTACGGGAGCGCAGTGCGCGACCGGGCCGCGTATTATCATCAAAAACATCGTACTCGCCAACCTCTCTCTTCTCAGGAAACTAAAGCCTTTTGTTCACTCAGTTGTGCACTGACATTTAATCTGCACTATATAACGTTTCCTATTTTGCTGACTAACAAAACTTCTTTACTGAGTTGACCATGTACAGCCTAACGGAATATTGTTAAGTTTTAGGCAACTAATTTCATCTTGGATCTCCCTCCAAAAGGTACAGAGGATAACGGGGCTCGATTTGCAATAATTTATGGACACAACAAAGGATATTACACTAAATAAACATTTTACTGCTTACCTGCTAGCTTTATCCTCGCCATAGTAGCGAACGGATTATGGACGACAGTCCATATGTAAAAAATATTAATTCTACGAAGGTTCGTCATCGTCGGTTCTGAAGGGGCATTTTAATTTTACTCTTTCAGAAGTTATTTAACTATTACTTAAAATGAACTTACATTATTACAATTAACTTTCAGTGTTCTGTTAGGTATGAAGATGGATGCAAGCGTGAAATCCTGACGTAGCTCAACGGTTATCATCTTTAAATTTAGCAGTTACGCTATTAATGAGACTTAAATAACTCAACAGTAAGTGAAAATAATCTAAATCTGAAGCATTAATTGAATTAGCAATGCGACCAGTCAGTTCTATATCCACACAAATAAATTTAAAGTTGTCTTTTCCAGCTAAATACACAACACTCTTTTATCGTCGTGATTCTAAAATCATTTTATACGTCTTCCGACAGTTTAGATTTACTCAAAATCAAACACAGCCACAATAAAATCAGGATTCAGTTTCTGACTTTATGATAATGAATGTAATACACTCCTGGAAACTGAAATAAGAACATCGTGAATTCATTGTCCCAGGAAGGGAAAACTTTATTGACACATTCCTGGGGTCAGATACATCACATGATCACACTGACAGAACCACAGGCACATAGACACAGGCAACAGAGCATGCACAATGTCGGCACTAGTACAGTGTATATCCACCTTTCGCAGCAATGCAGGCTGCTATTCTCCCATGGAGACGATCGTAGAGATGCTGGATGTAGTCCTGTAGAACGGCTTGCCATGCCATTTCCACCTGGCGCCTCAGTTTGACCAGCGTTCGTGCTGGACGTGCAGACCACGTGAGACGACGCTTCATCCAGTCCCAAACATGCTCAATGGGGGACAGATCCGGAGATCTTGCTGGCCAGGGTAGTTGACTTACACCTTCTAGAGCACGTTGGGTGGCACGGGATACATGCGGACGTGCATTGTCCTGTTGGAACAGCAAGTTCCCTTGCCGGTCTAGGAATGGCAGAACGATGGGTTCGATGACGGTTTGGATGTACCGTGCACTATTCAGTGTCCCCTCGACGATCACCAGAGGTGTACGGCCAGTGTAGGAGATCGCTCCCCACACCATGATGCCGGGTGTTGGCCCTGTGTGCCTCGGTCGTATGCAGTCCTGATTGTGGCGCTCACCTGCACGGCGCCAAACGCGCATACGACCATCATTGGCACCAAGGCAGAAGCGATTCTCATCGCTGAAGACGACACGTCTCCATTCGTCCCTCCATTCACGCCTGTCGCGACACCACAGGAGGCGGGCTGCACGATGTTGGGGCGTGAGCGGAAGACGGCCTAACGGTGTGCGGGACCGTAGCCCAGCTTCATGGAGACGGTTGCGAATGGTCCTCGCCGATACCCCAGGAGCAACAGTGTCCCTAATTTGCTGGGAAGTGGCGGTGCGGTCCTCTACGGCACTGCGTAGGATCCTACGGTCTTGGCGTGCATCCGTGCGTCGCTGCGGTCCGGTCCCAGGTCGACGGGCACGTGCACCTTCCGCCGACCACTGGCGACAACATCGATGTACTGTGGAGACCTCACGCCCCACGTGTTGAGCAATTCGGCGGTACGTCCACCCGGCCTCCCGCATGCCCACTATACGCCCTCGCTCAGAGTCCGTCAACTGCACATACGGTTCACGTCCACGCTGTCGCGGCATGCTACCAGTGTTAAAGACTGCGATGGAGCTCCGTATGCCACGGCAAACTGGCTGACACTGACGGCGGCGATGCACAAATGCTGCGCAGCTAGCGCCATTCGACGTCCTACATCGCGGTTCCTGGTGTGTCCGCTGTGCCGTGCGTGTGATCATTGCTTGTACAGCCCTCTCGCAGTGTCCGGAGCATGTATGGTGGGTCTGACACACCGGTGTCAATGTGTTCTTTTTTCCATTTCCAGGAGTGTAGAACCTTTTAAATAAACGAATCTGTTCAGTAACTATGGGAAGTTTCTGGCTGCAATATTCATTACAATTAATATATTTACATAGATTGAAAAAGGTCTAGCCTTACTTTTAATAACTACTGTGGTGCTGTAGTTGTAGGTTGCAGAATGATAATTGGCTAGCCTCTACACGTCCGCAGTAAGACGGAATTAATTATTTTGTACCACGTTGCTCGAGGTAGCTATTTTTCTTATTGTTTCATTGACTCCAAATTCCTTCATAGATTATGGTTGGATATTCTTGCTTTCCAACAACTGCAATTTCTATAGATGATCTTACGACAAATGGCTCTGCCACACTAACGTTCACTCGATTTTATGCACTTGAAGCGTTAAAAAATGTTAACACCGCGTGACAGCACAGCTATGTATGCTCACCAGTCTATCCTGCCTGCAACTGTTGTATTTTCGTTCCTTTTCGTCCTTTTGCGCCACCTAGCGCTAATGTTATTCACACAGCCCGAGTTTCTCACTTGCTTTACTAAAATTATTATACACTTCCAAATAAGCCATGAATATTACAGTTGTTATTTCAGTGTTACTATGATGGGATGTGCAGAGAATTCATAGAAATTCAAAAACACAAAAACAACTTCAACCGAGAAGTAGAAGGATTGAAATTAGAGAAGCATCCTAGGGCCAACTCTTTCCCACCACCTGCTCCTTAACATACGTCGGCGCGATTTCGCGATCTCAGGAACCGGTTGTCACGGAGCAATAGCTGCGTGGATACGCATAAGCAATTCGGCCTGCAGAAGTCTGACATTGCAATTGCTTTCCCAGTCGTTATAGCGTTTGACGATGTCTCCAGCATTGGGACACGGAACTTTGTCAGAGAATTGGCCTTGGACATCAGCTTAATGCCAACAAAACTTTAATCACCGATTACGAAAGTATACTTAGTGTCCGGCAAAGAGAATGATGAAATGTCACTCATATACTGACTAGTACATAGGAAGAAAAGAGAATTGTAAGATGGAATCTCTGAAAACACGTGATTGCTTCCCAGTCACACAAGACAGTTTGCGTAACACACGAGTCTATCCTACAACATCACTGGAGGAAAACCACTATTTCGCCATCAGTTATCAGCCAAGTGGCGCAGTGGTTAGCACAAGGGACTTACTTTCAGTAGGTCGGCGGTTCAAATCGCGATCTGGACAACCAGGTTTAGATTTTCAATGATTTCCCGAAATGGTCGGGATGGTTCCTTGTACTTATGGGTCTAACGACCTCATTGTCGACGGGACGTTAAATGCTAATCTTCCTTCCTTATTTCCTTCGGTTAATCACGTCCACTGATCGTCTCTACACGAGTGTTAGGAAATCATCTTGTTTTTTCCCTCAAGACTCTCATCAAGCTCCTGTATTGGTGACAACGGATTCTAATTATGAATTCGGCGCTGCTGCCGTATATTAGCGGTAGCTGACAGCGTCGCCATGTAGCTGGTTGTGCGCTTCCTTTCGGAGTGATCCCATTAGCAGGCCCGCATTTGGAGCGATGATGTACGCGCCCTGCCGCTGGCGAGACGGCGGGAGCTCGCTCCACTTGTTCCGCCCGCGCACTGCGCTACACCGCCGGACGGGCGCAGTTTGTCGCGCGGCCGTAACCGGAGCGTAATTAAACAATTAGGGCCGCCCCCGCCTCTCCAGAGGCGCGGCGGCCACCCGTGTGGGACTCCCACTCATGTCAGAGCAGCGGCGGCCGCGTCGCTGTGCTGCGCGCTTACACAGCCTGACACGCAACTGCAGTCTCCCAGAGAGTTTTGCACTTTCCTTTGGTCACATGTTATTACACAATTGTTTTCCACTTTCGATGAATAGTTCCGAAGAACTGCTCAATCCAACTGCACCGTTACATCAAGACATCTGCGGTGATATGAAAAGTTGGATCGAATCAGCATAATAGTAAACGTGGAAGAGTCATTGAACGGCAAATGCAGAAGTCTGATAGTGGATTGAAAATAAAGGATATACACAGGAGAAACGAAGCAAAGAAAATGAAATTGCACATGTAAGGAGTAGCCACAAAGCATGAATTATTACCACGAACAAATCAAGTTACATAATTACACTACTGGCCATTAAAACTGCTACACCACGAAGACGCGAAATTTAACCGACAGGCTGTGATATGCAAATGATTAGCTTTTCAGAGCATTCAAACAAGGTTGGCGCCGGTGGCGACACCTACAACGTGCTGACATGATTCCTCATAATCAACCGATTTCTCATAAACAAACAGCAGTTGACCGGCGTTGCCTGGTGAAACTTTGTTGTGATGCCACGTGTAAGGAGAAATGCGTACCATCACGTTTCCGACTTTGATAAGGGCAGATTGTAGCCTATCGCGCGATTGTATCGTATCGCGACATAGCAGCTATCTCTGGTCGAGATCCAATGACTGTCAGCATAATATGGAATCGGTGGGTTCAGGAGGGTAATACGGAACGCCGTGGAGATCCCAACGTCCACGTTTCACTAGCAGTCAAGATGACAGGCATCTTATCTGCATGGATGTAAGGGATCGTGCAGCCATGTCTCGATCCCTGAGTCTACAGATGGGGACGTTTGCAAGACAACAACCATATGCACGAACAGTTGGACGACGTTTGCAGCAGCATGGACTATCAGCTCGGAGACCATGGCTGCGGTTACCTAGACGCTGCATCACAGACAGGAGCGCCTGCGATGGTGTACTCAACGACGAAACTGCGAGCACGAATGGCAGAACGTCATTTTTTCGGATGAATCCAGGTTCTGTTTACTGCATCATGATGGTCGCATCCGTGTTTGGCAACATCGCGGTGAACGCACATTGGAAGCGTGTATTCGTCATCCCCATACTGGCGTATCACCCGGCGTGATGGTATGGGATGCCATTGGTTACACATCTCGGTCACCTCTTGTTAGCATTGACGGCTCTTTGAACAGTGGACATTACATTTCAGATGTGTTACGACCCGTGGCTCTACCCTTCATTCGATTCCTGCGAAACTCTACGTTTCAGCAGGATAATGCACGGCCGCATGTTGCAGGTCCTGTACGGGCCTTTCTGGATACAGAAAATATTCGACTGCTGCCCTGGCCAGCACATTCTGCAGATCTCTGACCAATTGAAAACGTCTGGTCAATGGTGGCCGAGCAACTGTCTCGTCACAATACACAGTCACTACTCTTGATGAACTGTGGTATCGTGTTGAAGCTGCATTGGCAGTTGTACCTGTACACGCCATGCAAGCTCTGTTTGACTCAATGCCCAGGCGTATCAAGGCCATTATTACGGCCAGAGGTGGTTGTTCTGGGTACTGATTTCTCAGGATCTATGCACCTAAGCTGCGTGAAAATGCAGTCACATGTCAGTTCTAGTATAATATATTTGTCCAATGAATACCTGTTTATCATCTGCATTTCTTCTTGGTGTAGCAGTTTTAATGGCCAGTAGTGAATTTTGTTTATTTGCAGGTACGTGTCTTCTCCAAACCTGGTAGACTGTAATGACATGGTGTGTGAAGCGCATCAAGTTTCGTCTGACCCGTCAGGGGTGCAGCAGTAGCGAGTGTACACTGCCTACCACGTTTGTGGAATCAAAACATGATTAATTCTGCCACATATTCGACACTTTGTAGGTTAACAACCTCCACAGAACGACAGTGTCAACGATAGGCACCCAAAATTCTTTAACAACAGGACTGAAACAAGTATCTTTCCCGGTTAATCAAAAAATGTTCCAGATAATGGTGCCTGTTTTGCTCTGGAATGCCAACACGGTGAGAGCATATTTCAGGTGTGTAGAATAGTATGGTGAATTTTATTTATTTAAAAGGGTCGTCTCATCAAATGATTACAGGACAGGAAGTACAATTTCATTCGTTATAGTTAATCTTTAATTCATTGATTCAAATATAACACCATTTACAGGTCAAGGGAAACTGTGTTGACAATTCACCGTGTCATGGATTGTTAAATTACTGTCTATACAATTACAAACAGAAAGTAGTAACCCAGTCATGAGATAAAATATCTGTCTACATTGACTGAATCGATAAAATGATGAGAGTCGCCAAACCCTGTGGGTTGTGATCGCCTTTATGTTCTATAACTGCCTTCTCAGGGGATGATGCTAGGAAGATGATTGGGCATCAAAGGTTTTAATTACTCTTTGCCAAATTAAATCAGGTGATGGCTCCTACTACATTTGCTATACTTTCCAAGATCTGTTGGTGGACATTGTGTGTGGTAGGGCTACGTGTGTGGCAACGTCCGCTGGCTCGCAGGAAGGTTGGGCCACGGTGACAGCAGCATTGGTCAGCGGCACTCTCTGTCAAAGGTGTCCTCGGCTTTCTCTCAGCTGAATGCAAAGCAGCGAAGATTACGTGGAATCTGCCAGCACGACATTGCGCACCTTGGCCAGGGTGGCCAGAATTTGTATCGTCGCTTTCTTAAAATCGTGGCTCAGTGACAGTGGGATGTCTGCCAAGCCAGCACTAGATATAGGCACAGTGTTTTGCTATATCAGTTACTCTAACCATCCTGTGATATTCCCGCATGCTCTTTAAAAGAGTAAGCTGACTGGCGAAGAGTTAATGTGCTTGCTGACGTAACAAGACACCGCTAGTTTTTGGTGGCAAGCCTTTCAATTGGTATATGATTTTACGTGCTGTTTTTGGAGGGGTTGTATGCGGCGATTTGTACACCTGTGACTGGTGCTAAGATCCGCAACCAGCCACTATTGGGAGCCATGCTGCTTGGTACTCTCCGCACTTCCTAATTTTTTTGGGAATCTGTGTAGAAAACGGAATTTCTCGTGGAACTCTATTCTGGACCACCGAAGAGAAGACGACGTGAAGTAGAGATCGCAGATAGGTCGAGCTAGTAGCAACCACTGTTCGGTAGCCCGGACAAAGTTTTTGTAAGTGCTGATCCAGACCGACGGTCAGCATAACTCTGGTTCGATTTCGTGACGTATCGGAACATCGACCAGGACACATCTTTTCAGGGTTGCCGGCAGTCCTAATTGCAGCCCGCAGCGCAGCCCATAGCTGATAGGTGACTCCACAAAATCGAACACGTCGTTTGGTAAAGCATTTGGCAGCTCCGGGAAAGGTAAGGACTCAGTTATTTCGACGCCCCCAATATCACGCCTTCCCGCACAGTGCCAACAGGAGATCTAATTTACAAGTGGGATTCTGCAGATTAATTATGTTACACCATCACTGTACCGCAAGTTAGCGAATTAGCAATCTGTTAGGACACTCAGCCCACTCACATTGGAGGAAAGGGAACTACAATCATTTGATAGGCCCCAGCTTCAAGTTTGCTAACTAACTATTCGTGGAAACTTGTTGTTTTTGTCATGTGTTTTAAGTGCCATGTATAACTATAATATTAGAAGATTAGATTCATCTGTGATTTAGATCAATAAAACTCATTATGATATCACATTTGAGGATTTGATTCATTTGTACCTTAAATCAATAAATGTCATTGTGAAAGCATACCCTTTGAAGACTGGCGTCATTTTTGCTTTAAATCAGTACATCTCATTGTGATGCTGAAGCCTGCTGTCATTTCAGCAATCATAGCTCCTTATTAGAATATGCTGCCTTTAATCACTTTTTTGGGGGGAGATTATTCAGTACATTGTACATAATGTAAAGGGCATCACCCATGAACGGCCATTAAGAAACAGGCTCCAATAGATTTTTTTTTATTCAGTATCCTAGTGCAGAATAAGGAGAGCGACGATTCTGCGGGGGTGTTGTGTATCTTCACAACATTGAGATATAGGCTTTACTCAAATCAGAGGACTAGTTTCAGAGCGCCAAAGGCACCGTTTCAGCTGAAGCCTCTTGAATGCTCTGTAGAAGAATACTGGTCACTGAACTCGAGGTTTGAGCAGCTCACGACCCTAGTACAAGAAATCAATTGTCAAAAGCGAACTCTTTTCGCGAAATAACCACACAAATTGTGAGTTACTCAGAGGAAAAGCAGCGTAAGTGCTATAAGTGCTAACCACAACAATTACCCAAAAAGAACAGCGAATAAAGCTCCGGGCTGCGCTGGATATCTTGCGATATTTCCACAATGGGATGTCTCCGAATGTGATCATCCTGGAACCCAACTCCGTCTGTCCTCTCTCATGTTCCTCACCGCTGCTCTTCGTTGTTGGTGGAGGGGAGGAATTCCGAGTTTTGCAACCGTGGCAGCAGAGAATTTCTCCTCACATTCAAAACTGCAGGGGAAACCAACAAATTTTTTTTCCAAAAGTGCTTGTTGTATTTCCGTAAACTTACTAAATATTGGTAATGAGCACGCTTTCATACTGACTGGCTGAAAATTCGTTTGGGTGGAAATTGAAGATTGTCACCACATTGTGTGCGGTAATGTGGCAGTGTCTCTTTCTCTGCCTATGCTTCTACAAAACGTCGAGGGCGTTTCTGGCTAACCCTGCAGGGACCACTTGTACTTCGTACAGCTCTGAGAAGGCGTCTTATTGTACCCTGCCCTGGGAGCACCGTTTCCTCTGCCAGCCTTCTCACGTGGCTCTGGTGTCTTTGAGGGACTTCAGGGAAACATCCCGAAAATCCATTCCTCGGCCACACAACGTCCTAAGCTTGCAGTTGGCCTTTCTCACCAAGTTCCAGCAACGCGGAATAATCGAACTTAACACTACAGCCTTTACAAGACATTTTCCTCCATCCAGAAAATTTCTGATAATACAAGACCAACAACTATATTTATTATCACTTCGCGACATGTGACTAACGAGCTACTTTGCAATAGCACGCCTTCATAGGAGCAAATTCAAAATGGCACACAACATTGTTCAAGTGCAGTAATTCATTTCCTGCATACAAAGGGAATCAACGCTGCAAAAGTCCATGCTGAACTGGTGCAATTACGCAGCAATCATGCAACAACATATGACACAGTTGTTAGTTGATGCAGACGCCTCCAGTTCGATTAAACAAATATGACTATGGCAGTATGTTCGAATCCTGCCTCGGGCATGGATGCGTGTGATGTCCTTAGGTTAGTTATGTTTAAGTAGTTCTATGTTCTAGGGGACTGATAACCTCAGCAGTTAAGTCCCATATTGCTCAGAGGCATTTGAACCATTTTGAAACGAATATGGAGAACCGGAAATGGCAAGAGGAGCGGAAGACGTGGTGCTCCAAAATCGGCGAACCACTATCGAGGCGACAGTGTGAAAACTTGAAATCAATCATGTATAAGTTTGCAACATTTTTCTCAACGTTTCGAACGTGACAAAAGGTTGCAACCCACTAGGTTCCCTGACTGCTCACACCCATTAGAAAACCCACGAGCTATGACCTTAGCGAATGTGCTGGCGCTGTGTCAGGTTATTCCAGATTACTTCTTTACTATCTTAATTTCCGTGAACAAGTGCGGGCTGTACGGCTATGATCGTTAGACTAAGAGCGAAACGAGCGATGGAAACATATTGGGATTCAACATCGTAGGAAAAGGCGAAGGCCAGACCATTACCAAACAAGATGACGTGAATGATGCTAACAACGCTTATAAGGGACCATTCGACACAGGAGAATACTACAAGGCTACCCTGACGAGTCTACGGAAGTCTGTTCAGACGAAGCGCTTGAGGACATTGTCCCTTGGCGTGATTCATTCCACTAAAACACTCCAGCTCGTTTTCCACAGAATGAAATTACACGTAATGTATCTTTGAGTTACTAAATTTTGTCTCACTCACCACATCATCTTGACATCGCACCCGGTGACGACTTCTGTATCCTCACATGAATGGATCATTGCTTGGCAGTTCTTTCCAGAATGTCTACGAACTGGAATATTTACTGAACAGGCAATATACAGATTTATAAAAACAAAGTAAGCTCTCTCTTTTGAGTTTGACGTCTGTTACTGTTAATTCAATTGTTCATCAAATGATTCAAATGGCTCTGAGCACTATGGGACTTAACATCTATGGTCATCAGTCCCCTAGAACTTAGAACTACTTAAACCTAACTAACCTAAGGACATCACACAACACCCAGCCATCACGAGGCAGAGAAAATCCCTGACCCCGCCGGGAATCGAACACGGGAACCGGGCGTGGAAAGCGAGAACGCTACCGCACGACCACGAGATGAATTGTTCATCGATCGGGATCTTAATAAAGACGACTTGCGTAAGGCCACGTCAGATACAGAAACCAAAGAGTGTAGCAGACACTGTACTTTCAAATCCAGGTCCTCGTCGAGTCTTCCACGGCCATAGTCTGGTTTTTCCGCAGAAAATCGTTCATGATATGGGTTCACAAAGTGACAAGATGCGCAACTGGAGAACGGCGCGTTAGATTAAAGCCACCATACCGACCAGGAATGATTCGTACGTTCCATCACCGTGCACACACAGTTGGTGAGAGAAATGGGGCGGTAGCTACAAGGAAGGTGTTTGTCCTTAGAGGGCTTATGTATATCCATACATATGGTAATGGCTTCACTCCAGCGTCTGAGAAACGTACCTTCTGTGCAGATGCTTTTGTATGTATGAAGGAGAAAGTGCTTGCCCACAAGAAAAAGGTTCTGCAGCATCTGAATGTGAACATCGTCTGGTCCTAGGGCAGAGGATCGGGATGAAGTGAGAGCATCATCTAGGGTATGTTCTGAGCCTCATCCACTCCTTTCAGATGACGGAAGGCAGGATGATAGTGTGTGGAGCTCGAAATCTCCGCAAAATAGCGGCCCAAGGTGTTAGAGATAGCAATAGGGTACCTTATGACGTCATCTGCCGGAAACTGGAGAATGGAACTTGGCCCCAGAGAGCCGTTGAAGGTTAGCCCGCATGACGGAAGTGGGAGTGGAACCGTTAAAGGAACTAGTAAATAAAATCCAACTAGTTTTCTTGGTAGAAGGAACTGTTTGTAACGAATACAGTTTGACATTGTAGGAATGCGATTAAAAACACGGAGAGCACGTCTCCGAGCACGAACTGCGTCGCGGCATGCCGGAGTCCACCGAGGGATCGGAATAGGTAAAGTGAAGATGAAGTGCGAGGAATGAAACGTTTTGCTGCGGTAAGGATAGCGTTGGTAAGTAGTCTACCTGGTCACTATAGGAAAAAGATTAGCCTTTGCAAATGTTTGCAAAAATTGACATAACTTCCTTGGAGATAAAATCGACAATCACTAGTTTTAAAACAGACTTATTATCCGTTCTCGTTGCATTTATTTTTTAAAATTATTGTAAAAATTAATACAATTTAGATGGACAATAAGTCTGCCCTGCGAATAGAGCTAGTCAGATGTATATTCATGCACATAAACGTGTAATACGTATATTAAATAATGTATGAAAGAGGAAGATACTGGAAATTTGAAAAAAAGCTGTTAATTACAAGTTTAGCGGAAGCATTGCACTGAACATCTGACACTGGGTGCTGTATCTAGCTTGAGAGGCAGTGTACTGGAAATTGGGAGCGAACATGTCCAGTAGTAGACTGAATTAATATTGATAATGCTGGTGCAATGTTCAGGCGCTTGACTAAATTGTCAGATAAGTTCAGGCTTATAGATGGATGGTTCTAAGAAGCAGCAGCGATCGATTACACATTTGTCCAATTAAATTTGTGTTTCCTATCGACTTGGACAGAACATTAATCACAAAATTTCTTTCTTTCTTTATTGAAGCAGTGAACTGATTATTATTAAGGTGTATTTAGACTCTGTAGTTGGTCAGTTGGTCAGTTTGACTATCTGCTACCGCTCGCCACTATTCGTGTTCTTTCAGAAGTTCTCAATTGATCGATGCACCTTGTGTGAACAAAGGCAAAAATTATGTAGTCGATAGTACTGAAGAAGTATGTTAAAGCTATTGCTATTCTGTGTTTACAGATATGACCAAGCAGGTGATCCTGGTAGCCCTTTGTTGGTACAAGCTTATTGCCTGCAGAATAGATGGATCACACGGTGATATTTGCAAGAAAATGACATGCTGTGAAATGACGCGCATTTGGATTTTATTGAAATAGTAAAATACTACGCATTGCGCTACAAATAAGAGGAAAGCGCACCACAGCGGATAAATAACCAGCGTTGGTAGGAAATACAAGTTATACCAAAATGTAAAGTGCTCTTGTCATAGCACAAAAAGGCGAATATATCCTGGGCAGATTTAGGGATGTAAAAGAGTGAAACTAGCTTCTCGAGAAACCTGGTAGCTTCAAAGACATTTAAATCAAAAAAATCTTGATATTTTCGCGTTTTTTTGCTCGTTGGCATTAGTACCCATGTCATGTAATGCAATGCATCATGTCAAATTAACTTGATACAAGATATCGTGTCACATAACATGATAAATGCTATCATGTCATTCAGCATAGCAGCTGTACATGCACCCTGGTTCTTGGATATCTCCCACTGCAGATGCATCCCACTCTCTAGAAGAATGTAAATGTGTGTCTACTTGTTCTTACATTCCTCACCACACAAGCAACAGGGGACGGGCTTGAGGGAGATATGTTCCTCTCGGGGGGAAAAATCAGCCCTCCCACCCAGAAATAAAAAAAAGTTTTATTGACTCCTCCTCCCTCCCGGAACAAATATACAACCAGAAATTTTATCCCTCCAGAGAAACTTTCGTAGCTATTTCATCTATGTTATTCATCCATATGATATTACATATTGTTTACTATGGCTGCAAAATCTTCTGCAACTTGGGTGCAACATCAGGGACTTAAGCATATAAACTGCAAGATGCAGGCGTGCCAACGCCTTGCAGCCGAGAGAGATCAGTCAGATGGGGAAGTAGGGTTAACTCACATAAAACTGCGGATGTGTCAAGATGTTTTGATTTGAATGTCTTTGAAGCTGCCAGTTAAGTCGAAATTTGGTTCCCCTATTATACGTCCCTCCTCTGCCCACAACATACTATACTTTTTTGTGCATTGATATGAGCGGTTTTCGTTCTGGTTTCCAAATTTTTCTCTACCGCAATTTAGACATTACACCGCCATTGCTCGGCAACCAACGTACGTGTAGATTTTCGTTGACCCGTGCGACAACTGATCTGGTATAAGCTTTTTTGTTGTCTTCCGAATCAGGGTGCTTGAGATGGGCATCATTAGTCTGGCTCCTCTACTGTTAACCTGCCTGGTATGGCTGAACTGAGCCTATCGTGGCCTCAGAGGACACAACCACACCAAGGCCACGTAGCCATGGAAGGTATTTAATTTACTTTTAATTTTTTTAATTTTTCGAATTTCTTTATTTTTATTATTTTGTTATTCTATTGTCTATATTTAAATTTTTGAATGGTTGTGTATTTCTTAAATGTTTTTTTTAAATTTTGTTTTATAGTTGCAAACGTTTTATTCACATACGCCCGTGACTGTATACGCAAACGTATGAAAAAAATCATAAATATTTATTGTTGTTGTTGTTGTTGTCTTCAGTCCTGAGACTGGTTTGGTGCAGCTGTCCGTGCTACTCTATCCTGTGCAAGCTGCTTCATCTCCCAGTACCTACTGCAACCTACATACTTCTGAATCTGCTTAGTGTACTCATCTCTCGGTCTCCCTCTACGATTTTTACCCTCCACGCTGCCCTCCAATGCTAAATTTGTGATCCCTTGGTGCCTCAAAACATGTCCTACCAACCGATCCCTTCTTCTAGTCAAGTTGTGCCACAAACTTCTCTTCTCCCCAATCCTATTCAATACCTCCTCATTAGTTACGTGATCTATCCACCTTATCTTCAGTATTCTTCTGTAGCACCACATTTCGAAAGCTTCTATTCTCTTCTTGTCCAAACTAGTTATCGTCCATGTTTCACTTCCATACATGGCTACACTCCAAACAAATACTTTCAGAAACGACTTCCTGATACATAAATCTATATTCGATGTTAACAAATTTCTCTTCTTCAGAAACGCTTTCCTTGCCATTGCCAGTCTACATTTTATATCCTCTCTACTTCGACCATCATCAGTTATTTTACTTCCTAAATAGCAAAACTCCTTTACTACTTTAAGTGTCTCATTTACTAATCTAATTCCCTCAGCATCACCCGATTTAATTTGACTACATTCCATTATCCTCGTTTTGCTTTTGTTAATGTTCATCTTATATCCTCCTTTCAAGACACTGTCCATTCCGTTCAACTGCTCTTCCAAGTCCTTTGCCGTCTCTGACAGAATTACAATGTCATCGGCGAACCTCAAAGTTTTTACTTCGTCTCCATGAATTTTAATACCTACTCCAAATTTTTCTTTTGTTTCCTTTACTGCTTGCTCAATATACAGATTGAATAACATCGGGGAGAGGCTACAACCCTGTCTCAGTCCTTTCCCAACCACTGCTTCCCTTTCATGCCCCTCGACTCTTATTACTGCCATCTGGTTTCTGTACAAATTATAAATAGCCTTTCGCTCCCTGTATTTTACCCCTGCCACCTTTAGAATTTGAAAAAGAGTATTCCAGTCAACATTGTCAAAAGCTTTCTCTAAGTCTACAAATGCTAGAAACGTAGGTTTGCCTTTTCTTAATCTTTCTTCTAAGATAAGTCGTAAGGTCAGTATTGCCTCACGTGTTCCAACATTTCGACGGAATCCAAACTGATCCTCCCCGAGGTCTGCATCTACCAGTTTTTCCATTCGTCTGTAAAGAATTCGCGTTAGTATTTTGCAGCCGTGGCTTATTAAACTGATAGTTCGGTCAGCACCTGCTTTCTTTGGGATTGGAATTATTATATTCTTCTTGAAGTCTGAGGGTATTTCGCCTGTCTCATACATCTTGCTCACCAGCTGGTAGAGTCTTGTCATGACTGGCTCTCCCAAGGCCGTCAGTAGTTCTAATGGAATGTTGTCTACTCCGGGGGCCTTGTTTCGACTCAGGTCTTTCAATGCTCTGTCAAACTCTTCACGCAGTATCGTATCTCCCATTTCGTCTTCATCTACATCCTCTTCTATTTCCATAATATTGTCCTCAAGTACATCGCCCTTGTATAAGCCTTCTATATACTCCTTCCACCTTTCTGCCTTCCCTTCTTTGCTTAGAACTGGGCTGCCATCTGAGCTCTTGATATTCATACACGTGGTTCTCTTCTCTCCAAAGGTCTCTTTAATTTTCCTGTAGGCAGTATCTATCTTACACCTAGTGAGATAAGCTTCTACATCCTTACATTTGTCCTCTAGCCATGCCTGCTTAGCCATTTTGCACTTCCTGTCGATCTCATTTTTTAGACGTTTGTATTCCTTTTTGCCTGCTTCATTTACTGCATTTTTATATTTTCTCCTTTCATCAATTAAATTCAATATTTCTTCTGTTACCCAAGGATTTCTAGCAGCCCTCGTCTTTGTACCTACTTTATCCTCTGCTGCCTTCACTACTACATCCCTCAGAGCTACCCATTCTTCTTCTACTGTCTTTCTTTCCCCTATTCCTGTCAATTGTTCCCTTATGCTCTCTCTGAAACTCTGTACAACCTATGGTTCTTTCAGTTTATCCATGTCCCATCTCCTTAATTTCCCACATTTTTGCAGTTTCTTCAGTTTTAATCTACAGGTCATAACCAATAGATTGTGGTCAGAGTCCACATCTGCCCCTGGAAATGTCTTACAACTTAAAACCTGGTTCCTAAATCTCTGTCTTACCATTATATAATCTATCTGATACCTTTTAGTATCTCCAGGGTTCTTCCACGTATACAACCTTCTTTCATGATTCTTAAACCAAGTGTTAGCTATGATTAAGTTGTGCTCTGTGCAAAATTCTACTAGGCGGCTTCCTCTTTCATTTCTTAGCCCCAATCCATATTCACCTACTATGTTTCCTTCTCTCCCTTTTCCTACACTCGAATTCCAGTCACCCATTACTATTACATTTTCGTCTCCCTTCACTATCTGAATAATTTCTTTTATTTCATCGTACATTTCTTCAATTTCTTCATCATCTGCAGAGCTAGTTGGCATATAAACTTGTACTACTGTAGTAGGTGTGGGCTTCGTATCTATCTTGGCCACAATAATGCGTTCACTATGCTGTTTGTAGTAGCTTACCCGCATTCCTATTTTCCTATTCATTATTAAACCTACTCCTGCATTACCCCTATTTGATTTTGTGTTTATAACCCTGTAGTCACCTGACCAGAAGTCTTGTTCCTCCTGCCACCGAACTTCACTAATTCCCACTATATCTAACTTTAACCTATCCATTTCCCTTTTTAAATTTTCTAACCTACCTGCCCGATTAAGGGATCTGACATTCCACGCTCCGATCCGTAGAACGCCAGTTTTCTTTCTCCTGATAACGACATCCTCCTGAGTAGTCCCCGCCCGGAGATCCGAATGGGGGACTATTTTACCTCCGGAATATTTTACCCAAGAGGATGCCATCATCATTTAATCATACAGTAAAGCTGCATGTCCTCGGGAAAAATTACGGCTGTAGTTTCCCCTTGCTTTCAGCCGTTCGCAGTACCAGCACAGCAAGGCCGTTTTGGTTAATGTTGCAAGGCCAGATCAGTCAATCATCCAGACTGTTGCCCCTGCAACTACTGAAAAGGCTGCTGCCCCTCTTCAGGAACCACACGTTTGTCTGGCCTCTCAACAGATACCCCTCCGTTGTGGTTGCACCTACGGTACGGCCATCTGTATCGCTGAGGCACGCAAGCCTCCCCACCAACGGCAAGGTCCATGGTTCATGGGGGGAGGAAATATTTATTATAGTGCACAAAATAACAGTAAACATAAATACGATACCGAATGAAATATCACATACAGTGTGAATTGTATGATAATGATGTATGGAAATAGTTTATTATGTAGATAAATTTATGGTATGACCATATTACACTTATAAACTAACATAAAACCTTATTATATCGCAAACTGAATGATTAGTACAAAACATGAACTATTCAAAAGCATATGTCTTGTTATTATCTCTTACCTTAAAATTCTTGTCATTGTTTATTTAAAGTATGCAGTAGCAAAAACTGAAAATTTGGATACAGCCACTAGAAAAACTTACGTGAATGATTTTGGTACGAAAATTGTAACAACCGACCTGAATTAACCATGATTACGAATGCCTGAAATAAGCAGAATTGCGAAACAATGTACACACAGAAAAATACTATCAACCTTTTTATTCTGATCGGAAATCGATGAATTTTGCTTGTTTTATCTGAAAGTAAAGTTTCTACAAAGTAGCATAGTAGTTGTTGAAGAAAACTCAGTAAAATATTTTCGATTGGTTAGAAATAAGATGTCGTTTTTCTGACTGTTATTTTTGAAGCAATTTTTGGGTCAGTCTAATTTTCTGCGTGGTCATCGATAAAGCTTTGAATGCTAGGTCAAACAGTATATCATTTTGTACAAGTCAGCGAATAATTGTGGTTTGGAACGTGCATTGTTTTACACGTTTCAGTGATTAAGCTACTGGCAAATGCATGATTTTTGCATGTGAAACTGTAACTATGAAAGATTTTTGGAAACGCTTTTTGTAATTACCACAAGAATATGTTTTTATTCTCATCTGCTTCACTTTAAACCGTATCAGGACTTTCTACACGCGTAAAACCGGATTTTACGTGCATTTTATGCGCAACTTTAGACCGATATATTCTGACAACGGATAGAGCTTCCACAAAACAACAGGACGACAAATAATTACACGTATTGATGAATTTTTACATCCCCTTACAAAATTTCAACTGATTTACGTAAATATGAAGCATATAAGTGGTGTGCACAAGAAAAATGTTTTTTACACGTAAAATCCAAACGAAACAAGATTTTTTTCAAACAGTTAAAACTTATCGTATACCAAGGTCGGATATATCGGTGGACCAAATTTGAAGTATCAGTCTTACTCCAGTCCGGAGTTATTTAAGGGTGACTGTTTTTGTACGTGAAATCAGAACTCTGGTGACATTTTCCATACAATTACATTTTTCATACAAATAGTTTCATTAGTTCAGCATTTCCGGCCAATTAAAATCTTTTGCAAAAGGAGTTAATCGATTCAGGCAATTTGCCTGGGCGCCAGCTCTGGTTTGTCGCTCAGATCTTTCTTAAATATACTTTAATATTGCTACAGGGTTGTGTTGTTTTGGGGAAGGAGACCAGACAGCGAGGTCATCGGTCTCATCGGATTAGGGAATGATGGGGAAGGAAGTCGGCCATGCCCTTTGAAAGGAACCATCCCGGCATTTGCCTGGAGCGATTTAGGGAAATCACGGAAAACCTAAATCAGGATGGCCGGACGCGGGATTGAACCGTCGTCCTCCCGAATGCGAGTCCAGTGTCTAACCTTTAATATTGCTACAGTAAGAGAGACGTTCGAATGGCTAAAGAAATAGCTGCTGGTCACGGCTAAACCAATAACTATTTACCCCATGTTCTTAGCTCAAAGCAAGAACCCCTCTCTCCCCTGTCTCCTCCACCCAAACCACGAATCTGTGCCTGGCCTTTCCATACATACAGGTAAACAACTGTTGCCTTGGAAGAAGGAATAGACACGTAAACTTCAAGATGAGAAAGCAAATGCTATTATGTGGTACATTAGATGATTTTTCATCAGTGCCTTAAAGAGAATATGCTAGTTCAATTATTATAAAATAAATAAATAAAAGGTACAAGTGCGAGTAGGACTCGAACTCGTGCTCTGACAGTTAAGTACAAAATTATGTACATAGATAGCCTGTCTATAGTTTTTGAAGAGTGAGTTTCCGAGTGTCAATATATGCGCATTAATAGCCGTGTCTGTTGAGTTCACTGATTTAGAGGCGAAAATATTTAGAATGCTAAGGGACCATTCACCTTAGCATTTGAAACCTGAGGAAAACGGGTTTTCAGAGACAGACGACAAAGTCATTTTATAAGGGTTTCATTTTGACTTCTTAGATTGATTTTCCTTGGTGTTGAGAGTTAGATTAACGGTAACGGGATGGTAAGGAATCTTTGAAACCGATTGATATACAGGGTGTAAGGTGTCAAACAAATATTACATTGAATCCCTAAAACAATTCCGGTTAACTCGATATATCACACGACATAGTTGCGTGAAACTGAACGAATTTTATTAATATGCTGATATAATACATAAGGCAGTAGTTCATGAGTATAAACCACTAACACTCACACTGGTTTAGTATTAAGAAAACATTCTTAATCGCGTTTTTAAATTTATTTAGTGCCGACCGGTTTCAGCCCGTCGCAGGGGCCATCTTCAGGGTGAACATACCGCTGGTCGACTGCTGGTGGCGTCACATCTACTAAGGCCGGTCGGCAATAAATAAATAAAGAAAACTCGATTAAGACTGTTTTCTTAATACTGAGTTAATTTTATATCAATCGCTGTTACTCCACAACCATGTTGTCCAATCATCTACTCACACTAGTAATTGCTCGCAAGTATTTTCCCTGAGCCGAGCTATGAGATGGAGTTCTGAGGGAAAGGAGAATTCTACGACAGCATGCTGTCCCGCGTGGCCAAATAAACTCTCGCCACGGGATACATAGCAGACACAATGAGATGCCGCCACGGCTGTGTAGGCCATCAGCAAAAGCCACCCCTTGCCCCTGCTTTTAACGTCGACCCTTTGGAAAGCTTTTCTACAGGAGCACGGAAGGAAATGCCAGATAAAACGTCTGGAGATAAAACGTCTGGTGAAACCCAACTCAAAACGTTGGTGACTCAATGTAGCCACGGGCGTTAAAATTTGCATGAAAGAAAAACTGTTTATCTCAGTATTACGTAGCAGAAGTAAAACTCTGCCCTACAAAAGAAACGACACCTGTGATAAGCTACGAAAACTCTAGTGGGTGGAGTTATAACAAAGTATGAACGCTCTGATTGGCCAGAAAGGAAACGCGTGGCCACCAGCTTTGATATAGGCAAATTGTGGACAGCGTAAATGGCTCTTCTCTGGCAGAAACAGTCGAGTGTTTGAGCAAGGCGACTCGCGCCGCGCTGAGGCGATTGCTAGAGCCATTACGTGAACACTTGTCCACACTCTCGTCTTAAAGCGTAAGTAGTTAAACTGCAAAGTCTCCTGGTAAGGAGAATTCTACTGAGCACTGATGGTTAACGCTCGCGAGCGATTGAGGGCAACAACGTACACGCTATTTCAGCCAAATAGAGTATACCATTCAAATGAAATTAGCAATGGAATAACCAGGAATCGCGGCTTCACCTAAAACGTAAGAAATGTATCCGACTGATGTTTAACAGTTGAGAGAGATTTAGAATAGATTCTCAGGTTTGCAGTTCTCGCCAACAGCCACTACTACTGCCGCCGATGCAAGGTAAACACACGTACTGTTCAAAATGGTTCAAATGGCTCTGAGCACTATGCGACTGAATTTCTGAGGTCATCAGTCGCCTAGAACTTAGAACTAATTAAACCTAACTAACCTAAGGACATCACACACATCCAATCCCGAGGCAGGATTCGAACCTGCGACCGTAGCGGTCTCTCGGTTCCACACTGTAGCGCCTAGAACCGCACGGTCACTCCGGCCGGCAAACACGCGTGCGCTTGCGCCATGCCAGCAATTGATATTCAATTGACACTCAGAACTGGGCTTGTCTCAGTCTTTCCTATTTTTTTTGTACGTTCTGCCATGTTGTTGTTGTTGTGGTCTTCAGTCCTGAGACTGGTTTGATGCAGCTCTCCATGCTACTCTATCCTGTGCAAGCTTCTTCATCTCCCAGTACCTAGCGCAACCTACATCCTTCTGAATCTGCTTAGTGTATTCATCTCTTGGTCTCCCTCTACGATTTTTACCCTCCACGCTGCCCTCCAATACTAAATTGGTGATCCCTTGATACCTCAGAACATGTCCTACCAACCGATCCCTTCTTCTGGTCAAGTTGTGCCACAAACTTCTCTTCTCCCCAATCCTATTCAATACTTCCTCATTAGAAATGACTTCCTGACACTTAAATCTATGTTAACAAATTTCTCTTCTTCAGAAACGCTTTCCTTGCCATTGCCACTCTACATTTTATATCCTCTCTACTTCGACTATCATCAGTTATTTTGCTCCCCAAATGGCAAAACTCCTTTACTACTTTAAGTGTCTCATTTCCTAATCTAATTCCCTCAGCAACACCCGACGCAATTCGACTACATTCCATTATCCTCGTTTTGTTTTTGTTGATGTTCATCTTATACCCTCCTTTCAAGACACTGTCCATCCCATTCTACTGCTCATCCATGACCTTTGCTGTCTCTGGCAGAATTACAATGTCATCAGCGAACCTCAAAGTTTTTATTTCTTCTCCATGGATTTTAATACCTACTCCGAATTTTCTTTTGTTTCCTTTACTGCTTGCTCAATATACAGATTGAATAACATCAGGGACAGGCTACAACCCTGTCTCACTCCCTTCCCAACCGCTGCTTCCCTTTCATTTCCCTCTACTCTTATAACTGCCATCTGGTTTCTGTACAAATTGTAAGTAGCCTTTCGCTCCCTGTATTTTACCCCTGCCACCTTCAGAATTTGAAAGACAGTATTCCAGTCAACATTGTCAAAAGCTTTCTCTAAGTCTACAAATGCTAGAAACGTAGGTTTGCCTTTCCTTAATCTTTCTTCTAAGATAAGTCGTAAGGTCAGTATTGCCTCACGTGTTCCAGTATTTCTACGGAATCCAAACTGATCTTCCCCGAGGTCGGCTTCTACAAGTTTTTCCATTCGTCTGTAAAGAATTCGTGTTAGCATTTTGCAGCTGTGGCTTATTAAACTGATAGTTCGGTAATTTTCACATCTGTCAGCACCTGCTTTCTTTGGGATTGGAATTATTATATTCTTCTTAAAGTCTGAGGGTATTTCGCCTGTTTCATATATCTTGCTCACCAGATGGTAGAGTTTTGTCAGGACTGGCTCTCCCAAGGCCGTCAGTAGGTCCAATGGAATGTTGTCTACTTCGGGGGCCTTGTTTCGACTCAGGTCTTTCAGTGCTCTGTGAAACTCTTCACGCAGTATCGTATCTCCCATTTGATCTTCATCTACATCCTCTTCCATTTCCATAATATTGTCCTCAAGTACATCGCCGTTGTACAGACCCTCTATATACTTCTTCCACCTTCCAGCTTTCCCTTCTTTGCTTAGAACTGGGTTTCCATCTGAGCTCTTCCATCCTTACATTTGTCCTCTAGCCATGCCTGCTTAGCCATTTTGCACTTCCTGTCGATCTCATTTTTTAGACGTTTGTATTCCTTTTTGCCTGCTTCATTTACTGCGTTTTTATATTTTCTCCTTCCATCAATTAAATTCAATATTTCTTCTGTTGCCCAAGGATTTCTACTAGCCCTCGTCTTTTTACCTACTTGATCCTCTGCTGTCTTCCTTACTTCATCCCTCAAAGCTACCCATTCGTCTTCTACTGTATTTCTTTCCCCCGTTCCTGTCAATTGTTCGCTTATGCTCTCCCTGAACCTCTGGTTCTGTCAGTTTATCCAGGTCCCATCTCCTTAAGTTCCCACCTTTTTGCAATTTCTTCAGTTTTAATCTACAGCTCATCACCAATAAATTGTGGTCAAAGTCCACATCTGTCCCTGGAAATGTCTTACAATTTAAAACCTGGTTCCTAAATCTCTGCCTTAACATTATATAATCTATCTGATACCTTTTAGTATCTCCAGGGTTCTTCCATGTATACAACCTTCTTTCATTATTCTTAAACCAAGTGTTAGCTATGATTAAGTTGTGCTCTGTGCAAAATTCTACCAGGCGGCTTCCTCTTTCATTTCTTAGCCCCAATCCATATTCACCTACTACGTTTCCTTCTCTCCCTTTTCCTACACTCGAATTCCAGTCATCCATGACTATTAAATTTTCGTCTCCCTTCACTATCTTAGTAATTTCTTTTATTTCATCATACATTTCTTCAATTTCTTCGTCATCTGCAAAGCTAGTTGGCATATAAACTTGTACTACTGTAGTGGGTGTGGGCTTCGTATCTATCTTGGCCTCAATAATGCGTTCACTACGCTGTTTGTAGTAGCTTACCTGCATTCCTATTTTCCTATTCATTATTAAACCTACTCCTGCATTACCCCTATTTGATTTTGTGTTTATAACCCTGTATTCACCTGACCAAAAGTCTTGTTCCTCCTGCCACCGAACTTCACTAATTCCCACTATATTTAACTTTATCCATTTCCCTTTTTTAATTTTCTAACCTACCTGCCCGATTAAGGTATCTGACATTCCACGCTCCGATCCGTAGAACGCCAGTTTTCTTTCTCCTGATAACGACATCCTCTTGAGTAGTCCCCGCCCGGAGATCCGAATGGGGGACTATTTTACCTCCGGAATATTTTACCCAAGAGGACGCCATCATCATTTAATCATACAGTAAAGCAGCATGCCCTCGGGAAAAATTACGGCTGTAGTTTCCCCTTGCTTTCAGCCGTTCACAGTATCAGCACAGCAAGGCCGTTTTGGTTATTGTTACAAGGTCAGGTCAGTCAATCATCCAGACTGTTGCCCCTGCAACTACTGAAAAGGCTGCTGCCCCTCTTCAGGAACCATACGTTTGTCTGGCCTCTCAACAGTTACCCCTCCGTTGTGGTTGCACCTACGGTACGGCTATCTGTATCGCTGAGGCACGCAAGCCTCCCCACCAACGGCAAGGTCCATGGTTCATGGGGGAAGCGTCTGCCATAACCTGTAGTTAAACATACTCATGATTATCATGCCTAATTGAACCAGAAACGCGAGATGTCCAATCTAACGAAAAGGATTCCTCAGCCGCTGTAGAGTTATGAATTGTTTTAATCGTGTACTTCTTCTTGATTGTTCTTTACCTACCCTCATTCAATTTTGGGTATTTTCATTGTACATTGTGTCGTAATTGACGTATCTGTCCCCAGGTCTATTTAATTTGTTTGTAGTTTCATCAACCCCCAGACATGGTCATCAACCATCTTGCCATTAAAGAACCCTATACCAGGAATTTCGCTTCACAGTGCGAAAACCCCGTATCTCTATTTAACCGTCGTGTACGTAATTTTGCTAACATTGTTATGTCATGAAGTCATACTTAGAGGAAAAATAAACCTTAATAACGAAAATCTAACATTTTAATTTTTTGCTCACATATAGTTATGCCTGAACGCGTACACAAACTTCTGTTAGCGAAAATTTTTCATTTACAGGGAGTGTAGTGGAACGGACACTGAGATCATTGTCTAATTATATCACCGTCCATACTGCTGCACTCTTCTGAACTCAACGTGTGTGAGATGGTATCTTCCTACCTCGCAGGCCGTAGGTTCAACAACAAATTCCTAAAACACTCACATAGCGTCCTTGCGCAACTGTGGTAGGAAGATAGATCAGAAGCAGTCACACACATGTTAGAAGGGATGGATTAAATATGGAAACACCTAAAGCGCAACAAATGACCTACGTGTACGAAACTCACTGGCATTCAAAACATCTTCCAGTCGTCTCGGAGTGGATAGATACATCCCTTGTGTGGCATTCTTCCTGCAAAATAGTGGCAAGTTCAGGTAACGATGGCGCAGGTTGATAGCGAGCATACATCCTTCTCTCCAAAGTGGAAGACAAAGACTAAAATACTGCGATCTGATGACTATGATAGCCAGGGGAGGTGCGACAATTCGTCCTCGTTCTCATAAACCCAAACCTGGACGATGTGAGCTTTCTGAACAGGGTTCTGTTGTTTTGGAACACATCATCACCGGTGGGGAACAAACATGGTACCATGGGATGGATATGATCAGATGAAGTGGTCACATAATCCTTGGCAGTAACTGTGGGTCCTATGGAATATCACAATATGGCTGCTTGAATCATCACCGACCCGCCGCCATCTTTCACCCTTGGGACTCTAACTCAACGATTGAAACAAGAGTCATTCGACCACAAGTCTATCTTACGTTGCTACATAGTGCAGGTTTTATGACACTGACATGTAAATTTCCACCTCTGATGTGTGGTTCTGGAATTCCAACTTATGGAGCTGCCTTCGTGAATGTTTGGTGCTTACAGGGTTCGCTAGTGCTACATTCACTTCTGCTGTAACGTTTATAGCTGTCATTCTCTTCAATGACCATCTCTAATGATCACACAACACACACTTTCGTTCGCGTGGTGCCTTAGTGGATGACGTTTTTCTGGTTTCTCTGTAAGCAATATAAATCCTCCATATATTGCCACGCGAAATACCAAACACACCATCTAACTTAATTATGGAAGCACCTACCATACGAGCTCCAACAACCTGCCAACGTTAGGCTACGATAAAGTGATCTCAAAAGTATGCAGAACACTGACCTGATCACCACGGACACAACCTACTGAGAAAATTGCACAGGTGCCTTTCGTAGTCAAATACAACAGCGCAACCTGCAGCCTTTACTACCATCACCATTCATATTCAAGGAAGCATTTCTCGCATTGTTCCAATTTTTTTATTCAACCGCTGTATTTGCTTCCTAGCTCTTGTAGTATTATCTCTGGATGTTCTGTGGTGAAATAATTATAAAAGTCACGTTCTTCTCTGCATTATTGAAGGACAGGTGAGTGAAGAGAGCTAGTATCCATTTATGACTTATGTGTCTTGACGGAGAAAACAATGACCAGTCCAGATTAATTCTCTTTGGCAGCTGGTTGTAGGTTATTGACTTTTTTCTAATGACAGCCAATTACTTTCTGAGGTGGACGTCGCAGGTATCCTGGAAAGGCAACACGAGAGTAAACTGGGAACAAACTATCGACCAAATCAAAGCAATCGAAAGACTAATTACTGTTTTTGACAAAAACGTATCCTGGGCGTGATATGAAATGTGTAAATCTACGTCATGAATTAATGCGTTACGTAGTATGAGTATATTATGTAAGAAGAGAAATGTACCGGTAGTTTCACCTTGAAGGTAAGAAGATAGTATTTCTTTCCCACATAATGTCTGTCCTGCTTTTGTAGGCATTTGTGGCATTCAGCCTCAAAAACTGTTTCGGCTGTAACGTGATACGAATTCTGGAGGCAGAATACTACGAGCTTTTAGTGGTAACTCCATAACGTCCCTATATTCTCCAGTGTATAAAAGATTTTGTGAGACATACCTAAAGTTCCGCAATCAATGGGAACAAGGCATCAGCTCCAAAGAACAATGTTTAAACAAATAAATCAGATAGTTATGTCATGATCGTTACAGTATGGTGTTCTGTGAAGTAAACAACGATCGAAATATAAAAATGATAATTTGTTAATGAATCACAGTAGATGTTAATAATTTTGCATAGTTGAATGGTTGAATAAATTTAGACTGCTCAATAACTACGATCGCCAGCTCAAAAATGAGCAAAAGTTAAATTTCACTAATGACTGACATAAGTTTGAAATCACGTAATAACTGCGAGTGAATAAGAATGCAGCTACTAAGCGATATGCACTCGTGCGAGCTTAGATGTTAAAGACGTGTGTAACATAAAATGTTAATTTGAACACTGATTATTTATAACTATGAACACCAACAATAGGTAATGACCAAATTTTATGGAAACTGTACTGAATACTTAACTCACGGTAATGCTGACTGTTTGGAAATTTTCCAAAAACATGACAGAAATTAATTACTGTTACCTAATGGTTACTTTTCAAATTAAGGGTGTAAATGGTTTCATTTACAGCAACAACCATTTAGCAGTGTCAATGTTACGAGGATATACGCACATGATATTATTTATAATAGAACATAAAATTACTCGCGGGACTGCTACGGTCGCAGGTTCGAATCCTGCCTCAGGCATGGATGTGTGTGATGTCCTTAGGTTAGTTAGGTTTAGTTAGTTCTAAGTTCTAGGCGACTGCTGACCACAGATGTTAAGTCGCATAGTGCTCAGAGCCATTTGAACCATTTGAGCCATAAAATTACTTTGGCTGCAAAAGTGTCATCATACTTTTATCGTTGACATATAAACTGCTTTGAAATAACTTTTGGTTTGACTCATTGTAATCAGTGTTAGTGTAATAATGCATGAAGAACTATAATTACTACTACCTCTATTTTCCGGACTTATTTGAATCATATTTAACTGTAAAATTAATTACCTTCTTTTAATTATCATCTGTACTTTCTCGGAAGTTTTGGTGAAGGAGTGGGACCCTACAGACAGTCAGTGCCTTGGTACAATTAGCTTCATTCATTAAGTTTAAGATTTGAATAAACATCGTTAGAATGTTAAAAGAGTTAACTACTACTCTGGCAAACCTTAGACACAACTACAAAATAGCTGGCTTCACCTTACTTTGCGACGAATTGCTTGGGGTGCAACGTAATGCTTTTTATGTTACCCATTGTTAGCAACAGATTCTTCTTGGTTAGCGAGCAGCTTTGACTTTTGGCCTAAAAGTAATCTTCCTTAATTACGAAACCTTATAACCCTGTAATGTGCGCTTGCACTCTCTCTTACAGATATTGCCTAGCCACGTATTACAAAACCACCTTCAGAACAATTTCCATTTGGCATTGGCGCGTCTACATTTCACGTCCATATTTCACCACAGACGATTTGCAACTGTTTTCTTTGCCTCCATCACTTCGAATGAGTGCGCTCGCATAAACGATGTTATTGATACACTAAAAGATATTCTTACGGCCCCAGTGTGCATTTGTCTGACATTGCCAGTATGTTTACTACAGAGCTTTGAGATAATTATTTCTAACATGTTCTTCTAGTATCGTATTACATTTTCATAAAAACTAATTACTGACAAAACCGGTAAGTACTTGTAATTACGAAAATGATTTTAAAATCATAGCATGAAATGACGCTAAAATACTAGAAGCATTATTTGGTAGTATTACAATTCAAACGGAACAGGACAAATACGAGCACATGTAGCTTATAGTCGGGTTTTCGTAGGAGCACTAATTTTGCGCCGCTCAGTACGTAATGCGCATGACATTGTTTCCCTTTCTCTCAACAGTGACGAAATGGTGAAGGAGTTTTCCGACAGAGCACAACGTGTTTCATGTCACGGTTGACTGGCCAACTGGTTGTGGACGAACCGTATAAGTTTTAAACAGGCAACTGCCGCAAGTCAGTTAAAGTTCGTGTGCAGAATTGCTACAAAGTATGCTACATATACACTCCTGGAAATGGAAAAAAAGAACACATTGACACCGGTGTGTCAGACCCACCATACATGCTCCGGACACTGCGAGAGGGCTGTACAAGCAATGATACACGCACGGCACAGCGGACACACCAGGAACCGAGGAGTTGGCCATCGAATGGCGCTAGCTGCGCAGCATTTGTGCACCGCCGCCGTAAGTGTCAACCAGTTTGCCATGGCATACGGAGCTCCATCGCAGTCTTTAACACTGGTAGCATGCCGCGACAGCGTGGACGTGAACCGTATGTGCAGTTGACGGACTTTGAGCGAGGGCATATAGTGGGCATGCGGGAGGCCAGGTGGACGTACCGCCGAATTGCTCAACACGTGGGGCGTGAGGTCTCCACAGTACATCGATGTTGTCGCCAGTGGTCGGCGGAAGGTGCACGTGCCCGTCGACCTGGGACCGGACCGCAGCGACGCACGGATGCACGCCAAGACCGTAGGATCCTACGCAGTGCCGTAGGGGACCGCACCGCCACTTCCCAGCAAATTAGGGACACTGTTGCTCCTGGGGTATCGGCGAGGACCATTCGCAACCGTCTCCATGAAGCTGGGCTACGGTCCCGCACACCGTTAGGCCGTCTTCCGCTCACGCCCCAACATCGTGCAGCCCGCCTCCAGTAGTGTCGCGACAGGCGTGAATGGAGGGACGAATGGAGACGTGTCGTCTTCAGCGATGAGAGTCGTTTCTGCCTTGGTGCCAATGATGGTCGTATGCGCGTTTGGCGCCGTGCAGGTGAGCGCCACAATCAGGACTGCATACGACCGAGGCACACAGGGCCAACACCCGGCATCATGGTGTGGGGAGCGATCTCCTACACTGGCCGTACACCTCTGGCGATCGTCGAGGGGACACTGAATAGTGCACGGTACATCCATACCGTCATCGAACCCATCGTTCTACCATTCCTAGACCGGCAAGGGAACTTGCTGTTCCAACAGGACAATGCACGTCCGCATGTATCCCGTGCCACCCAACGTGCTCTAGAAGGTGTAAGTCAAGTACCCTGGCCAGCAAGATCTCCGGATCTGTCCCCCATTGAGCATGTTTGGGACTGGATGGAGCGTCGTCTCACGCGGTCTGCACGTCCAGCACGAACGCTGGTCCAACTGAGGCGCCAGGTGGAAATGGCATGGCAAGCCGTTCCACAGGACTACATCCAGCATCTCTACGATCGTCTCCATAGGAGAATAGCAGCCTGTATTGCTGCGAAAGGTGGATATACTGTGTACTAGTGCCGACATTGTGCATGCTCTATTGCCTGTGTCTATGTGCCTGTGTTTCTGTCAGTGTGATCATGTGATGTATCTGACCCCAGGAATGTGTCAATAAAGTTTCCCCTTCCTGGGACAATGAATTCACGGTGTTCTTATTTCAATTTCCAGGAGTGTATACAAGTGTGTTCCAGTGCCAAGATAAACTGTTAATATTTATGCAGTATCAGAAACGTGTCGCTAACTTTTTCTGTTATTCGCGTACATCTGCACCAAATAATACTGTCCTTCTTCGTCCATTGTATGTTTACTGTCAGCGAACACAAAAGTTTCCATTTCTTTATCTGAGCACGGTCCATCAATACTGTATAGTATACTATCAGTTTGGTTAAAAATAACAACAATTTATTTGATCACTGTTTCCAGGCAGGATGTGTGGACAGAATAGCCAAAGGGCTTGTTTCAGATTCCGAAAAAACACAAATGAGTAAAGTATTTAAGTTTTGCGTCCATGCTGACACAGACTGCCTTGTCCCGTCCGCGAAGCCTAAAATTACTGCTCCTAGGAAAACATGGCTTAATCTTCATTTTACAAACCACATCCCGTCAATTCTATTTGCGCCACCAATATATATGTATATACAAGTTTCCAGTTTTGGGCATTTCTACATCGTGTATCCCGCCCATTAGTGTTCCATGAGCTGCAACGGTCGGGTGGTTTAATTGATGGCGACTCGTTACTCTGATTTACGTGGTTTCGCGACACCTCTTCGCTGCCTCTGCTCGTCGTCGCTAAATATTTTTTGCGTGGGCCCCAAGGGCTTCCTGTTGGGAATCACGGGTTTTTAACGATTTTCTGGATGACAAGAAAGGAAAGAAAGATTGTTACGGGTCTCACATGACAGCACCCAGCCATTACGCCCCCAGAGTTCGTTACTTGTTGCAGAGACAGGTGCGGACGATGTAATCCTGTTTCTGTAGCTTGTTCGCAGACAACTTCCACACGCCCACTTGATGACCAAGTGCAGTAGCAGTATCTGTACGCTGTCTCTAGGGAACGTGAGATTACCCAGCCAGGCACTAGCTGTTGTTGAAGCATGTCGGGAACATTTATTTGCTTACCTTTAACATAAGTGTCATGTTAGAGCGTATTACTAAAGTCGACACTATCCACAGACTCTTGTTAGATTCTGATATTACACAGTAAAATAAAATTCTATGCTCCTTGGGAGTCTATAATTTACTCCAGTAATATGTAGTGAACATTTTTTAATATTCAATTACTTCTCAAACACTGCAGTACTACGGTCCGACAGCTACCTTAAAAATATATCTTAAAGAGTTGTTTGTGGATCTGAGAATTCACCATGGGAACATAAGCTGTCGGTAGTCTCGGGATACCCAAGAGCTAAGTTCTTAGTGCACTGTTTTTCTCGCTGTGTATCTATGATATTCTATCTGCAATACAGTCTTGTAACTGTCGCTTACATGCTGACAACACTCAGTTTATCGAAGCAACAGTTCTGAGAACATTGCTGTAGCCATACCTGGTGTGAAGTATGACGATGGACACAAATCCTGCATCTTAAGCTACATCATAAGCAGTTCTAGGTCATCATCATATCACGCCACTATGTAATCAGCGAACATATGCGTCAACCAATTCCTCCTAAAATCTCTGATATCATCCAATTAACGCATCAAACAAATCTCTCTGTGTCTGGCCTACATTTAATATAGAAATTTGAAGAAAATTATGCCACCTAAAATAAAACGTAGTTAGTCCAAACCTTAGTCCTGCCTAATTTCTCAGCACGGTACAAATAGCGGCAAGTCCAGACGATTACAGCTTGTCATGGACGCTGGCTGAAGATGTGTCTGTAATTTACAATTGTCTGCTCGTCACATGCTCTATTTCCTTCATCGATTCCTTAATCACTGCTGTGCTCAGTACCTCTCCATACATATCAAATACGTAATACTCGACTGCTGCAATTTAAGGTACGATATATGCAATGTCTTTGCTGTTCATACGCATAGCAGTAAATCTTTTTCCATTTTCTTCATTTCAGCAATTCGGCTCTGGAAAAAACTACTTAGTAACATAAGCCTTAACCACTACCATTCTGTATTCCGGAGGTGATTAAAGCTTTATTTGTTATCATCGACATAGCTTCCCTCTCGGCATATCCCAGCTGTTTTCTTTCCGTCCAACAACGAATTAGTGCCTCTCGACATTTTCTTCTATCCCATATGCCAACCTTGCCACTTAATTTCCCATTCCTTTATTACCAGTCAACTACTTCTCCACATATTAATCCTTCCGTACTGCCCCTGCACACTTCTGTTGCTTATATCATTATTACCATTTGACAAACACGTAGTGAGAAAATTACTTAACAAATGCAGATAGGCTTACAGTTCTGAAATCCACTGTATTCATTAACAAAACCTATTATTATCATTAGTAAGTACTTTATATATAATATGTATGTTGGAAAGAGAATTATAGCTACTATAATAATAATAATATCTTTCTTCTTGTTATTGTTAATCACGTATGTGCCCAATTGGCCCACTTGAGGTACAATCCACTATTATCACTCCTGATGATTGGTCTTCATTTGTGTCCAGATTTGTTTCATCCATTCAGAATGAAGTCGCTTTCTTTCATCAGAGAACGGTGTTCTAGTCCGTTGTCTAATTTCCCTCTGACCAACTTTCAAGCAAAGATCTTTTGTCTGAATTTTTTTTTCTATCTGTAACGTCTGCCTGGGCTATACTTTTGGCATTACTTCTGTTTCCGTAGATTTTTACTATTTGTTTTGTCAATCTAGTGGGTGCCACTCTTTTAATGTGACCATAAAATTTAAGTCTTCGTTTTCTCATGTCACCATGTATGTCTGTGTATTCTTCTATTTCCTTATTACTTTCAGCCTAAAAGTTCCTCCACCAGTAATTTCGTGGTCTACAATTTTCCTAATAATCCTTCTTTCTTTTGAATTTCTTCAATATCCCTCTTTCTATTTAAATTTAAAGATTCTGCTGCATAAAGACATTCGGGTTTGATCACAGTGCTGTAATGCCTAACGTTACTGGATTTAGAAAGTGATTTTTTTTTTAACATAAATATTTTGTGTTAATTAGAACGCAGTTGCCATTTTTTGACAGTGATTTTCTTTTGCAACTTTCTCCAGACCGCTTTCTTCTATGATTTTCCCCAAGTATTTAAACTGAGAAACACTTTTTATTTTTCCATATTTTGTGTTAAAAACTTGGCGTTGTTGTTGCATGCCATATATCCCATTTTTTCGAAAGATATTTTTAGTCCTACTTTTTCCGCAACGTCTTTAAGAATTTCAATTTGTTTTTGAGCTGCGGTAATTTCCCTAGTTAAAATTTCCAGATAATCTGCAGAGGGCGAGGCAATCTACTGTAATATTATTTTTGCCTAACTTGATTGATTGACTGATCTACATTTTGACTCGACTTTTGCTCTCGCTATTCTGTAATCACCTTTTCCAAAATATGATTAATCAGTAATGGAGAGTCCATCTCCCTGTCTTACGCCAGTCTTTATATCAAATGGTTCAGAAAGTTCTCTCATGAACTTAACTTTAGGGCTAATATCAGTTAATGTTTGCTTAATCCGTGTTAGAGTTTTATTATCTAGCCCTTGCTTCTTTAAAATTTGGAAAAGAGGTTCACGTCTTCTCGGATGCTTGATTGTTTTTGAGTCTTTTAATTTGTTTAATTATTTCGACTTCGTCAGGTTCTTTAGCGTTAGGGTTGCTGTTATTAGTTTACCGTGGTTGGAATTTATTATCTGACTCTGGACAGTTTAATTGCTTTTCAAAATAATTGGCAAGTACGCTACAATTTTCCTGGTTGTTAAGAGCCAAACAACCATTTTCAATTTTAAAGAAGGACTTTGAGGTTGGTAACCCGTTAGTTTTGTTTTCTTGTATTGTTATTTTGGATTTTTTTAGATTTCTAAAACTTGGGCATTTTCGTAGTTTCTTTTACATTGTCGGATTAATTTCGATATTTCTTTTCTTACAGTTAGAAAGGCATTGCACGTATTTTCAGTTTCGTTACTATTCCCATTTTTGAATGAGTCATACCTAGACTTGAATGCTGTTTCACAGTCCCCTTTCCACCAAGAGAGTTTTTGCTTCTTTAGAAGCAGAATTTAATTTTGATCTGTTGTGATGAACTATTCTTTTAGGCTTTGCCAACTGTTGGATTGTTTTTATATTCGCGACTTTTTATTCTGAGAGAGGAGGCAGTGGCAGTGGGAAAGACACAGAAAAGTAATAAATACTGGAAGACTTCAGACGGTGGCTGTGTTATAGAACGAGCGAAGCAGGCAGTGGCAGTGTCAGAGAAAGACAGGAAAACAGTGGCAGTGGAGCATAGTTGACACTGACTGAGTAACACTTGGAAAAAGAGTGAAGGAAATAGTACCAGAGAGTGGGGCGGGAAAGGGGGGGGGGGAGGGAAGAGGAATAAAGAGAAAGGAAAAGTGGAAGAGGGTGTGAGTCAGTGACACTGAGAGACGGAGTCCATGAGGATGACAAAAAGAAAGAGAGGAAGGGCGGGCTAACGACAGTGAGAAGAGACAGCAACAGTCGGAAGGAATGAATGAGGTGATATCAATAACGGAGAGCAAGGGGAAATGGTGACAGTGAGAGGAGACTGTAATAGTTGGACAAATAGGACAGAACTAGGGGACTGACGCTGTGAGACAGGAGATAGCGAGAGACACAGAGAGATAATGCCTTCATCCGACGTCTAAACAGTTATACCCAGCCAGTTATTGGGCGACATACGGTTTAACTTGGAATCAGTACCATGGCGCAACTTGGGATTTTTAACATTAACAAACACTGAAAAAGGTGAAGGAAGAAGTCGCAGATAAAAATCCAAGGAGTAAATAGGGATGGAGGCCAAGATATCTGCATCTGTCCCCTGGAATTATGTAACTAATCAACTAGCAAACTTATATAGACCTGAATACACTATTACTAACCATTATGCGTTACAAAAAGACGAAACTGAATACATTTTCAGTGAACTTGTAGGAGACACCCTTTTATTTAGGCACGTAAACCACACCCTCAGCTCCCTCTTTCTGATCCCATAAATAGCTCCAAATGAAATGATTTGTGTCGCCAGTCTCATTACAAAATTTTCACCCCGTGAGACAAGGTTTTTTTTAAAAAAAAATATGGGAGAGGCCTACCTGATAATTTCGAAAACCGAATATTCGTTTGTACGATCGATGAAATGCAAGGATATCAATGCTCAAGATTGTCAACCGCAAATAAAATAACACAGACGCTTTTCATACAGGAAGATGATGGTACACAATTAAGAAGAAACGCCAAGACAAAATACCTGAAGATACTTAGACGGGGAAAGACGAACTCCACTGACGGGAAAAAATCGTAACTCCAAAAAATAATTAATGTAGAGGACAGAAATTTCGGGGGTATATTTGTCTAGGCCACATATTTAAGTCACTAACATTACAAGACCACAGGTTAATGAAAACGTGAGATACGCCATTGCAAATGTGAAATGCTGTTAGATTAATAACCGGTGTAACCGCCAGGATGTTGACTGCAAGCATGCAAACGTGCACGCATTGTGCCGTACAGGTGCCGGAGGATGTGAGTTTGTAGGATGGAGTGCCTTGCCTGTTGCACTTTGTCGTTCAATACAGTGACGGTTGTGGATGACGCTGGAGTTGTGGCCCAATGACGTCCCATATGTGCTCGATTGGAGGCATAGTATGGTGATCGAGCATGCGAAGGCAACATATCAACACAGTGTAGAGTATGTTGGGTTACAACAGTTGTATGTGGGCGAGAGTTATTCTGTTGAACCTTACCCCCCCACTCCCCCCATCCCCCCTCCTGGAATGCTGTTCATGAATGGCAGATCGAATCACCATACTGACGCAGAAAGCTGTAGTTAGGGTGCATGGGATAGTCACGAGATTGCTCCTGCTATCGTAAGAAATCTCACCCAAGACCATAACACCAGGTGTAGGTCCAATGTGTCTAGCACGGAGACTATTGGTTCCAGGCCACAAATGGCCTCCTCCTTAGCAACAAACGGCCATCGTTGGCGCTGAGGCAGAACTAGCTTTCATTAGAAGACACAACCTTGCCCTCCAGTGAGCTCTCGCTTAAAGCCACTGACGTCGCAAATGGTGGTGGTTTGGGGTTAGTGGAATGCACGCTACTGGGAATCTGGCTTGGGAGTGTCCTTGAAGTAACCTATTTGTAACAGTTCTTTGTGTCACTGTGTTACCAACTGCTGCTCGTATTGCTGCTGCAGATGGAGTACTATGCGCCAGAGTCATACGCTGAACACGATGGTCCTCCCTCTCGTTTGTGGCAGTTGGACGTCCGAAGACCAGTCTTCTTCCGAGCGTACATTCCCGTGACCACTGCTGCTCGTAGTCACGTACAGTGACTACACTCGTGATAAGTCTCTCTGTAATATCTCAAGAAGGAACATTCAACTTTTCATAGCCCAGTTACAAGACTCGCTCAGACTCAGCGAGGTGTTGATAATGACGTCTTTCTCACCTTAAAGGCATTCTTGACTGATAGCAATTCACCACGAAGGCAGCTGACGCTCACGATCGTTGCAGCACATGTTAAAAGGAAACCTGATTTTCATTCTCATAGTGGTACTACTAACGCCACTTTACGCGACTGGCGCGAAACTTGAACAGATATCACCTTTCAGATGTACGAACAGGCTTACCAACCCTGGCCTATTTCGCACAACTCCTTCTTAGTCTTGCGATTTCTTTCCGTTAGCGTTACTTTACAATTTTTATTTTTTGTGAGAACTGCTGTTTTTTTTTCGTCAGTGTATTAAAAAGAAACCTGTACGTAGTTTGAACCGGAAGGATTAACTGACCCTAAGTAACAACTATGCACATTCGGATCCCCTCCTGATATCTAGTTCTATAGGACTCAGGTCAGGACTCTCTGCAGCCCAGTCCATTACATGGATGTCATTGTCGTGTAACCACTCCGCACAGGCGTGCATTATGAATGGGTGCTCGATCGTGTCGAAATATGCAGTCGCCATCCCCGAACTGCTCTTCAACAGTGGGAAGCAAGAAGGTGCTTGAAACATGCTGTGATAGTGCCACACAAAACAACAAGGGGTGTAGGCCCCCTCCATGAAAAACACGACCATACCATAACACTACGGCCTCCGAATTTTGCTGTTGGCACTACACACTCTGGCAGACGACTTTCACTGGGCATTCGCCATACCCACACCCTGCCATCGGATCGCCACATTGTGTACCGTGATTCGTCACTCCACACAACGTTTTCCCACTGTTCAATCTTCCAATTTTTACGCTCCTTACACCAAACGAGGCGTCGTTTGGCATTTACAGGCGTGATGTGTGGCTTTTGAGTAGCCGCTCGACTATGAAATTCAAGTTTTTTCAGCTCCCGCCTAATCATAGTACTTGCAGTGGATCCTGATACAATTTGGAATTCCTATGTGGTGGTCTGGATAGATGTCTGCCTATTACACATTACAACCATCTTCAACTGTCGGCGGTCTCTGTCACTCAATAGACGAGGTCGGCCTCTAAGCTTTTGTCCTGCACGTGTCCCTTCACGTTTCCACTTCACTATCTCATCGGAAACTGTGGACATAGGGGTGTTTAGGAGTGTGGAAATCTCTACTGCAGATGTATGAGACGAGTGACACCCAATCACCCTACCATGTTCGAAGTACCTGAGCTCTGCGGAGCGCCCCATTCTACTCTCTCATGTTGTCTAATGACTACTGAGGTCGCTTATCTGGAGTACCTGGCAGTAGGTGGCAGCACAATGCACATAATATGAAAAACGTATGTTTTGTGGGTGTCCGGATACTTTTGATCACCTAGTGTATGTTGTCCACGACAAAAGAGAGAAGTGTGCTGACATAAGTAAATATTGTACATCAGTGAGGTGCAGAACACACTGTTCTTTCGTAAACAGGAAGGGGCTACGCAGTAAATATCGGGAGGGCAGTGATATCTGGAAAACAGAGCGCGGGCACTCAGGCAGGGACTGCCTTTGTTCGGTATTTATTACTCTGTGATCGCGACGCACCAGTTGAAAGTCTGCTAGCTTTAAAAGAGAAAGTTCGAAGAAAGAAATCGGATCAGACGGCTGCCAAGGGCTGCGGCCGGAAGGCGCTCGCGAGCCCTGCTGACCCGGAAGCTGCGGCGGCCCAGCAGCCTCGCTTAACCCCCCCCCCCCCCCCTGCCTTCCGAAACTCCCTCCCCCTCCCCACTACGCACAGCAGCACATCCTCCACCTCCTCCACACACCGCCCGTTTGATGGATTCGGAGTTCTTTATTCGGGCGCCGTTCCACCGCCGCTGCCACCTCTGTGTCTGTGCCCGACCATATATTTTGTCCATCATAAAAATCGTGCGTCGCACCGAGAGAGACGGGCTCCGCGGAAGGCGCATCCGTCTGGAGGCGAGGCGCGTGGTGTGCGCGGGTGGACGACCCGGACACGTGCTGGACTTCCTGGAAGGCGGCCGTCTCTTCCCACCCCGGCGTTATCTCGACAAGCCACAAATGACCGCCGCTCTCTGTGTGGGTTTTTTGCCCGTGACGGGATCAGCGGAAGCTCGGCCTGTGCGGTGTGGTATAGCGGCGGCGCTGCAGGGGCCCGTGGGGGCGTGCAGGCGGGGGTGCGGCGCTCCGCAGACAGCTGCTGCCGCCGCACGCCACTTACCTCCAGGTACATTTTATTATTCAGCTTGACAGCTGACTCTCACGTCACCTCTTATTCCCGCTGGAAGGCCTCACTTTGACGTGCAAAACACGAGAAATGAACCACTTCCGACTTCCCACCACCTGTCTTCACTCCTTTACTGTTTCGTGTTCTCTTAAGCCGTGAAAACGTATATGGACGAGGACCTGGTGACGCCACAGTGTGGAATTTTACATTTCATTTCAGTGTGAAGCGTCAAATAAAAAAAAAAGTGACGACAGATTTCTGGCCCGTGCAGAAGGACGTGGCCAATGAGATGTGGCGTCGGTTTTACGTCATAAGCAGAATATAGGAGACGACGTATTGTACGGAACTCTGTGTTTGGTGCATTTTTTCTTACAGCTCCGTGCTATAAATATAAGCTGTTTCAACGCACCAGCACATCGAGGCTCTCTCGAAAACGCTTCATTGTAGGCATGTTGTCTTATAATGAAATGGCAGTATACTGCATATTGCTAGATGAAGTCTTCCCATATTTAATACTTTTTTGTTATAACTTGTCTGCTATGGACGTATGCCGTTTCAATGGTACAGCACAAAGATCTATCAAATGCGTGTCATTTTTTGTACAGTTTTATGTTTAAATGTCAAGTGATATTTGTAGATAGTCTTCGCACAGCGTGTACCAAAAAATTGAATCGCACCTGCTGTGTCGAAGTTGTAGTGTAGTTCATACGGTCGTAAACTACGAGGAGAAAGGTACCAACGTCCTATCTAGCAGCTTCCAGTTCCTTTTTCCGCCTTTGTTTTATAAACGATTCTGAGTCTTTCTTATTAATTTAACAGAAGCATTTTCTGCAATAGTCGATGTTATTTCAAAAATTGTTCAAATGGCTCTAAGCTCTGTGGGACTTAACATCTGAGGTCATAAGTCCCCTAGACAGAACTACTTAAACCTAACTAACCTAAGCACATCACACACATCCATGCCCGAGGCAGGATTCGAACCTGCAACCGTAGCAGCGGCGCGTGGCCGGACTGAAGCGCCTAGAACCGCTCCGCCACTCCGGCCGGCAGGAAATATAGCAGTAGGTCTAATACCAATAATGGAAAAGGAAATGACAATGCGGTTGAACTGAAGCATGGACCTTGCCGTCGGTGGGGTGGTTTACGTGCCTGAGCGATACGGATACCCAAACGGAAATGTTTCTTTTTTATGTGTATATAAATTTAAGCCCCAAAAATTAAAATAAAATATGTAAAACTACGTAAGAAACGCTGTATTTTTGTATTAATTCCTTGTATTGTCCTTAAGTTTTCTTATAATGTAAAATTGTAATTAATTTTTCTAAAATGTGACAGAGCATACAGATGTTAAGACTAGCAGAGGAGAGCAACTGTACTTTTTAATTGACAAATCGTGCATCAGGCGCAGCCCAAGGGGCGACAACAAGTAAACTTTATTCGGTCAACCACACCGGAAAGAAGCGCAGCGATGTCTCTCGAACATTTTTCCATGCAGGAGGCTTCCATAACGGGAAAAGACCGAGGAAAGATGACAGTAAAGTTTTATTCAGTTGTCTGCTTGTATATAAACACGAGCAGTGTCTGGCTCGCTCTCTCGAAATCTCTATCTGCGCTCTCCTGAGGCCCGCTCTCTATTGATGTCTCCGTTCTTGTTTTTGTGTAACAGGCAGTTGAACTTGAAAGATATTTTCAAGATGTGTAAAGTATTCATCTATGTAAAAGAATCATCAGTATATGAATAACTGTTACTATCAATGATTCAATAACGTTAACTTTGCCTGCCAACAGCTAGGAGAACTGCAAGGCTACCGACAAATCGTTTGCTGGCAGCTGCCGAACATCATTGATGTTCGAACTTGTAGCGATCACTCGTTCGTCCCTGAGATCTGTTAAGCCGATCTGCAAATGCAATTTCCGGGCAGCACTTCTGTGCAACACGGGCAATATTAATAATCGGTATACGGCCAACAAACGATGTGCGCTCTTCGTCCACTTCAGCGGTATCAAGAAAGGTTGGACAAAATCTGAATTATTACTTTTCTTTCTCTTAGTGCTAAATTTCTCTGAGGCGTGTGATAATTTAAACTTATCATCATTTTTTTACTTGGCTTCTTCTTTTAATTACCGACACTCGAGTTAATTTCCTCTTATCAACATTTATTTTTTAATTACCACTAAAGAGCAACATACAAAATAGAGAGAAAAATTTCCTTTTTCCGAGAAAATACTAATTCAGTACCGTAGATGGAACCACAACGGAGGGCTGTCTGTTGAGAGATCAGACAGATGTGTTATTCCTGAAGAGGGGCAGCAGCCTTTCCAATAGTTGCAGGGCCGACAGTCTGGATGATTGGGTGATCTGCCTTTGTAACATCATTCAAAACAGCCTTGCTGTGCTGGTAATCCTAATCGTTGAAAGCAATGGGAAACTACAGCCGTAATTTTTCCCGAGGACATGCAGCTCTGCCCCGCCATTCAGATTTCTGGGCGGGGACTACTCAGGAGGACGTCGTTATCCGGAGAAACAAAACTGGCGTTCTGCGGATCGGAGCGTGGAATGTCAGATCCATTAATCGGTCAGGTAGGTTGCTGTTTTTCTTCAGTCCAAAGACCTGTGTGGTGCAGCTCTTCATGCTACTCTACCCTGTGCAAACCTCTTCGAGTAACTACTGCAAATTATATCCTTCTGAATCTGCTTAGTGTATTCGTCTCTTGGTCTCCCTCTGCGATTTTTACCCTCCACGCGTCCCTCTATTTACTAAATTGGTGATCCCTTTATGCCTCAGAACGTGTCCTACGAACCGATCCCTTCCTCTAGTCAAGTTGTGCCACAAATTCCTATCCTCCCCCATTCTATTCAGTACCTTATCATTAGAAATGTGTTCTACCCATTTAATCTTCAGCATTCTTCTGTAACACCACATTTGAAAGGCTTCTATTCTCTTCTTGTCTAAACTTTTCATCGTCCATGTTTCACATCCATACATGGCTACACTTGATAGAAATACTTTCAGGAAAGACTTCCTGACACTTAAATCTATACTCGATGTTGACAAATTTCTCTTCTTCAGCAACGCTCTCCTTGCCATCGCCAGTCTACATTTTATATCCTCTCTAGTTCGACCATCCTCAGTTATTTTGCTGCCCAAGTACTAAAACTCGTCTACTACATTTCCAAATCTAACTCCCTCAGCATCACCTGATTTAATTCAGCTACATTCCATTATCCTCGTTTTGCTTTAGCTGATGTTCATCTTATATTTTCCTTTCAAGTCACTGTCCATTTCGTACAACTGTTCTTCCAAGCACTTTTCTGTCTGACGGAATTACAATGTCACCGGCAAAACCTCAAGCGTTTTATTTCTTCTCCTTGGATTTTAATTCCTACTCCAAATTTATACTTTTGTTTCCTTTACTGCGTCTTCAATGTACATATCGAATAACATTGGGGATAGCCTAAAACCCTGTCTCACTCTTTTCAACCATTGTTTCCCTTTCGTGCCCCTCGACTCTTATCACTGCTATCTGGCTTCCGTAAAAATTGTAAATAGACTTTCGCTCCCTGTATTTTACCTCTGTCACCTTCAAAATTTGAAAGAGAGTATTCCAGTCAACATTGTCAACAACTTTCTGTAAATCTACAGATGCTATAAATGTTGCTTTGCTGTTCCTTACCCTAGGTTCTAAGATGAGTCGTAGGGCAGTATTGCCTCCCGTGTCCCCACATTTTTACGGAATCGAAACTGATCTTCCCCGAGGTCGGCTTCTACCAGTTTTTCCATTTTCTTGTAAATGATTCGTGTTAATATTTTGCAGCCGTGATTTATTAAACTGATAATTCAGTAATTTTCACACCTGTCAGCACCTGCTTTGTTTGGAACTGGGATTATTACATTCTCTTGAAGTCAGAGGGTATTTCTCCTGTCACATACATCTTGCCCACCAGATGGAAGAGTTTGGTCATGGCTGACTCTCCCAAGGCTATCAGTAGTTCTAACAGAGTGTTGTCTACTCCCGGGGCCTTGTTTCTACTTAGGTGTTTCAATGCTCTGTCAAATTTTTCACACAGTATCCTGTCTCTCATCTCATCTTCATCTCCGTCCTCTTCCATTACTGAAATACTGGCCTCAAGTACGTCGCCCTTGTGTAGACCCTCTATACACTCCTTCCACCTCTTCAGTTTCCCTTTTTTGCTTAGGACACTGGTTTATCATCTGGTCTCTTGATGTTCATACAGGTGTTTCTCTTTTGTCCAAAGGTCTCTTTAATTTTTCTGTAGGCGACATCTGTCTTACACGCACAGCTATATTCTTCTACATCCCTACATTTGTCTTCTAGACATTCCCGCTTAGCCGTTTTGCCCTTCCTGTCCATCTCATTTGTGAGACGTTTGTATACCTTATCGCCTGTTTCATTTACTGCATTTTCATATTTTCTCCTTTCATCAATTAAATTCAATAATTCTTGTGTTACCCAAGGATTTCTACTAGCCATCGTCCTTTTAACTACTTGATCATCTGCTGCCTTCACTATCTCATCTCCCAAAGCTACCCGTTATTCTTCTGATGTATTCCTTTCCCTTGTTCTTGTCAATCGTTCCCTAATGTCCTCTCTTAAACTCTCTCAACCTCTAGTTCTTTCACTTTATCTAGGTCCCATCTCCTTAAATTCCTACTTTTCTGCAGTTTCTTAAGTTTTAATCTACGGTTCACAACTAATAAATTGTGGTCAGAGTCCACATCTGTCCCTGGAAATGTCTTACAATTTAAAACATGGCTCCTAAATCTCTGTCTTACCATTATATAATCAATCTGAAACATTCCGTTGTCCCCAGATCTCTTCCACGTATACAACATTTTTTCATGATTCTTAAACCGGGTGTTAGCGATGATTAAGTTATTCTCTGTGCAAAATTCTACCAGATGGCTTCCTCTTTCATTCCCTACCGCCCAGTCCATCTGCTACTTTTCCTTCTCTTCCTTTTCCTTCTGTGAATTCCAGTCCCCAATGACTACTAAATTTTCATCTCCCTTAACTCTCTGAATAATTTCTTTTATCGCTTCTTGCATTTCTTCAGACTACATCATCTGCGAACTAGTTGGCATATAAACTTGTACTATTGTCGTAGGCGTGGGCTTCGTGTCTATCTTGGCTACAATAATACGTTCACTATGCTAGTAGCTTATCAATGTCCTATTTTTTATTCATTATTAAACCTACTACTGCATTATCTCTATTTGTACTCTCCTCCTGCCACTAAACTTTACTAATTCCCACTATATCTAACATTAACCTATCAATTTCCAATTTAAATGTTGTAACCTACCCGCCCGATCAAGCGATCTGAGATTCCACGCTCAGATCCATAGAACACCAGTTTTATTTCTTCTGATAACGACGTCCTCCGGAGCAGTCCCCGCTCGCAAATCCGAATGGTGGACTGTTTTACCTCCGGCATATTTTACTCAAAAGAACGCAACCATTTATAACTGGTACAGAAACCAAACGGAAGAGTAAGGGTCGAGAGATATGAAAGGAAAACCATGATTGAGAAAGGAGTGAGACAGGATTGTAGCCTATCGCCGATGTTATTCAATCGCTACATTGAAGAAGCAGTAAAGGATACCGAAGGAAAATATGGAGTAAGAATTAAAATCCGTGGTGAAGAAATAAAAGCTTTGAGGTTTGCCGATGACATTATAATTCTGTCAGAGACAGCGAAGGACCTGAAGGAGCAGTTGAACGGAATGGACAGTGTTTTTAAAGGAGGATATATGTTGCAGTAGTTACTCAGAGGTGAAGATGTTCGCACAGGATAGAGCAGCACGGAGAGCTGCATCAAACCAGTCCTCGGACTGAAGACCTCAACAAGAACAATGTCTTTACTGAAATTCTGGTTGTTGCATAGGACAATAATTCTTCCCCAGTGGAGTGAAATCATAACGTGATTTTCAGTATATATTAGAAAGTAAACAAAAGTTACACAATGGAAGCTTTTGTTATTATGAAACTTTATGTAAAATATATATACCTATCCCTTGGTTTTATCTAGTGCCTCATGTTTGCATCTTGCCGGTCAATATCTTTTTCACTAACGGTGACCAACTTCGAAAATCTCTCTTCAGTTCTAATAAAATGACGAAACGAATTCCTATCATGAAGCGTGTGTGATGACTACGTTACCTCACGTAGGTAGTCAAAGCAACATTTATATGTTCATTATGCGCGAGTAAACTGGCATTAGTCAATATACTTTACTATATTTAATTTAAACCAGAAAATGAGATGGATTTTTAAATGAGTCAACGTAACTTCTACCAGTACGTAGTTGAGATCGCTGTAGAAAGTTATGTTGTGTTCATCCACCAGCAGTTTGCTGTTCATGCGATCGAGGAGTCCATAATTCCAGAATCTTCTTCGCGATTTTCTCCCCTCTTCTTGAACGATCGATAACAGAGTGAAGGTAACTATTTTGTGCTCGTACGTTTTCGTAAGGAAACGATGTGATTGGCGTCCCAGATGAAGCTGAGATTTGCTGCTGGAGAGTGCTTGTGGTTGCAAATCACGATGAGGAGCATATTCTGAGAGATGTATGTCGTTTCAGAGCTTGCTGTAGTAACGACAGACACGTGTGCTTCGCAGTGAGAAACACATGCCATTTGAGAATGGATTTAAGGAAAAAGCAGGGTTGTTGTCAAAACTGTGACAACCTTTGTGTCAAGAAAACTCAAGCGATAATTCTGACCAACAGGCTACCTGTTATAGTTCGACTATAGTTATTGAATATGAAATTGGGAAGGCGGCCGGTGTGGCCGTGCGGTTCTAAGCGCTTCAGTTTGGAACCGCATGACCGCTACGGTCTCAGGTTCGAATCCTGCCTCGGGCATGGATGTGTGTGATGTCCTTAGGTTAGTTAGGTTTAAGTAGTTCTAAGTTCTAGGGGACTGATGACGTCAGAAGTTAAGTCTCATAGTTCTCAGAGCCATTTGAACCATTTTTTTGAAATTGGGACAAGCAGTTTTCTTTCTGGCACTAAAAACTTACTATTTATAGTCAGGTAATTGTCATTTTACCTTTTCTTGCCCTACGGCTTTATTTTGTTACAATCTGAATTCATAGTACTGGTTAAAGAATCTGCGACGTTCTAAAATGGGGTCAGGGGTGTGGGTACTATTAATGCCAGGATGGATGTCTCAGGATGGCGTGTGCAGGTTGACAAATCGCATATTACCAGTTCCCCGGCGGTCGTAGAACGAAAAAGATCTCAATTAGCGACAACAGTCTTTATTTGATAAGACGCCTGCACAGAGTGATACAGACAAGTGGTTGTATATTAGGGGGACACCAACTAACTGATCGTAGACCTCGTGCTGGGGAAAATGACTGATCAGGATTTGTTACAAAGTACTCTTTAAAACAGTTTACTGATCAACAATTATTTCTTTTCCTCAACAGCAACGAGGTACAAGGCTCAACTTAAAAAAAACACATTAAAGATTGAACTTGAGCTTTCATTCTTAAGAAAGTGCATTAAAAGTGAAATACCAGAAACTAAACACTGTGCATGTTCTTTGAAGATGTTTTTAAAAAATTAAAATTCATCGAGGTATCTTAAGTAAAGAACAAATATCACAACAAACTTAATAAATGCAGAAGCATTCTTCAAACTAATAACCACAACCCAAGGTATACAGACTTAGCTTAATGATCAAATCAGTGATTCTCAAGAACGTCAGGTTTCCTCGTAGAATTGCTTTTAGTACAATTTTACATACGATTTAACCGAGGCAAACATAATTTGAACATCATATAAAATATTCCACTTATTTCTCCTAAAGGTTGCTGTAGTATCTAAGGAGAAAAGAAAAAGTTACTGGCGACAAAAATCAAGTAAGTGCCACTAAATAAGTGGTGGTGGTGGTGGTTAGTGTTTAACGTCCCGTCGACAACGAGGTCATTAGAGACGGAGCGCAAGCTCGGGTTAGGGAAGGATTGGGAAGGAAATCGGCCGTGCCCTTTCAAAGGAACCATCCCGGCATTTGCCTGAAACGATTTAGGGAAATCACGGAAAACCTAAATCAGGATGGCCGGACACGGGATTGAACCGTCGTCCTCCCGAATGCGAGTCCGCCACTAAATAAATCAGATCTCGTTTCTGAATACCAAAATAGTGACAAAATGTGACTCTGAATTGGGCACAGGCCTCTAGGCCTTAAAATTAAATCGCCAAGACAACAATCTAGACTTTACTTAAAATTGGGCGCCCAAAATTAAAAAAAAAAATGCTTGAGAAATAAGCCAATTTCCACATGGAAATGAGTTGAGCACGTGCCACAAACCCTTTCATAATTACATTAAATGGAAAACGGGGGAGCGCAGCACAACTAAAACAATTGAAATACCCAGTGGCAGGCCAGGGCCCAGATGCTTCAAACGCAACCGACAGCTGGCAATAGAGACAAGTGATACTTTGTCAAAAACTGACATTTTGAGCACGTGGCTGTGTACAAAATATACACTCCTGGAAATGGAAAAAAGAACACATTGACACCGGTGTGTCAGACCCACCATACTTGCTCCGGACACTACGAGAGGGCTGTACAAGCAATGATCACACGCACGGCACAGCGGACACACCAGGAACCGCGGTGTTGGCCGTCGAATGGCGCTAGCTGCGCAGCATTTGTGCTCCGCCGCCGTCAGTGTCAGCCAGTTTGCCGTGGCATACGGAGCTCCATCGCAGTCTTCAACACTGGTAGCATGCCGCGACAGCGTGGACGTGAACCGTATGTGCAGTTGACGGACTTTGAGCGAGGGCATATAGTGGGCATGCGGGAGGCCGGGTGGACGTACCGCCGAATTGCTCAACACGTGGGGCGTGAGGTCTCCACAGTACATCGATGTTGTCGCCAGTGGTCGGCGGAAGGTGCACGTGCCCGTCGACCTGGGACCGGACCGCAGCGACGCACGGATGCACGCCAAGACCGTAGGATCCTACGCAGTGCCGTAGGGGACCGCACCGCCACTTCCCAGCAAATTAGGGACACTGTTGCTCCTGGGGTATCGGCGAGGACCATTCGCAACCGTCTCCATGAAGCTGGGCTACGGTCCCGCACACCGTTAGGCCGTCTTCCGCTCACGCCCCAACATCGTGCAGTCCGCCTGCAGTGGTGTCGCGACAGGCGTGAATGGAGGGACGAATGGAGACGTGTCGTCTTCAGCGATGAGAGCCGCTTCTTCCTTGGTGCCAATGATGGTCGTATGCGTGTTTGGCGCCGTGCAGGTGAGCGCCACAATCAGGACTGCATACGACCGAGGCACACAGGGCCAACACCCGGCATCGTGGTGTGGGAAGCAATCTCCTACACTGGCCGTACACCTCTGGTGATCGTCGAGGGGACACTGAATAGTGCACGGTACATCCAAACCGTCATCGAACCCATCGTTCTACCATTCCTAGACCGGCAAGGGAACTTGCTGTTCCAACAGGACAATGCACGTCCGCATGTATCCCGTGCCACCCAACGTGCTCTAGAAGGTGTAAGTCAACTACCCTGGCCAGCAAGATCTCCGGATCCGTCCCCCATTGAGCATGTTTGGGACTGGATGAAGCGTCGTCTCACGCGGTCTGCACGTCCGGCACGAACGCTGGTCCAACTGAGGCGCCAGGTGGAAATGGCATGGCAAGCCGTTCCACAGGACTACATCCAGTATCTCTACGATCGTCTCCATGGGAGAAAGGTGGATATACACTGTACTAGTGCCGACATTGTGCATGCTCTGTTGCCTGTGTCTATGTGCCTGTGGTTCTGTCAGTGTGATCATGTGATGTATCTGACCCCAGGAATGTGTCAATAAAGTTTCCCCTTCCTGGGACAATGAATTGACGGTGTTCTTATTTCAATTTCCAGGAGTGTAGGTTGACACTTACACAGAAGATTACAGGAACCAGCCACTTTTTACACTGCTATTTATTTATTTAAACAACGCCGGTTTCGAACCGACAGGTTCACCTTCAGGCGGTTAGTTCTCGTTTTACATTCGATTTCGCCTTTTGTTTCACCACCTGACGAAATTGCCTTAGGGTGGTGGTGTTTATGTCGTCTTCTATTTTTCTATCATCAGCAAACAAGCGCATGTTGGTGCCATCCTATCTTTCCACTAGGACTGCACCATAAACCTCAGAGCGGCAGGTGCCAGCAAGGAAGGCATGATGGAGGGACTGCCGCAACGCCGCAAAATGCGTAAAGCGTCGAGGCAAGCAACGACCATACGAAGGAAGGAGCGCAGACATGCAATCGCTGAGACGGCTCTATGTTGCTAAATGGCAAATCTGCCAGACTTTCTCACGCCGTAGCCAGATCAACTGTTGCCTCGACCACGAGGATGCACTAGGAAAGAAGGCGACGATGACGACTGGCGAAGTAGAGGCTGGAGCAGAGACAGAGGGACCAGTGGCAGTTCCCCCTGCCCGAGCGTGAGCGGAATTCTGCACAAATGGTGAGAGAGACCAGCAGCGGTGCAAAGGCGGGAGAAGCAACCTGTGGCATAGAAGACGCAGTACCGAGGAAGGACAACATAGGCACCAGACCGTACAATGCCACTAGCGAGGCAACTGCGTCCTTGAAAGCCGACTTGGCGAGAGAGAGGGTCGCATTGCGAGCTGCCTTAGTTGCTGAGATGGGGAGGTCTGCAGCGATTCTATAGCACGACCTCTGACCTGCCACAGAAGAGTTACCTGCCGTGCCATTGGCCCTAGAACACCAACCTTCGCTTTCACCACCTGACCAGTCAGGTGAATAAAGAAGATGCTGGCCACCCCATCGCAGGTGAGACACTGTCCTCAACATCCAATGGAGGTAGCACGCCGAGATAGAAGGCATCTGTGATAAAATCCTCTTGTGACTTCGCGCAGCCCCACATGGCCCCTGCCCGCAACTTGAAGAAGAAGTAGTGCAAGCAGCAGTAGTGGTCTAACGACCGGTTATTCCAACTGACAGCGAAACTGTGCCAGCGGAACCCTCCAACCCCCTGCCAGTAAAACCCTGACTGACTGTTGGGGGGGGGGGGGGGGGGTGCCCACAGCAAGTGAAGAAGCCGAGAGGGTCAATATCAGAGAAGAAGTTGCAGCCATTGTTGGGCTTACCGCTTCCGCCACTTATAAAGCACAGCAGCAGCAGCAGATGTGGCCCTACAGCAGCGCATTGCAGTTCGCTCACAACACTAGTATCGAGATGCGTGATACCCACTACTAACATAACGTCCCCTTGCATGATGTGTTGCAGCAAGTCCGCTGCTGTTCTTACTATCCTCTCAGATTGTCAGAGAGGTTTTTTCCCATGGCCTTGCCGTGACACTGTGTGCCTCTGCCCTTAATGCGCTGTTTCTTCATAGGTTTCCGTCCAGTACCTCGTGATGGGCCTGTGTTAATGGGTAATCATACCCACACGTACGGACAACATCAGAGGCCCTCTTACTGTGATAATCTCGGTTCAAATAACTGACGAATGAAGAGGTGGCAGTAGAACTCTAAAAAAAGTCTCCTTGTTTACTCACTTCGTTCCATTAAAGCACCTCCAGGCACTCCTGCAGAGGCGTCGGTCTCGAAGTAATTTTGAGCAGAGTGCAGCCAGTAGTACGGACCAGTGCCTGTTGGGAAGTCCGCGGGCGTCACTTGTCGGCCGGGGCTGAGCCGCCTAGCGCTGCGCCCCGGACGTCAAACGGCGATGGCGCGATTACTGAGCTTTCAGCGGGCCGGCGGCCGGCCATTAGCAAAGAGCGGCGCGGCGAGGCGAGGCACGGCGCGGCACTCCTCGTGCGAGGCGCTCTGAAAGCCTCGCATTTTATGTGCCCACGGCTGCGTAAACACTGCAGATTAGCCTTAATTAACGGCAAATATTTGCAACCTCCATTACCAGACAACAGCTGTTCGGATACGCATAAAGACACTGACAAATTTTCTTCTGATGGTTTCTCTGTCCGTTTGCTTTATTTTTCATCTGCATTCGCGTATTTTCGTAAGATGTATGTGTGGCATAACACGTACATCGATCGATTGGTGAATTCATAACTTCCTTAACAATATGTGAATTATTACAGAAATTACACTTTGATTGTGTTCCCCTGTTCGAACACGTACTTGTTGGGTACAAAGCAGCTATTCGTAAAGAAGGACGAGGTCATGAGTTTGACGTTCCATCAACATTGACAGTATTAGAGGCTGCGAGCTAGAGTGGTTTACATGTATAAACGGTTGTAAAGCGCAGTAGCAAGAGAAAGTGTACCATCTGATGCGACTACCAAAAGAGTCGTTTACCCGATTCTGTATGTCATATGTCGTATGTAAAGTGTGTAGCGTAGACACTAGTGCTATTGCACCTGTGGTGCTCGTCAGGAATAACGTCAAACGATCCAAATATATATTACAACATGTTAGTGGAGCACCTGTAGCCAACCTGGAGGTTATTACTCCCTCGGAGATAAAATATTCCTTGAAAGGTGGAAACAAAAACGATTCGATTTCAAATTCAGTCACGAAACTAAATTACTAAAAAAAGCCCCTGTTGTCAATAATTTGTTGGGAAAGATTAGTTTCGATTTTGAAGAAATGTATGAGTAGCCGAATAAATACTGAGATCCTGCCACTCGTCTTTAAGATATACAGAGACTGAAGTAAGACAAACCTGCGTCTATCGTAATTGTACGTTTTGGAAAAGCTTATGACAGAGTTGACTGGCATACACTCAAACTCTAAAGGTAGCAGGGATAAAGTATAAGGGATGAAAGATTTTCAGAAGCTTGAACAGATACGGGACTGCAGTTATAATAGTTGAAGGACAAGAAAGGCAAACAGTTGTTGAGAAGGGAACTGCATAAGATTGTAGCCTATCCCAGATATCATTCGATCTGTATATTTAACATGCAGTAAAGGAAATCAAGGAGACATTAGATAGAAAAACTGAGTTTTGAACTTCGCTGACGGCATTGCAATTCTCCCAGTGAAAAGGACTTGATAGATTAGTTGGACAGAATGAATAGTGTCTTGAAAAGAGGTTATAAATGAACATTAATAAAAATAAAAGAAGAGTAATAGAACGCCCTCTAATAAAATCAGGCGATGCCGAGAGGGTTAATTTAGACGATCAAGCACTAAAAGTATTTGACCAGTCCTGAGGTGAATGCCGAGAAATAGGCGGGTGCTGGGACAGAGAACAAAATAATGAGAAGCAGACGTAATATGTTGTTCACTCTGATTTACTTAACTTCAGTTCAGCAAGTCACTGTATTCTAACAGTTCCTTACTACAAGTAAGTTGTCGTAGATAATAACTCTGAGAGGTAAGGCTTACTAGTACGCTACAAATGCAGTGAGTGGACGCCGGCATCCGACTCTCCTGGCGTCAGAGTGGCGCCTTCTTATGTCAGCACAGTGGTGGCGCTACTCGCACATGCACCAGCTAGTGTGTCTTTGAGATGGCTGCAGGTTGGCCGGGCAGTCAAATGAGTTAATGCCAACCTCCTGATGGTGACTGCCTGGCGTGGTGTCGACAGTGTACAATATCACATCCCTGCCCCTCAAAATTACTTGCAGGCACCGTACACTTGGTACTTCCGGAGAGTCGGGGGATAGGAGGACGGGGGAGATCTTGTCACAGGTGCCACTGGGGAAGCAGGAGCCAAAACTTGAGCCGATGACAAGCTCCTGTCCGCACCTTGACATTCGTCACCCGAATGCTGAGAAACCACCCATTGGGTGCACAACCACACCCAGAGATGGAACATCTTCCATTGACGAAGGCGCAACAGTGACGGGGGGAGGCTTCACGGTGGCCCACCGGGAGGCGGTATGGCGAAGGGAGACCACCGCTTGTGACTGAGGCTGCTGGCGCTGCAGTGCCAGCGACGGCAACAGTGCTGTTTCGATGTCCTTTGGCTCTCCATCCGGCGCTGGCGGCGTGAGATCCGAGGGAAGCGTGGGCGGCCGAGCGTGTGGGGTCCCCCTGTGCAACGAACCTACAAATGAAAAATCTGTGGCAAGATCACGCAGGCCATACAAAAACGAAGATGATTGCAATGGCGCTTCAGTAATCCAGCAGGAGCCTGTAGAACATACAAAAAGCGCCCCAAGACTTTGGTGTTAACTCTTTGTTCCCAGCGCCTGTGTGTGCCAAACACTCTGGAAAAGACATTAAACTTAGAATTGTGGGGAGGGTGGGCCGACTGCTGTGGAGGATGTAGCAACTGATTCAGGTGGTTCAAATGGCTCTGAGCACTATGGGACTTAACATCTGAGGTCATCAGTCCCCTAGACTTAGAACAACTTAAACCTAACTAACCTAAGGAGATCACACACACCCATGTCTGAGGCAGGATTCGAACCTGCGATCTTAGCAGTCGCACGGTTCCGGACTAAAGCGCCTAGAACCGCTCGGCTACCGAGGCCGGCGTAGCAACTGAAGCTGTGTGCTATGTCAGCATCCATGCAAAGGTTCTGCTGGTGACTTGTTGTTGCGCTGCTGCGAATGGAATGATGAAACGAAGAGCACTAACGCCTTCCCCCATGTATGGGAAGCACATAGTTTGATCATCTGTTCCTAGAATATTCTGATGAAGCGTTCTGCTTCGTCACTACATTGAGTGCTGTCGTCACAGGTTGGTGCCACAATACTTTTGAAATTCTGCTGATGTGAAAGCAGGTCTATTGTCTGAAACCAACATTTCTGGTGGACCTTCCGTGGAATCAGTTATTCTGTTTGAGTGTCCATGCCGACTCATGTGCAATGGCGCCTGGTGAACTGCTTAATGGGTTCAATACCCCAATATCCTTTCTTTCTGAAGCAAACATGGCACAACCACATGTAACTGGTCATTGTCTGAATGTAATAGGATAACATCCTGCTGCACACAAAAGTTGTGCCGAAGAGCAAAATAATGACGTACTACTGGATGCTAACCTGCTTAATTGAATGTGGCCAACCGGTGCAGAAGTACTTCAACAGAAACTTCAGGTTTGGGCCCGAAGCCGTTGCCTGAGCAATCCGTCGATGGCTGCTGGGAAAATCCATTGCGCGTGTCACTGTCCAAAACACCAGTGTGGAAACAAGATTCCTCAGACGTGTCGAACGCCGAGTTAGTGCCGACTAGTAGGTGAGAGAGTTTCTACATTCGAAAGCTTAGCCATTGGCCTGTACATGATTTCGTACAGGTAATTGGAGAGGAGCAGACGCCAGCGCTGGAACTTTTCCACCGTGGTAATTTATAGGAGGGATGACGGATGTTTTCTGTGTCCTACAAACGACTGCATGATTATTCTATTTATTTTGTTTTAACGGGGGTAGGACGTCAAAGGGCGCGACTCGAAGCAAGAGAGACACCACAGGACATTTTAATTCCCACTGTCTATACTTTAACAAATATATTCATAAAACTTTGTCAGCATGACCAGGAAGGATTCAGGATTCACACTCATAGCAATGGAAGTTCAAAAACACAACAAAATAATTTTCTTTACTTGTGAAAGTTCATAATTTTTTTCATTTGCTACTGGCTGCATTTGTTGCTATAGGTACACTTTTCTTCGTAAGTAAGAGAGATTCTTCGATGAATTTTGCACAGCATACAAAACACACTTTCAGGTGCATGAAACTCTAGAATTTATTTAATTTATGAAAAAATGAATGAGCTGTTACATTTTAAACTTCATGTTTAGAAATAACTCAACTTACATAGTTAATTATCTTAATTTTTACCACAGTTTTTAATATATTTGGAAAATTCTAGAGTTTCATACATCTGTAAGTATGATTTGTATGCTGTGCAAAATTCATCGAAACATCTATCTTAATTATGAAGAAAAGTGTACCTATAGCAACAAATGTAGCCAATAGTAAGTGAAAATATGATGAAACTTAACAAGCAAAAAAATAATTATTTTGCTATGTCTTTTAACTTCCTCCGTTATGAGCGTAAATCCTGAGTCCTTCCTGGTCATAGTGAGAAAGTTTTATGAATTTATTTGTAAAAGTATAGACAGTGGGAATTAAACTGTCCCGTGCTGCCTCTCCTGCCCCACGTCGGCCCGTTTGACGTCCTACTCCCCTTAACTTGTGTATCTAAAGACCATTGGATGGCGTTAAATCATCAGTACTGCAAGAAATTCGATGCATATGTTGGATGTCGTACGTCCAAAGTAAGTGAAACACATATAGCCTTCAACACTCGACGTAAACAGAGGCGTGTTATAAGTTTAACTTGTGTATCCATCTTTTTGTCTGTGGCATGCAAACGAGAGGTCCGATTTTAATGAAGTGTTTTATTTTGGACGATGGTTTAATCTGGATGGCTCTTAACTAAGTTCCATGGAGGTCCGTTCAGCCATTTAAATTCCATCAGATAAATTAAGTAAAAAAGTTCTCCGCCAGCGAGATTTCTTGATATACGTTATGTTATACATAAGAGCAACATTAAGTTACTTAGTGCCAGATTGCAAAGCTAAAAAAAAATCCAAAGAAAAGTTCGCAAGAACTTATACTTATCTTTTACGGTTGACCAACAAACGATGACTTTTGTCATTTGAAGGCGCCCGTTTTAGCACCTACAAAGCAGAAGAAGGGTGATTAGCTAAATGTATACTAAAAACATAGTCAGTGAATAATGTGCGAATTAAACAAAGAAGCACGTAAATCGCATAAACGAACAAAATTTCAAAGAAAAGAAAAAAAGTCGGAATAGTAATCTCAGGTTGAAACTCAAAACCGCATGTGCGATATTGCATTACCAAATCATTACAAATATAATAATATTTATGAAAATATATCTATTGTCAAGATATGCGGATTTAGGCGAGTCATGATATCGTGTAGCAGTATCGCGTTTCGTCCCCGAAAGTATTTATGTGAATGTGGGAATAGAGTGTCGATCGTACCCTGTCTAGTAAAATATGAAGTCCAAAAATATGAAGTAGAACTTATTTTTAAAATTTTAAAAACCCTGACAGAAAAGAACCTCCAGAAAAATAATTTTTATTGCCCGTTTAAGTTTAATGTTAGTAGTAATATTCTGAGGCACACTTAGACGCCTCAGGGGACAGCCAAGTAAGTAAAAAAAGGAATACATCTAAAAATATTAAGTAGGACATTTAAAATCAATTAAGCTACCCAGACGACGTAGATAAATATCTAAATGACAATGTCTAATAGTTGAGTCTAAGTCTTGATTAATTTACTCCAAAAATTCGCAATATAGACACAACCGTGAATGACCCCTGCTCTCATATGACTGTCCTCACGCCACTGACCCGGGAGCCGCATACCGCTTACCGCGCGTCTAGCGCTCGCGGTTGCAAAAAAAATTGTTCAAATATCTCTGAGCAGTATGGGACTTAACATCTGAGGTCATCAGTCCCATAGAACTTAGAACTACTTAAACGTAACTAACCTAAGGACATCACACACATACATGCCCGAGGTAGACTGCAGCGCCTAGAACCGCTCGGCCAGCAAAGCCGGCGCTCGCGGTTTGATGAAGCGTAAGACAGGTTAATGCATGAAACTAAGTTCGTGCGTAATTATGTAGGATTTGATACAAAATAAATAGCTAACTATTCTTTTACAAACTTAGGCTAATTAAAGACGGATTGATTCTCATATTTTATATAATAAGAAATTATAGCTTTTCTAGCTATCTTGAGGTGTGGATGTAGACCGCGTAAGACTGAAAGAGATGGCGCCAAACGTCGTGTTCTGCAGTCCGCAGACTGGATGGTTGCTGCTCTCCATGCTACTTTGTTCTGTGCAAGCCTCTTTATTTTTAGGTAACTACTGCCACCTACATCCTTCTGATTCTGCTCACTGTATTCATCTCTTGGTCTCCCTCTACGTTTCTACCCCCCCCCCCCCCCCCGACACACACACACACTTCCCTCCAGTACTGAACTAGTGATCCCTTGATTCCTCAGAATCTCAGAATGTGTTCTACCAACCTATCCCTTTTTCTAGTCAGGTTGTACCACAAATTTCTACGCTCCCCAATTCTATTCAGTAATTTCTCATCAGTTACTTCATCTACTCAACCAATCTTCAGCATTCTTCTGTTGCACCTCATTTCAAAAGCTTCTATTCTCTTCTTGCCTAAGCTGTTTATCGTCCATATTTCCCTTCCATACGTGACTACACTCCATACAAAAATTTTCAGAAAAGACTTGCCGACACTTAAAAATCTATACTTGAAGCTCTTCATAAATGCATTTTTTGCGTTGCCTGTCTACAATCATATTCCCTCTACTTTGGCCATCATTAGTTATTTTGCTGCCCAAATTAAAAAAAACCCTCATCTAATATCTTAATTCTCTAGCTTCCTAATCTAATTCCCTCAAAATAATTTGACTACATTCAATTTCCTTGTTTTGCTTTTCTTGATGTTCACCGTACACTCTCCTTTCAGGACCCTGTCCATTCCGTTCAGCTGCTCTTCCAAGTCCTTTACTGTCTCTGACATTATTACAATGTCGTCGGCAAACCTTCAACTTTTGTTTCTTCTCCATGAGCTGGAATTCATGCTCCAAATTTTGTTTTGGTTTCCTTTACTGTTTGCTCAGTGTACAGACTGCATAACATGGGGGAACAGACTACAATACTGTCGCACTCCCTTCTGGACCATTGCTTCCTTTTAATGGCCCTTGGTTCGTATGACTGCCGTCTGGTTGCTGTACAAATCATAAATACTCTTTCGCTCCCTGCATTTTACCCCTGTTATCTTCAGAACATCAAAAAGAGTATTCGAGTCGACATTGTCAAAGCTTTCTGAAAATGTATAAAAGCTATAAACGTAGGTTTGCTTTTCCTTAACTTATCTTCTAAGAGAAATAGTAGGTTCAGTATTGCCTCGGGCGTTCCTATATTTCTCCGGAATCCAAACTGATCTTCCCTGAGGTGGGCTTCTACCACTTTTTCCATTCTTCTGTAAAGAATTCGTGTTAGTATTTTGGAACCATAACTTATTAAACAGATAGTTGTATAATATTCACATCTGTCAGCACCTGATTTCTTTGGATCTGGAATTATTATATTCTTCTTGAAGCCTGATGGTATTTCGCCTGTATCGTACAGCTTGCTCATCAGATGCGAGAGTTTTGTCATGGCTGCCTCTCCCAAGGCTGTCAGTAGTTCTTTGTTTCGATTTGGGTCTTTCAGTCCTCTGTCAAATTCTTCTCTCATTATCATGTCTCCCATCTCATCTTCATCTACGTCCTCTTCCATTACTATAATATTGCCCTCAAGTACATCTCTCTTGTATTGACCCTCTATATACTCCTATGTACTCTATGTACTACTCCTACCTTTCAGTTTTTCCTTCTTTGCTTAGCACTGGTTTTCCATCTCGGTACTTGATATTCATACAGATGGTAATCTTTTCTCCAAGGGCCTCTTTAATTTTTATGTAGGTTGCATGTATCTTTCCCGTAGTGATATATGCCCCTAAATCACATTTGTCCTCTCGCCGTTCCTGTTTAGCCATTTTGCACTTCCTATCAGTCTCATTTCTTAGACGTTTGTAATACCTGTCACCTGCTTCTCTTCATTTTGTTACTTTCGAATTGCAGTCCGCCATCACGATTAAATTTTCGTCTGACTTAACTATCTGAATAATTTCTTTTCTCTCATCATACATTTCTCCAGTCTCTTCATTATCTGTAGAGCTGGTTGGCATATTGTGGTGGCTCAGAGCTTCGTGTCTATCTCGGCTACAACAATGTGTTCACTATGCTGTTCATTTTCTTATTCATTATTAAACCTACACCTTCATTACCCCTATTTGATTTTGTATTTGTAATCCTGTTTTCATGTGACCAGAAGTCCTGTTCCTCCTACCACCGAACTTCAGTAATTCTCTATATACCTAACTTTAACCTATCCATTTCACCTTCTAAATTTTCTAACCCACCCGCCCAATTAAGGGATCCGACATTTCATAGAACATTCCGTAGAACGCCGGTTTTGTTTCTCCTGATTACAACTTCCTCCTGAGGAGTCCCTACCTGGAGATCCGAATGGGGATATTTTACCCAAGACAAGCCCTTATCATTTAACCATACAATAAGCTACATGCACTTGGGAAAAATTACGGCTGTAGTTTACCTTGCTGTCAGCGGTTCGCGGTAGCAGCTCAGCAAGGCCATTTTGGTTGATGTCTGAAGGCCAGCTCGGCTAGTCATTCAGACTACTGCCCCTGAAACTACTGAAAGGACTGCTGCCCTTTTTCAGGAGCCACACGTTTGTCTGGCCTCTCAACAGATACCCCTGCGTTGTGGCTGCACCTACGGCACGACTATCTATATCGCTGGAGCACGCAAGCCTGCCCACGAACGGGAAGTTCCATGTTTACGTGGAGAGAAGAAGAGGCTTCTGCCCTGAATAATTAAAGTGTGCTATTCTAGAGTGGATAGCTGCTGTTAATGTCTTATTTTATTTATTTACAGTGCAGTTCAGAGTCGTTCTCTTGTGTCGTTGTTTTTTAAATTTTAAATTTAAGTTTTATAGGGAGTTTAGGTTATAGAGTGTGTGTGTGAGAGAGAAAGATGTTGGGACAACAGGGTTGCGGAGAAACAGCGATTGCTGTAAATTAACTCAGTATTAAGAAAATAGTCTTAATCGCGATTTTTAATTTATTTAGTGCCGATCGGTTTCAGCCCATCGCAGGGGCCATCTTCAGGGTGAACACACCGCTGGTCGACTGCCACACCTCGGTAGACGTGACGCCACCAGCAGTCGACCAGCGGTATTTTCGCCCTGAAGATGGCCCCTGAGATGGGCTGAAACCGATCGGCACTAAATAAATTAAAAATCGTCGATTAAGACTGCTCTCTTAATACTGAGAGAAAGTTTGTGGTGATCTAGTGTTCTACGTCAAATGCTTTTGACCTGCTCACAGATATTTCTGTCAAGGACTTCGCTTTAATTGCATTAGTTTTACAATTAGTTTAATATATGGTGGCGAACTTGAATGGTTCTTTGAGCCTGTAAAGTATAGGCGAAGTGGACGGAAATTTATATTTTCTGGATGGTTTCTGACATGTATTGTAAATGAGAAATGGTGTAGAGGACACCAGTACAATCAGTTCTAGAGTGCACGACTACATATATGGAACAAAATCAAAGACACTCTGCTAGGATCGTAACAGCTATTTGTCCTACAGCTTTCGCAAAATGATAATCACGGCATTGGATTGTGATTACGGTTCACGTTTCGTTCTTTGGCTTGTGGAGGAATTTGTGACGTTTTTCGATGTCTCGTGCACTCAAGTTTGCTCTGCCACGGCCTTACGCGTTCGGCCCGCGATCGCGGCGGTTTCGCATCTGCACGTCAGTGATGCTGCGGTCTGCTGACGTCCCCGATTGTTCCTTAAACGTACAGAAAGCTTTCTTACGATGTCACTCACACACGGCAAAACGCCTTCAGTTCTGATGCAGGACTTTGCAACAATCAGCGTGGATGGTGTAGCGATCTCGACACTCAGTGTTTGTTTAGATATGTAAACGCTCTTATCCTATTGCCGGCCGCCGTGGCCGAGAGGTTCTAGGCGCTTCAGTCTGGAACCGCGCGACCGCTACGGTCGAAGGTTCGAATCCTGCCTTGGGCATGTATGTGTGTGATGCCCTTAGGTTACTTAGGTTTAAGTAGTTCTAGGGGGCTGAAGACTTCTGATGTTAAGTCACATAGTGCTCAGAGCCATTTGAACCATCCGATCCTATTCTGTCCTTCAACATACTGACCTATGGTCTTGCGTGTCTTCCGACTCGTGCCTTCTCCGAGCACAGTCGGTGTTTAACATCGTCGTGCAGGCCGTTGTGACCGAGCGGTTCTTGCCGCTTCAAAAAAATGGCTCTGAGCACTATGGGACTTGACATCTATGATCATCACTCCCCAACTTAGAACTACTTAAACCTAACTAACCTAAGGACAGCACACAACACCCAGCCATCACGAGGCAGAGAAAATCCCTGACCCGCCGGGAATCGAACCCGGGAACCCGGACGTGGGAAGCAAGGACGCTACCGTACGACCACGAGCTGCGAGCTAGGCGCTTCAGTCCAGAATCGCGCTGCTGCTACGCAGGTTCGAATCCTGACTCGGGCATGGATGCGTGTGATGTGCTTAGGTTCGTTAGGTTTAAGTATTTCTAAATATAGGGGACTCATGACCTCAGAAGTTAAGTCCCATAGTGCTCAGAGCTATTTGAACCATTTTGAACATCGTTGTGTCATTACACTATGTGTAAGAACGTATCAGACCATCAAGTAACGATTCCTTAGCGAACTGAAAAGGGTGTATGGCGCTGTACGAATCATGATTTCTCCTATCTTCGATGTTATTACGGGAGATGTACATCGTTCTGATGCCTGTCACAGCTGTATGTTCTGTAAATACGGAATATCACGCGTGATTTATGTTTGAAGATTACCTAGCAAATAACATGTTGTGGGGTAAATGCACTCTGTTCATTCACGACCTTGGGCGGCGTAGGTACATGTGTGTATGCTGATTCTGTGTTTTATAGAGTCCCGCGCAGTCACCACATCAATAGAAAAGGGAATATCAAACTATAAAAAAATGTTCAAATGAGTGTGAAATCCCCAAGTTTACACACTACTTAACCTAAATTATCCTAAGGACAAACACACACACAGCCATGCCCGAGGGAGGACTCGAACCTCCGCCGGGACCAGCCGCACAGTTCATGACAGCAGCGCCCACGACCTCTCGGCTAATCTCGCTCGGCATCAAACTATATTTGCGCAGAGTAACGAGCAAATAGCGTGCTGTAGGGGGAATCTCACCCTTAATTACACACACTCCTTTACGAGGTATTATTGCTGCTTCTATCTTCAGTGCTTTGTGGTGCTATGTGCGTGATGGTGTCGGTTTGTGACTCAGTGCCCAGTCTGGATATTCGCCTACGTAGGAAGCGTCAGTGCAGTTTCATAATTCAGAGCAGGTTAAGATTTTAGCAACGACTCTGTGTAAGCGCCTGCTACGTGACGTCGTCTGTTGGAATGTAATGTATGACCAAAAGTGTCCAAGCATCCGGCATAAATACATTGTGGCGGTACTGTTGCTGGTGAATGCGAGCAGAGACGGAAGCATAGAGCACTGAAGGCAAACGCAGTAACACTCTGCCGCCCGTAACGGCTGTGAAGCAAAATTTGACGCCGCACAGTCCATAAGCGTAAAATAATGTAGCAGGCTGTTTCGAGGTATACAGCCTGTATCGAGCAACAGGAGACTGACAAACGTCTGTCTATATTCCGAACTATATAACGTGGCGCCGACAGTTCAAAAGTCCAAGCCTGCTGGAGGAAGAAAATGGTTCAAATGGCTCTGAGCACTATGGGACTCAACTGCTGTGGTCATTAGTCCCCTAGAACTTAGAACTACTTAAACCTAACTAACCTAAGGACATCACACACATCCATGCCCGAGGCAGTATTCGAACCTGCGACCGTAGCAGACGTACGGTTCCGGACTGCGCGCCCAGAACCGCGAGACCACCGCGGCCGGCATTTAGGCAGAGGCGGGGATCGAACTTGGGACCGAAGACGTTTTGATTTGCTGGAGGATAAAGCGTCCTGTCTACACCGGTGCGAGTCGTACTCTTCGGCACCTGCACGGCAGTTTGACAACATACAGTGAGGCACGGCCTATGGCTTTGGCGGTCCAGCGCTCCCTGATACACCTATCGAATCACGGCAAGTGCACCGATGTAGCGGCCGACAGAAAGCTTTGGGATGTATGCGAAGGGGCCATCCTCTGTGTGATTTCTTTCTTTTTTTAAATTTTTTAAATAATGAAGCAGTTTCTCGAGTCCTATTCCTACTGACATCATAGTGACAAGCACACAGTTTGAAAGCTAGGAGGCGTACTCTGTAGTTTGGCAGCCAACAGACTTCTCATCGTTTTAAACTTGTGGTCAGTGGATTTCTCACAATTTTGAACAGATGTTGAAACGTCCCCTTAGAAAATTCTTATGAATTACTGTGCTGATAAACCTCTTACATTATTTGCTTTTCAAACAGCTGAGCAAAACTAAACGTACTCAAACATTCACTAAAGTGACACACAATATTTTTAGCGTAACGCAATCTGACTTTCAGTAACCGCTACAAAGAATGGCCGTAACTAACATTCACTAATCACTTACCTCACAAAAATCTTCGTTACTCGAACTACTGCAATTCAGCGAGTGCCACTACTGCCAGCTAAATAAAAGATTCAAACTACTGAAGGCACTGACTACTGATCGGCATAGTTAGCAAATGAAAGATTTTGATGGAGAACAAACAATGTATTTACCTTAACAGTGTTCAAAAGTGTTAATATATACACTCCTGGAAATTGAAATAAGAACACCGTGAATTCATTGTCCCAGGAAGGGGAAACTTTATTGACACATTCCTGGGGTCAGATACATTACATGATCACACTGACAGAACCACAGGCACATAGACACAGGCAACAGAGCATGCACAATGTCGGCACTAGTACAGTGTATATCCACCTTTCGCAGAAATGCAGGCTGCTATTCTCCCATGGAGACGATCGTAGAGATGCTGGATGTAGTCCTGTGGAACGGCTTGCCATGCCATTTCCACCTGGCGCCTCAGTTGGACCAGCGTTCGTGCCGGACGTGCAGACCGCGTGAGACGACGATTCATCCAGTCCCAAACATGCTCAATGGGGGACAGATCCGGAGATCTTGCTGGCCAGGGTAGTTGACTTACACCTTCTAGAGCACGTTGGGTGGCACGGGATACATGCGGACGTGCATTGTCCTGTTGGAACAGCAAGTTCCCTTGCCGGTCTAGGAATGGTAGAACGATGGGTTCGATGACGGTTTGGATGTACCGTGCACTATTCAGTGTCCCCTCGACGATCACCAGAGGTGTATGGCCAGTGTAGGAGATCGCTCCCCACACCATGACGCCAGGTGTTGGCCCTGTGTGCCTCGGTCGTATGCAGTCCTGATTGTGGCGCTCACCTTCACGGCGCCAAACACGCATAGGACCATCATTGGCACCAAGGCAGAAGCGACTCTCATCGCTGAAGACGACACGTCTCCATTCGTCCCTCCATTCACGCCTGTCACGACACCACTGGAGGCGGGCTGCACGATGTTGGGGCGTGAGCGGAAGACGGCCTAACGGTGTGCGGGACCGTAGCCCAGCTTCATAGAAACGGTTGCGAATGGTCCTCGCCGATACCCGAGGAGCAACAGTGTCCCTAATTTGCTGGGAAGTGGCGGTGCGGTCCCCTACGGCACTGCGTAGGATCCTACGGTCTTGGCGTGCATCCGTGCGTCGCTGCGGTCCGGTCCCAGGTCGACGGGCACGTGCACCTTCCGCCGACCACTGGCGGCAACATCGATGTACTGTGGAGACCTCATGGCCCACGTGTTGAGCAATTCGGCGGTACGTCCACCCGGCCTCCCGCATGCCCACTATACGCCCTCGCTCAAAGTCCGTCAACTGCACATACGGTTCACGTCCACGCTGTCGCGGCATGCTACCAGTGTTAAAGACTGCGATGGAGCTCCGTATGCCACGGCAAACTGGCTGACACTGACGGCGGCGGTGCACAAATGCTGCGCAGCTAGCGCCATTCGACGGCCAACACCGCGGTTCCTGGTGTGTCCGCTGTGCCGTGCGTGTGATCATTGCTTGTACAGCCCTCCCGCAGTGTCCGTAGCAAGTATGGTGGGTCTGACACACTGGTGTCAATGTGTTCTATTTTCCATTTCCAGGAGTGTATATCAGTTCATGATATCCAATATTACAAATTTTCTGTCTCTGTCCAGATCATCCGTTCTCAAAACTCCGCCATCTCACTCCCCACATCCACCACTGCTGGCGGCTCACCTCCAACTGTTCAACACCACGCGCTGTTAACAGCCAACTGCACAACACTACAATAGCAAATTCCAACAATGCCACCCAGCCACAGACTGCACACAGCACAGCCAGTGATTTTCATACAGAGCGCTAGGTGGCGGTGGCGTTACCAATATAAGAACCTAAACAGCCTACTTACAATGTTAACTGGTGTGGAGGGGTGAATTGTTTAAACGGTAGTGTCAAAGAGGGTGGCAGAGTTGCGCAAGTATAACACTAGTGGAGTGGCGGGAAGCGACCCGGCTGGGTGCGGAGCGGAGTGGAGTGGTGGGGGCAGCGTGAGGGCCTTTGCCTCTCTGATGTAGAATAAAATAAAGTTTAAATTGATTCTATACAGAGTACAGAAAGCCGTTAATTTAGGGGAGTTGTAGGATTATGATGCTGTACGACTTACGAGCTGACCAAACTGAAAGAGTTGTTTAAATGTTGACGCCAGAAGGGAATTGTTTAACATAGCTGAAAGTGAGTTATGACGCTGTATGACGTATGTGTGGGTCAATTTTAACACTTGGATTCTATCGCCATAGAAAGGCTGCGGAGTGTTCTATACTTTGCACAAATGACTTACATCCCCAAGCATGACAATGTGCCATCTTGCATTTTTTAATTACCTTCCAATTTATAATTAGAACATCAGACTTAGATCAAAGGAGTTGGGGGAAACCCCGCCTAAATTTGAATTTCCCACCATTTTTTTTATTTCCCACCATTTTACGTGTGGACGTAATGTGCTGTTCCAGTCTCTTCTGTACCGAAGGTCTGTCTCCGTTCCCTTTGGACCCCTACGTAATTCGGTGCCCTCCGATACACACGATCGAACAGCGGAGTGATGGTACTCAAGCGTCAACTTTAGGTTACAATATCTCCGGATGTAATTTACATTTTACAATGCAACAAACGGCACTGATTACGTATTTGCTTATATGTTCAGATGTACTAACAAAACTAACGGGGTTCCATTTAAACAACGTAGGTTTGTGTTAAAAAACATACTTCCGTGAATTTTTTTATGGTTTGTATTAACCAATTACACTAGCCCCTCTCCTGACAATAGGTCTGTGGAATCGATTCGTCAGTATTTGATGTGGTTTACGAAATATATCCAGCGGTAACGTTAGGTGACTCACCCTGTATACAGGGTGTCCCAGCTATCTTGTCCACCCAAAATATCTCTGGAACAATAACAGCTATTGGAAAACGACTTTCACCGGTATCAATGTAGGGCTGGGGCCCATGAATTTACATATTTGGAAACATTCTAAAACGAAAGCATAAGTGTTTTTTAACACCAACTTATGTTTTTTAAATGGACCTCCTACATTTTTTCTTCAGCAATCCATAGCATGACCAAGCACACACACAATGGCGTTGATTGCATCGCAATATTCCCATTACATCGCGAGATACTGAGACGCGAAGTTGACGCTTGAAACACCCGACATGTGCTGCTAACGAATGTCCTGAGGCTCAGGCGTGAACCCCATGCTGCCCGTAATCGCGATGTGATTGACATGAGTAATCACACTTCCATACTTATCAAGAGGTCCGAAACGAATAATACGGTCTGCTGCCATCCTGCATTAACGTCGTACATTCCAGCAGGTATTTATCCCATAGGCTAGGGGTGATGCGGTTCTGTAACATATCTGTGTACCGCAACGTTAGTCACAAAGTTAACTTCGCTTATCGTTAATCCGTTACTAAAAAGATAATGCCGTTCAACGTTAAAACTTTACTTTACTGTAGATCTAGCGCAAGTGACAGTTAATCATTCACTCGTAATAGTAAAATTCATGTTGATGGTTTTAGTGAAACGAGCAAGTGGACTAAAAGTTTTACCGTTGTTTAGGTAAAAATGTTTTGATTTGGGAAGTTCAGATAGGACACAGAAGATGAATGTAAACATGTTTAACCAATTGGTTTTACTATCACATAATTATCCATGTTATGTTTATCTAATGCGTTAAATGACAAATTGGTGCAAACAAACGTTTCTTAACATCACTGGGGAAAATGGCCCTTTGTAGAAACATCCACTGTGATACCAGCACTACATACTAAACATAGCGTTCACATCTCATGCTCAAAGTGATGCCCATTGGCTTGCATACATAGGGTCACTCTGTGGATGAAGGATATGCTACTTCGTGCTACTGTTTCCTCTTTGACGGCTGTACAAGCATCAATAATGCGTTGCTTCATGTCCTCTGGTGTTGTTGGTTCATGTTGGTAAACAGCATCCTACACTGCTCCCCAAAGAAAACAATCCAGCGGTGTAAGGTCCGGAGATCGGGGAGGCCACCTAAGTGGGCCACATCGTCCAATCCACCTACCAGGGAACTTAAGCTTCAGAAGTTGTCGTGTTCGTAAGGCGTTATGTGCAGGGCATCCGTCATGCTGATACCACATGACCATTCTCCGTTTCAGAGGTAAGGTGTCCAACAGAACAGGAAAATTGTGTCGTATAAATTTGGAGTATTGTCTGCCATTTTGGATGCCATTTATAAAGAAAGGTCCGATAATGGTATCTCCAATAATCCCACACCAAACATTAACTTCCCACGGACGTTGATGCTCTACCTGACGGAGCCATTTTGGATTGTCTGCGGACCAATAATGCATATTCCTCATATTGACAATTCCTTTGTTGGAGAACGATGCCTCATCGGTAAAGAGAACATCTGCAAAAAAAAATTGGATTAGTCAGAAGCTTTTGCTGAGCCCACCGACAAAATGTTACCCTATTGCGGAAGTCATTTCCATGAAGGGCCTGGTGTAAATGAACATGGTAAGGATGAAATTTATGACGTTTAAGAATTCGCTGATCACTTGATTTCGACACACCAACTTCACGTTCAATTTGACTCGTGCTGATTTGAAGATTCACAGCTATGGGAGCGAGCACAGCAACTTTAGCACGTTCATCTGTGCGTGTTCTAGGACGATGTCGAGGTCTTGGATTTAAGCTTCCCGTTTCACGTAGACGAGATGTGAGACTACCAATCATCCTGCGCGAAGGCGATGGCTTGTCAGGGAATCGTCTTCTGTACAGTCGTTCTGCCTGAACAGCATTTCTTCCACCTACAAGAGGGTAAAGTACAGGTATGTAGAGTTGGGTAGAAAACAGACATATTAACTTAATAATCATAATGTTCGCTAACAGTACTATCAACAAACAAGCAATCTCATAACGTATTTCCCGTCAACGTACATTCTCCATAGATCAGCAGCATTTCTGCCATATCTTCATGTGTGTACATTATACTGTACAGTATAAGTTCCACAACACAACGTTTATTCACAATGTGTACTACCTCCGTGCCGTCACTAGATTACTCTGATGCACGACTACACTGGCAAGCGGTGTACTGCACGCTAAAGCAACAACAAATGGGATGCTCGGAGGGTGGTGGAGTACAGAAGTTTGCATGGGTGGCAAATCATAAACAAGGCGAAGTGGTAACTGAGGCAGTAGTGGGAACTACGTTGGACATTTGACTAGGTAGAAAAAAATGGTTCAAATGGCTCTGACCACTATGGGACTTAACATCTGTGGTCATCAGTCCCTAGAACTTAGAACTAATTAAACCTAACTAACCTAAGGACATCACAAACATCCATGCCCGAGGCAGGATTCGAACCTGCGACCGTAGCAGTCGCGCGGTTCCGGACTGAGCGCCTGAACCGCTAGACCACCGCGGCCGGCAAAATGAGACTAGGTAGAGCCAGGCTCTGAGCGACAGCCACAATGGGTTATATAACGCATTAGATAAACCTTATTTTGGGTGTGCAGGATAAATAAGACAACCTGACGGGTGTACACCGATCGGTACTGGTTCATATTGTGTACGTAGAAACGTAAAACGTGCAAGAGGGAAACCATTAAGTCATTATGAGAGTTGATGGCAGCAGACCTTTTGATAAGTATGGAAGTGTAATTACACATGTCAACCACATCGCGATTACGGGCAGCATGGGGTTCACGCCTGAGCCTCAGGACGTGCGGTAGCAGTGCATGTCGGGTATTTTTAAGCTTCAACTTCGCGTCTCAGTATCTCGGGATGTAATGGGGATATTGCGATGCAATCAACGCCATTGTGTATGTGCTTTGTCATGCTATGGATTGCTGAAGAAAAAATATAGGAGGTCAATTTAAAAAAAAACATAAGTTTGTGTTAAAAAACACATATGCTTTCGTTTTAGAATTTTCCAAATATGTACATTCATGGGCCTCGGCCCTACGTTGATACCGGTGAAAGCCGTTTTACAATAGCTGTTATTGTTCTAGAGATATTTTGGGTGGACAAGATAGCTGGGACACCCTGTATACAAAGACGCAGTTGCGATCTATTATATGCATTGTAATTACTGTCTTATGGAGCGCTGAAATATCAGCAGATTCCAGCGCCTAGTAGGTAGGTCCAGCTAGGATGTTTGACCAAATGCATTGTCTGCACAGCATTATGTCCCCAGTAAATGCTTCAAGATGTTCCTTTCCCTAATAGCTGCATGTGGCTATCAAGCCCCAACGTCTACTGCAAGATTTACTGTTAAATGACCAAACTGCCTGCTTGTTCTCAACTACGAAAAAACACTATTCACTGGCCGTTGTGGCCAAGCGGTTCTAGGCGCTGCTGCTACGGTCGCAGGTTCGAATTCTGCCTCGGGCATGGATGTGTGTGATGTCCTTAAGTTAGTTAGGTTTAAGTAGTTCTAAGTTCTAGGGGACTGACGATCTCAGATGTTAAGTCGCATGGTGCTCAGAGCCATTTGAACCATTTGAAACACTATTCGAAAGACAGCCACCATAAAGAACCCACATGATTTAACAACGTATATGCTCCCATAGATGCCTGCTTATGCTGATAACTTTCTGTAATCTCATAAAAACAACGTGTTTTGTGTAAAATCAACATTAAACAGTACTCTTGAATACGGGGAATAGCGAGAGAGTGACTCGCCCTCTCTCAGGGTATACTGACAATGTAATTTCTAGGTTATTGCATATTTACATGTGTGGTTTAAGAGCTCTCAGATACTGTGTTATCAGTGCCTTCGTACAGATAATTAGAGCACAATTTCATTAATTGAAATATGATTACTGACAATGTAATTAAAATATATCCAGGTTATTGCATATATACATGTTTGGTTTAAGAGCTCTCAGACACCGTGTTATCAGTGTCTTCGTACAGATAATTAGAGCACAATTTTATTAAAACGTCTACATCATGTTGTTGTTGTGGTCTTCAGTCCTGAAACTGGTTTGATGCAGCTCTCCATGCTACTCTATCCTGTGCAAGCTTCTTCATCTCCCAGTACCTACCGCAACATACATCCTTCTGAATCTGCTTGGTGTATTCATCTCTTGATCTCCCTCAGAACATGTCCTACCAACCGATCCCTTCTTCTCGTGAAGTTGTGCCACAAACTTCTCTTCTCCACAATCCTATTCAATACTTCCTCATTAGTTATGTGACCTACCCATCTAATAAAAAAAAAAAAAAAAGTTCAAAAGGCTCTGAGCACCGCGGCCGGCTACCCATCTAATCTTCAGCATTCTTCTGTAGCACCACATTTCGAAAGCTTCTACTCTCTTTTTGTCCAAACTATTTATCGTCCATGTTTCACTTCCATACATGGCTACACTCCATACAAATACTTTTAGAAAAGACTTCCTGACACTTAAATCTATACTCGATGTTAACAAATTTCTCTTCTTCAGAAACGCTTTCCTTGCCATTGCCAGTCTACATTTTATATCATCTCTACTTCGACCATCATCAGTTATTTTGCTCCCCAAATAGCAAAACTCCTTTACTACTTTAAGTGTCTCATTTCCTAATCTAATTCCCTCAGCATCACCCGACGCAATTCGACTACATTCCATTATCCTCGTTTTGCTTTTGTTGATGTTCATCTTATATCCTCCTTTCAAGACACTGTCCATTCCATTCAACTGCTCTTCCAAGTCCTTTGCTGTCTCTGACAGAATGACAATGTCATCGGCAAACCTCAAAGTTTTTATTTCTTCTTCATGGATTTTAATACCTACTCCGAATTTTTCTTTTGTTTCCTTTACTGCTTGCTCAATATACAGATTGAATAACATCGGGGAGAGGCTACAACCCTGTCTTACTCCCGTCCCAACCACTGCTTCCCTTTCATGTCCTTCGACTCTTATAACTGCTATCTGGTTTCTGTTCAAATTGTAAATAGCCTTTCGCTTCCTGTACTTTACCCCTGCCACCTTTAGAATTTAAAAGAGAGTATTCCAGTTAACATTGTCAAAAGCTTTCTCTAAGTCTACAAATGCTAGAAACGTAGGTTTGCCTTTTTTAAATCTTTCTTCTAAGATAAGTCGTAATTATTGAAATATGATACCTCCACATCACTTATGTCCACTTGTACATTTCCAAGGTTGTGTGGCTGGCTTATAATTTACAAAAAGCATGGTTGAGACAGATGTCACTGATCCATGCACCAGTAATGTGGCGAGGATTTCACGAAAACTTAGGGAACTGGTGTAAATGCGTCATGTATGACGCGAAAGACCTTTGGCTAATGCAGTTCAAGATGTTCAATGCCTTTAGGACCCTAGATGTGGTGATCAGGATAAATTTTGAATAAAATCTGAGGCCCAGAATGGTGTCTACGGCTCTACCTATTGGGTTTGCTAAGCAGTAGCTATCTGAGCAGGAGATGCAAACCAATTGCGACGTTTCCTGGTATTGGTTGTGCCTCAGGCAATTGGGCTAAGCAGCACTCGATGTAGTCGCAGGGTTGAGCTGTGCATGACTGATAGCATGCAAAGCACAAAATTCGGTGCAAATAATAATCTGTAGCTGTAATCATACAATCACATAGTTTATGCATTAGCTAGAGTTGGGATTTAATAAGAGACAAAGGAATATTAAATAAAAGATAAATAAATAATTTAGTGAAAAGGGTTCTATCCTAACGTCTGTAATTGATTTAGATGACAGAGAACTGTGTTGGATAATATCTGTTCATGAAAGTGGATCTCAACCAAAAAGCATATGGTCCTACGATATCCACTTAAAATGAAGACAGAATATAACGTTATCAAATGTATTAATGTTGTATTGACAGCGTTATGAGAATGTCAGCAATATTCCCAAACTAAATAGTCACCAGAGATACGCAAAAACTAAGTTCATTTCAAGATCACAATACGCGAAATATTCGCTTGCTCAAAATGGTTCAGAGTTTAAAAAGGTGATATATAAATTAACACATCTGGGCTAGCAAGCAGAAACTCATACTGTCTATTCCCATTTCCGTAATGCAATCGGAAAAAATTAAGTTTCGTAGCCGGCATTCACCACCCGCAATGAATCACATACATGAATGAAATATCAAACGATACCACATCAAGATTCTCTCACGATTTACTAAAAAAGTGTGCAGAATTGCTCCCTTCAGCACACCACTCTAAGAAAAGTCTACCTCTGCTTGACTCTAGTGTTACTCTGCCACTGCCTGCTTTTCCATTGACTGAAGGCCACCCCATCAAAAATCATCGTTCGCAAGTTCTACAGACGCGATTTGACCCACCTTAGCACCTACCACAATAAACTAGTATATTACACCTTTATTTAAATAAATAAATGTTATAAAATTTCGATCACACTCAGACCCTTGACAATAATTACAAATAAAGGTTCGTTCATAAATAAGTAAGCAAGTATTATTGCATAAGTGAGCTCATGTTAAATGACAACAGAGTGTCGCTAATTATTATTTAAACAATTATTTATACCTGCTTGAATGAAGCGTCTTTTTGCACTCTTTTTAATGATGGTATCAGCTAATACATACGACTGACCACTTTTAGTTTACCGCTGTTCCTTAATGGTTGCTGTAAGCAACATTTATATAACGTTAGTAACAAAATAGTAAAATATTCCTTAAACAACTAAAGAAGTATGAGAAGATATATAGTAGTCACTCTGCACTCATTTGCGATGTTATTGTGGAAATACGATGTTATGATAGACATTTTGATAATGAAAAGTTATAAAAGACACCATATATCAAGGAATAAATTAGATACTGTTACATAGCTTTCAGGGACGGTAGCTACAGTGCAATGCTGTAATCTGAGACATTGTTTGTTCAAATCGCATGAAGCTTTTAGAAGTTGTTAATTCATAAGTTAGATGTGAAAATGTTTCGTCACTGCAAAATATTAACTTCTGTATTTTGAAAGGTATTGAAAATATTGTTGTGTCTCTGAATGCGCCTCATTTTTCTGAGGCCGCATGTCTATTCGCATTTGTTTTGTTATGTAACTGTGATTTATTGTCGAATTTCACAGAGCTGTAAGAAGTTATCTTTCACCTTGTCTTTTTGCACTCTTTTTAATGATGGTATCAGCTAATACAAACGACTGATCACTTTTAGTTTACCACTGTTCCTTAATAGTAGCTGTAAGCAACATTTAAATAACGTTAGTAACAAAATAGTAAAATATTCCTTAAACAACTAAAGAAGTATGAGAAGATATAAAGTAGTCACGTTGCACTCGTTTGAGATGTTATTGTGGAAATACGATGCTATGATAGACATTTGGATAATGAAAAGTTATAAAAGACACCATATATCAAGGAATAAATTAGATACTGTTACATAGCTTACAGGGACGTTAGCTACAGTGCAATGCTGTAATCTGAGACATTGTTTGTTGAAATCGAATGAAGCTTTTAGAAGTTTTTAATTCATAAGTTAGTTGTGAAAATGTTTCGTCACTGCAATATATTAACTTCTGTATTTTGAAAGGTATTGAAAATATTGTTGTGTCTCTGGATGCGCCTCATTTTTCTGAGGTCGCATGTGTATTCGCATTTGTTTTGTTATGTAACTGTGATTTATTGTTGAATTTCACGGAGCTGTAAGAAGCTATCTTCCAACTTATCTGACAGTAGTTGCTGGTGCATTCACTCTTCTACTAAGCGTGTGACGCCACCTAAACTCCCCAAATTGGGATTCACCAATTTGCTGTCAAGTCTTTGTAACCACACCTGAGCTCGCTAACAGTCACTGCAGCTGAGGCGGCCGCTCCACGCCCTGAGCCCTGAACCCACAAGCGTCCAACCATAAACACCGGATCACCTCATACAAATTCTGGGTTGCTGATTAATTCGCGTAAATACAGTAATATTATTTTATCCTCATCTGCGATCAAAATATACTGAAAACGGTTAAAATCAATGCCACACACATCCGTAGAAACTTACTTGTAAGACCTGTAGCTGCAGCCCTCACTCAACTAACCACCTGTGAGACGCAGTTGATGAGTTGCTGTAGCATTGGATGTGGAAAAAAAAACCAGAAAATCCACCCATAAATAAGGAACACTCACAGGATTCCTTCCTGTGTATGTTATACTATTTATGTGTTATAATAAATCACATTCCAGAAAAAGCAGCTGAAGATATTGTTAAGGATGTCTTTCAAAGAATTATTAAGTAGTTCTCAGGAAATGGACTCTCCCTTAATTTTGAAAAAAACTCACTATGTCCAGTTCCGTACAGCGAATAGAGCCATACCGACAATTGATTTAACATATCAACAGGGTTCAGTTAACAGGGTAGATTCCTCCAAGTTTTTGGGTGTTCACATTGATGACAACTTGAACTGGAAGAAGCATATTACTGGGCTTCTCAAGCAATTAAGTTCAGCTTCTTTCGCTCTTCGTATAATCGCTAGTCTTGGTAATAGACAGATCAGCCTCCTAACGTACTTTGCATATTTCCACTCAATAATGCCTTATGGAATAGTTTTATAGGGTAACTGACCACTTAGAAATAAAGTATTGTTTGCACAAAAGAGAGTAGTGGTGTTTACCCAAGGACGTCATGTAGGCACCTATTCAAGGAGTTATGTATTTTAACTGCACCATCAGAGTACATATATTCGCTAATGAAATTCGTTGCAAATAATCCATCTCAATTCACGAAGAACGGTAATGTTCATACGTACAACACTAGAGGGGAAAATGACCTTTCCTATCCATTATTCAAGCTGTCAGTTGCTCAAAAAGGAGTACATTATTCAGCAACAAAAATCTTCGATCATTTACCCAACAACATAAATTGTCTGGCGGGTAGCAGATCAAGTTTTAAATCTAGCTTCAAATAATTTCTTTTGGACAACTTCTTCTATTCCATGAACCAGTTTCAGAACTGGTAATATATATATATATATATATATATATATATATATATATATATATATATATATATATATATATCGTTGCTGTGTGTATATGTATCTTGTGATCTTTTTCGACATCATACCGATGAAAAAATCGTAAAAATGATCTACAGAACATGACATAACTAAACTATAGCTATGACAAAGAGGGTAACACTTAAAACACTTTCTTGATGGACATCGTTCTAATGCTCAGAGTTTCAGATAGAACCTCAACAACTCTGTGCCTAAAGAAACGAAAAGGGCCGAATGAATATACTCATAGGATCGTGACAGCTCCATTGCAGGAACTGTAGAGGATATCGTGTGCATAAGTATTGCTGTACACGTTGTCTCTGTCAAAAAATATTCCTATACAGTACTAGCGTTAAGAAATTTTCTCTGAAAATTATTATGAACAATTCGTTCAAGAGCCTATACGAAATGTAAATGGCTGTAATAACATACTAGACCTCTTAGCGACAAATCTGAGCAAGTAGAGAACGAGGTGATAGATACAGTAGATAGTATCCAATAGGTCACCATAAACTCCAAATTCACTACAAGTAAATTGGAAATATATATGGTTAAATAATTGAGATGAAAATTCGCTTGATGCTTCCTAACAGACAGTCTCTTCTTTTTCCATACCATTAACTGGACACAAATCGTGGCTTAAAATACATTCAAGCGCCAAAGAAGCTGGTACAGACATGCGTATTCAAATACAGAGTTACGTTAACAGGCAGAATAAAGCGCTGCGGTCGGCAATGCCTATATAAGACAACAAGTGTCTGGCGCAGTTGTTAGTTAGAATACTGCTGCTACAAAGCAGGTTATCAAGATTTAAGTGAGTTTGAACGTGGTGTTATAGTCGACGCACGAGCGATGGGACACAGCATCTCCGAGGCAGCGATCAGTTGGGGATTGTCCCGTACGACCATTTCACGGGTGCATCGCTAAGTCCGGAAAGAGATCCTGCAAGAACGGAAACGATGACGACTGAAGAGAATCGTTCGACATAACAGAAGTGCAACCCTTCCGCGAATTTCTGCAGATTCCAAAGCTGGGCGATCAACAAGTATCAGCATGCGAACCACTCAACGAAACATCATCGATATGGGCTTTCGGAGCCGACGACCCGCTCATGTACGCTTGGGGACTGCACGATACAAAGCTTTGTGCCTCGCCTGGGCCTGTCAACACCGACAATGGACTGTTGATGATTCGAAACGTTTTGCCTCGTTGGACCAGTCTCGTTTCAAATTGCATCGAGGGCGTGGACCTGTAAGTGTACGGAGACAACCTCATGAATCTATGGAGGCTGCATGTCAGCATGGGACATTTCATGCTGGTGGAGGCTCTGTAATGATGTGGGGCGTGAGCAGATGGATTGATATAGGACCCATGATACGTCTAGATACGACTCTGACAGGTGACACGCACGTAAGCATCCCGTCTGATCACGTGCAACGATTCATGTCCATTGTGCATTCCGACGGACTTGGGCAATTCCAGGAAGACAATGCGACACTCTACACGTCCATAATTGGTAAACTGTGGGTCCAGGAACACTCCTGTGAGTTTGTACACTTCCGCTGGCCATCAAAATCCCCAGGCATGAACATTATTGAGAATATATGGGATGCCTTGCGCCATGCTATTCAGAGGAGATCTCCACCCCCTCGTACTCTTACGGGTTTATGGACAGCCCCGCAGGATTCATGATGTTAGTTCCTCTCAGCACTACTTCAGACATTAGTCGAGTCCATGCCACGTCGTGCTGCGGCACTTCTGCGTGCTCGCGGGGGCCATGCACGATGTTAGCATGGTGTACCAGTTTCTTTAGCTCTTCAGTATAACAGGCAGATATAACACAACGCAAAATCTCCAACATTGGAATTCGTTTACAGTTGCTTGAAACTTAACATGAACTGCAATGCGAAAGGCTTTTGATAATTTCCACCAGGAAACTCAGTCTATAAAACTCGTAGAAAATCCAGCAGCAAGACGCAGTCAATATCTTCGCTGCATTATAGCATTGGTAATTTTATCGACGTAAGCGTCAGAAACGTGGAGTCACTTGTAAGCAGGTTGTTTAGGTTTTTTTATTGGTAACGCCACATAGCGCTCTGTATGAAAAATCACTGGCTGTGCTGTGTGCAGTCAGTGGCTGGTTGGCATTGTTGTAATACTCGCCATTGTAGCGTTAGGCAGTTGGCTCTTAGCGGCGCGTAGCGTTGCGCAGTTGTAGGTGAGCCGCCAGCAGTGGTGGACGTGGGGAGAGAGATGGAGGAGTTTTGAAATTTGTAAGACTGGATGTCATGAACTGCTATATATATTTTGACTATTAAGGTAAATACGTTGTTTGTTCTGTATTAAAATCTTTCATTTGCTAACTATGCCTTTCAGTAGTTAGCGTCTTCAGTAGTTTAAATTTTTTATTTAGCTGGCAGTAGTGGCACTCGCTGTATTGCAGTAGCTTGAGTAACGAAGATTTTGTGAGGTAAGTGATTTGTGAAACGTATAGGTTAATGTTAGTCAGAGCCATTCTTTCGTAGGGATTTTTGGAAGTCAGATTGCTTTGCGCTAAAAAAAATATTGTGTGTCAGTTTAAGCACAGTCGTGTATAATTGTTCTAAGGGGACGTTTCATATGTTGACCCTTAGCCGAGGATACCTCACTGGAATCTTCTAACATTTTTCTTGTAGTTTGTGTAATTAGTGTAGATTTTGTTTATTGCTAGCGCGTAATTGTAGAGAGAATTTCCTCTGCAGTTGAAGTTTTTCATTGTTGTACAGTAAAACAGTAGTGGCATGCATGTAGATTTGCACCAAGTACACTCATGGAAATTGAAATAAGAACATCGTGAATTCATTGTCCCAGGAAGGGGAAACTTTATTGACACATTCCTGGGGTCAGATACATCACATGATCACACTGACAGAACCACAGGTACATAGACACAGGCAACAGAGCATGCACAATGTCGGCACTAGTACAGTGTATATCCACCTTTCGCAGCAATGCAGGCTGCTATTCTCCCATGGAGACGATCGTAGAGATGCTGGATGTAGTCCTGTGGAACGGCTTGCCATGCCATTTGCACCTGGCGCCTCAGTTGGACCAGCGTTCGTGCTGGACGTGCAGACCACGTGAGACGACGCTTCATCCAGTCCCAAACATGCTCAATGGGGGACAGATCCGGAGATCTTGCTGGCCAGGGTAGTTGACTTACACCTTCTAGACCACGGTGGGTGGCACGGGATACATGCGGACGTGCATTGTCCCATTGGAACAGCAAGTTCCCTTGCCTGTCTGGGAATGGTAGAACGATGGGTTCGATGACGGTTTGGATGTACCGTGCACTATTCAGTGTCCCCTCGACGATCACCAGAGGTGTACGGCCAGTGTAGGAGATCGCTCCCCACACCACGATGCCGGGTGTTGGCCCTGTGTGCCTCGGTCGTATGCAGTCCTGATTGTGGCGCTCACCTGCACGGCGCCAAACACGCATACGACCATCATTGGCACCAAGGAAGAAGCGGCTCTCATCGCTGAAGACGACACGTCTCCATTCGTCTCTCCATTCACGCCTGTCGTGACACCACTGCAGGCGGACTGCACGATGTTGGGGCGTGAGCGGAAGACGGCCTAACGGTGTGCGGGACCGTAGCCCAGCTTCATGGAGACGGTTGCGAATGGTCCTCGCCGATACCCCAGGAGCAACAGTGTCCCTAATTTGCTGGGAAGTGGCGGTGCGGTCCCCTACGGCACTGCGTAGGATCCTACGGTCTTGGCGTGCATCCGTGCGTCGCTGCGGTCCGGTCCCAGGTCGACGGGCACGTGCACCTTCCGCCGACCACTGGCGACAACATCGATGTACTGTGGAGACCTCACGCCCCACGTGTTGAGCAATTCGGCGGTACGTCCACCCGGCCTCCCGCATGCCCACTATACGCCCTCGCTCAAAGTCCGTCAACTGCACATACGGTTCACATCCACGCTGTCGCGGCATTCTACCAGTGTTAAAGACTGCGATGGAGCTCCGTATGCCATGGCAAACTGGCTGACACTGACGGCGGCGGTGCACAAATGCTGCGCAGCTAGCGCCATTCGACGGCCAACACCGCGGTTCCTGGTGTGTCCTATGTGCCATGCGTGTGATCATTCCTTGTACAACCCTCTCGCAGTGTCCGGAGCAAGTATGGTGGGTCTGACACACCGGTGTCAATGTGTTCTTTTTTCCATTTCCAGGAGTGTATTTCGAAGCTACACTTGCAACTAACTAGATATTATTTTCAGTGCTACCTTAATGTGTTCTCTTATTTTGCTCTTCAAATTGTGGTTTTCTGTGTTGTCGTGTGAAATATTGTGACAATAATGGCGTGTGAAAAACGTAACACTAGGCTCCTTAGTGAACTGAGAAAGAATAGTGACGACGAGCGTAGCTTACCAGCACCACTTTGTAATGAATTAACAGACATTCAAAGTAGTAATTTGGTAATAGTGCATAGGGAAATGGAGTGGGCTGCAAATAATGGTGTAGGCAGTGAAACAATTAGTGAACGGGGATGCGTTATCGATCGATCGGTCGGCAACAGCTCGCCTCAGGATTCCGAAATGACAGGACAAAATCTTGCAAATACTGTAGATTCAGGTTTTGCGTCCTCACCGTTTTCTCAGATAAGTCAAGACACATTTTCTGTTTTTCAAACTGCGAATATTGCCGGTTCAAATGCATTGCCGAATAGCACTAAGGAACATGTTTCAGACACCAGTGCATTGTTATTACAATTAATACAAAAAATGGGACTAAAGCTTCAAAAGTTAGACACAATGGAACAAAATCTTCAAAACTTAGATACAATGGAACAAAATCTTCAAAAGTTAGACACAATGGAACAAAATCTGAGACAAACACAGCAAAAGCTTCAAAAGTTAGACACAATGGAACAAAATCTTCAAAAGTTAGATGCAATGGAACAAAAGCTTCAAAAGTTAGACTCAGTGGAACATACGCTTGAACAAACACGTGAAGATTTAACTACTGAATTACATAAAATCGAACCGAAATGTCAAAAAGTCTGTAATGAAGTAAAATCACAAATTTGTGAGCATTTCCAACCTATTTTTTCGCGGCTTGAAAATGCATTACAGAATCACGAAGCAGCCATAAAAGAACTGAAGACTATTGTTCATGGAAATCATGAGACCTTGCAAGCTAAAATTGACTCAGTTGCATCTACCGATTCGGTTACGCAACTTGCAAAAGCTCAAGAGAACTTAAAGGACACAGTAGATACTCTGAAAATTGGTTCAGAAAGACACATGGAGGAAATTAGTTCACTATCTGATAAAGTAGCCGAACTTTCAGATCAGTTCACTAACTTATCTACAAAGGTAGATGATGATCTGAATGACACAAATCCTGTAGCCTTCACTGACACTGAAGAGTATGAACAAATTAGAAAATTCAAACAGAATCAAAATCAAATCAACACACAGTACAAAAGAGAAATGCGGGAAGTACAAGATCAGTTGGCTCAAGTAATACAAGAATTACATATTTCAGAGGACACTCGCGCCAGAGTGCGGGAAGAAGAACATAGAAATACAGAACAACCACAAAATAATGACACAGGACATTTCGGAAATCATGAAAGAAATTGGCAAGGTGCACCGAATTTTGAGGTGGAACCACCGAAACGACCTAACAATGACCGAAATGCGACTCGCCGACATGATGATTTTGACTATAAGCTGTTCATTACTACACCTAAATTCAAAACATTTAAGAATTCTGGCAACGACATTCATCCACAAGCGTGGCTTCATCAATTCTCTCATTGTTTTCCTCCCAACTGGTCATTAGAACACAGATTAGAATTTATGTGTGGCTACTTGGAGGATGAACCAGCTGTAAGAATGCGATCGGTCATTCACGATTGCCACTGTGAAAGAGAATTTTATCATGCCTTCCTCTCAACATATTGGTCTCAAGCTACACAAGACCGAGTAAAACGTGGCATCATAATGATGAAACATTTCGAACAATCTGAATTTTCCAGTCTTGTGAAATATTTTGAAGACATGTTGCACAAGAATCAGTACCTGTCAGACCCATACAGCCCCTCAGAACTCATCCGCATTTGCTTAATCAAATTACCGGAACATTTACGGCATATTATTTTGGCAGGACGTTGCAAAGACGACATTGAAGCTTTTCAGGGGCTCTTACAAGAATTAGAAATTGACACTGACAATCACGGAACGCGAAAACAGGAACGCAACAATTACAGGTCACATCCGTCGCTATTCCGCAATGAAAGAAATAATAACTGGACACGACAAGGCTATTCTCATAATACAAATCGTGACCAAAACAGACACCACTCGTATGACAACCGTTGGCAGAGTAGTAATAATTACAGGGAAAGATCACCTCTCCACGGTAGTGACTATCACAGAGACAATCAGAGAAACAAACAATATGGGAACCAAAATAATTGCTATCAAGGGAGACAGAATAACTTTAGACGCAACGGTCCAGCGCGCAGTTACGATTCAGAGAGAAATTCTCCACCACGTGACCGACAAGAAAGAAACTATGAAATCTTCCGACATGACGACAGACGATATGATCGTAACGACAGACCTGAATTGCAGCAGAACTGGCGGGATTCAAACAGGGCAGGCCCTCACGACAAGGTGAATTTGTAGAAGTTATGTCTCCTAATCCCAATAACGGCGCGCGCCAACAAAGAGACAGACAATGACCCGCACCGCAGGCAGTCGCGTGCGCCGGCTGGCTCAGAGAAAAATAACATAGGCGCTAACCTTGAGAAAAACTCCAGTATCCTTTACCGACGTTTACCACATGATAATTGCGTTAAAATTGAATCTCTGAGTACTATGAAGAGTAATGGGTTACACCATATTTCACATGTAAAACCGTTTGTTGAGAGATAATCTGCTTTTTAACTTAGTCTTTGCTATAAAATTTTTCACTTCGCGTTACTAGTACTCTTTGTCACTCTTACAAACTGTTAACATGCAACTATGTTTTGAAGTTACCTATCCAGTCTAGAACCTAGGGAACATTTTTAAACAGAAATTACAAGTTCATTGTTATAGTGAACAGACGACACAGTGTTGTTATTTGTACATTCTTGCTTGTTAGTTGCACGATTACGTAACGACTATAAGGCTTACATACTTAGAACATTTACCAATACTGCTAATGAGATTTTAATGCAACATTTTGGTTTACTTGAAAATACATTCTTTATTTGAAGTACATTCGGTGAGATTAAAGATGACTTAGCATTTGGTTTCTCTGATAGCTACACGATTATATCACGACGCTACTGATGTGTGATACAATTTACATTGTGCTTTTGCGGTGTATCTGTTTTATGTTTTATATCTGCACAGTTTTTCTGAATTCTTCTGGAAAGGAAAACATGTTTTAGTAGTAACTTTGTGGTATAGCTACAATGAGACAGCCTTTTCTGTAGCACAACAATACGTTACAGTACAGTACTTACTTCATCACAGCAATAAGCGTAATAACTAAGATATTTATACACAAAGCATTTCACTTTTGTTTATCATGAGGTAAGTACATTGACTTCTGCAAAACTTAGCTTTCGGAGGACGATAACTACGACACTTCCACAGAATTATCTTACAGGAAGACGCACATTTAACGCTACAGGACACACATTTGAGTGATTAATTTTGTACTTGAACCATTTATTTTTCAAGATTTTTGAACTACATAGAAAGTTTTCCGTGATGCATTTCACTCCATTCCTGTAATCTGTAACACCTGAGGGTATAATTACATTAATCCTCAGGGGGGTACACGCCTACTTTGTGTACCATGTGTTTGGCAAGCACAAGGAGCCCTAGCTAATATGGTATTTGCTTATACAATTTTACACATCGGTACCATATTTCTCTAACACAGATTACACAGCTAACTGATTATTTGACAGAGAAACAAACATATTTTTACTACGTCAGTGACACATGTTTACGCAATTACGCAGGTGGATAACTTCACACTTATGAAATTGTATTTTGTCTGTACTTTGTGAACTGTTCATATTTATTTTTGATACTATTAGACCTTTGAATGATGTATTTGATATGGGATCATGATTTTTAAAGTACATTTGAGGTAGATGACACTTTTGACAAGAGCAGTGAATTTTTTTTTTAGGTTTTGAAATTATTGCAGAAAGCTATGATGTTTTTGAGATTTGACTGAGGTGTTATGATGTTATTATTATGACGATGATGTGAATTATGCTGCTGAGTTATGTTTAAGCTGATGCTATATGAGGAATTTGATTATGCTACGTATTTATTATGATGAAATATTGAAGAAGTGTCGACTAATAAGGTAAGGAATAATGAGTAGTGGTTAGGGACTCTGATTTGTGGAAAAGGATGTTGGAAACCAAGAATCGTACTTTAAGAGTTATGAAATGTGTGTATATGCGTGAATGTATCACTATGCTGGCGAAAATTTTTTGGGCACTATTATATTTAAATGATTTTATTTCTACAGATTTGTAACGCAAATTCTTGACCTGTGAATTTTTTTTTATATGAGACTGCCACTGTAGCGGAAACTGGTGTCGTAAATATTTCGATAAGACAGTTAAGTGACCACCTGCACGTAATGCGTCGTGGGCACCCAGCTGCGCGACAACCACCTGACAAAAGAAAGCCATCAGTGTGTGCCTGTTAGAGGCACAGGTGGAGAGAAAAAAAGAGGCCATTATCCTCGCTATTGATATTCCTTTGTAGAAAGCATCGTAAATACGACACCCTCAAACTTGAAAACATGATTACACTGTAGAGTTCTTAATTTATGATATTTACTGAAATGAAATGATGAGAAACATTTTATATCTATTGTATTTCTAGCAGAGAGATTGCTCATTTTGTTTAATATCCAGTTTCTATCTGCACTGCATCATTGGTTAAAATAAAATTTAATAGATGTACTAATATCACTATTTTCTGTCTACTGACCCAGTAAAGAATCATTTTATGATGTACTTTCTTGGAAAAGAGAGCACAAATAGACATTTCCCTTCACAGGAACTTAAAAAATAAATTTTTTACGATTTGGTAACTTATCTGTTAGCGTATGTTCTAGTGATGCATCACTCTAGTTATAAGATGTGACATAGGTATTAAACATTTTTACTGTAATATTTTTTCTGCTTCAGCTTTGTCATGTTTAGATATAAGTTATTACATTTACTGCTGCTTGCTTTGCCAATTTCTATTTTTTTTGTTATTGCTGTTTGTATTAATTGTTTTGTGCTGCTGCATTGCCTCGTCCCTTAGTTTAGCATCTGAGTTCAGTAGCTTTAAGTTAGCTTAAGATGGGATAGGTTATAAAAGAATGAATTGCGATGAATTGGAAGAAATGCACTGAGAGGTTATACATAAAATGTACAGAAAGCAGGTATAGGTAGGATTTTCTTGGAAATAAATGATGAGGTAAGATACTGGAAAATAAATGATGAGGTAAGAAATATGTGAACATATAAATACAGAAAGCATGCTTGGATAGGATTTTTTTGATGGAAACAAATGTTGAAATAAGACGAAAGATCTATGGAATGAAGTTTTTGGTTGGACTGCAGTACCAAATGTTACACTGAAAACAAACCCTGCCCTTTCCTCTTGTGTTATCCCACTATGTGTTTCTGTACCCTTGTGTATTTGTTTTCTTCCTGTCTCTGTGTACTGTTTCATAGAATTTTTTCTCTTCTAATACTGATCTACATTTACAATGATGAGGCATACTGTTATCCTCAAATATAATTTGCATTAATAACATGTTATTTACTTCATAAAGATGTTAACACATTATTTATTCTGTTTTGTTCTAATGCTCATGTGTGAAGTTGATGTTTCAAAAGTTATTCTGATCTTTTAAGTATGTACTTATGTCATAATTTTTGTAACACTGATGTATTTCTTATTTCCATTCTTTTGTAAAGCCTGTACTATCATGTTCTTTAATGATATATTTTGTACCTTTGTTATTGACTTCTTATGTTATAAAATTGTAATTGACACCAGTTCATCAAATTAAGTAACTTGTAAGTTACATTTCACTGCACACGTTTCTGTTGGTCATAGTACATGGACAATATGTGAGAAGTAGGGACTGATAGTGTTTGCACGTGTGTTAATAATTCCGCAAGGGACTGGATAACAGCATTGCTGGTTCTAAGGACATTTCAAACAAATTCTTTGTGAGTGGACTAATGGTGGTTTATGGACTTGCTATATTGTCTGCAAGACTCTTCGATGGTGATTGTGCACCTTCACAGTGGCAACAGATGGCTGCTGGCCATCTCTACAAGGACTGAAGTGGGTCTGCACCTTCGATGGCCCACCAATACCATTATTTCTACAAGGACTGCAGTGGGTCTGCACCTCTGGTGGCCCACCAATACCATAATCTCTACCAGGACTACAATGGGTCTGCTCTGTGATGACCTACCTAACAATAGTCTTCAACTTCGACTGAGTCTGCTGTGGGTTTGCTCTGTTGTGGTCCATTACCTGTCTGCATGTCAAGTGTCAGCACTGTCTTCCCATTGGAAGGACAACACTACTTCTTCAAGACTGCTTAGAAATCCACTACTTCCGTGTGCATTCTCTTTTACTACTCAGACTTTGAAAAAAAAAGAAACAGTGTAATTTTACTGTGATGAATGATCATGACTGTCTTTATGAGACTATGAGAACATTTTAGCTTTTGACCAACATTGTATTAATAAGTGTGTGCATTTGATATATTTCTTACAGTAATCATGAAAATTTTTTTTCAAATCTGTATTGGCCACTGCCCAAAACAATTTGTAAAATTTTTTTGTGGGGAGCATCGGGGCTATGTAAGCAGGCTGTTTAGGTTTTTTTATTGGTAACGCTACATAGCGCTCTGTAAGAAAAATCACTGGCTGTGCTGTGTGCAGTCAGTGGCTGGTTGGCATTGTTGTAATACTCGCCATTGTAGCGTTAGGCAGTTGGCTCTTAGCGGCGCGTAGCGTTGCGCAGTTGGAGGTGAGCCGATAGCAGTGGTGGACATGGGGAGAGAGATGGAGGAGTTTTGAAATTTGTAAGACTGGATGTCATGAACTGCTATATATATTTTGACTATTAAGGTAAATACGTTGTTTGTTCTGTATTAAAATCTTTCATTTGCTAACTATGCCTTTCAGTAGTTAGCGCCTTCAGTAATTTGAATCTTTTATTTAGCTGGCAGTAGTGGCACTCGCTGTATTGCAGTAGCTTGAGTAACGAAGATTTTTGTGAGATAAGTGATTTGTGAAACGTATAGGTTAATGTTAGTCAGAGCCATTCTTTCGTAGGGATTTTTGGAAGTCAGATTGCGTTGCGCTAAAAAAAATATTGTGTGTCAGTTTAAGCACAGTCGTGTATAATTGTTCTAAGGGGACGTTTCACACTAAAACATGATTTTTTGATATTCCTTTTCCAAATAAGTTCTGGCAAATATCCCGCATCCGAATCTAGAACAGCTATCAACATGAGTAATTTTAAAGTAGATACGCTAGGTATAACTAAGCAAGGTATCACTTAATAAAGGCAAGTCTTCCGGTTCGGAATATATGCCTATAAGGTTCCTTTCAGTGTATTCTGATGAAATAGCTCAATTTGAAACAGTCATATATGCAACACTCGCTTGATGAAAGATCCGTGTCTAAAGACTGGAAGGTCACTCCAATAAGCAAGAAATAAAATAGGAGTTATCCGCAGAACTATAGGTACCTGTCACTGACATCCATTTGTAGTAGGTTTCTGAAACGTGTACTGTGTTTCAACATTATGAAGTACCTCGCAGAAACCGTTCGTAGAAAATGGTGGGCACTCATCTAGTAAAACCGAAGTGATAACTGGAACTCCACAAGGAAGTGTTCTTAATCCATACAAACGATGTAAGCGACAATCTGGGCTGCCCTCTTAAACTGTTTACGGATGATACCGTCATTTACGGTCTAGTAAGGCATCAGAACATCTAAACAAATTTCAAAATGATCTCTGCATGGTATAAAAAGTGGCAAATAAACTTGAACAATAAAAAGTGTGATATCCTCCAGAGGCGTATTAAAACAATTACGTTAAATTTCGGTTACACAATTAGTCGCTCATATCTTGCGATTTACAGTTAGGAGAAACTTAAACAGTACCCATCACGAAGAAAATGTTGTGGGAAAGGCAACAAAAGAATATGCTTTACTGGCAGAACACTTCGAAGATGGAACCAGTCTTCAGAAAAGATTGCCAACGCTACGCTTATCCCTCTTCTTTTGGTGTATTACTCCGCGGTATAGGATGCTTAACAGATAGGGTTAAAGAGGGACATCGAAAAGGTCCAAAGAAGGACAGTTCGTTTTTGTGAAATGTGGGAGGGAATGTCACGGGTATGGTAAGGGAGCTCGACCGGCCATTAGTAAAACAAAGGCGTTTTTCGTCGAGGCGAGATATTTCAGAAAATTACAATGACTTAAATGCTCCTCAGAATGCCAAAATATTTTTTGACTCTCATCTGTATAGGGAGAAAAGACCATAGGAATAAAATAAGAGAAATTCGAAGTCGCACGGGACGATATAGGTGTTCATTTTTCCCCCGTGTCATTGAAGAGTGGAACGCTAGAGAAATAGTCGGAATGTGTTTCTGTGAACCCTGACACAATGACGTGTGAATTTTAGAGTAATAATTTAGATGGAGATGTAATTGTAGATGGACATCCTGCTTCATAGTTACCTCCAGTAGAATCAGTTTGGAACCCACACCGAGGGCAGCTATGGATATGCCTGGGTTTAGTGTCCAGACAAAACAACGGTTGACAATTTACTCCAGAGCCTTTCCTACAAAGCTTGTTAAGGAGGCGCTTCTGTAACCACTGTGGCACATTTAGTCCTTTCCTGGTCTGAGAAGAGATATCAAAGCTGCTTCTCTCCACTAGTTCCGACATTGCTGCTGGAACTAAGTAATTTTTTATGCACATGAGTCTATCCATATTAATATTGTAAATGTGAAAGTCTTTCTAATACGCTATCACGACTAAATTACGGAACGGATTTCGATTAAATTCGATATGGAGTTAGCTTGAACCCTGAGGAACTTGAGAAAGTAAGGAAAGAAAATGGCCGGCAAGAGTGGCCGAGCGGTTCTAGGCGCTTCAGTCTGGAACCACGCCGCCGCTACGGACGCAGGTTCGAATCCTGCCTCGGGCATGGATGTGTGTGATGTCCTTAGGTTAGTTAGGTTTAAGTAGTTCTAAGTTCCAGGGGACTGATGACCTCAGATGTTTAGTCCCATAGTGCTCAGAGGCATTTGAACCATTTTTGAAAGAAACCGTCCCCTGTAGAAGATGAAGTGGGGACTGGAACATCTTTCTTTACGTCAGTGAACATAAAGCAAGTCAAAAATTGTTAAGTTTATTGCATAATATACATAATATGTAATTACAGACACTTCGATAGCGTGATGCAAAGATGCGTGCTCTTGCCCAAGACCTCCACACCTTCGGTGCATGCCGCTGTGATGTGCTGTGTGGTCAGTTGGGGTAGATGGTAAGGGTTACGGAACAGACAGACACGTGAAGACAGCCGACTTTATTGCACACACAACAACTTACTCACCATCACAATATCGTAACAAAACTGCTAATAAGCTAAACAGCTAGTAAGCCAAAATTTATGTTGTATTATCTACTCTTGAAGTTGTGTAATGTCTAGTTGTTAACTCACGGTACTACTCAGATTCATGATCGTTATATAAGTAATTACAATTAAAAACTGACTTTCTCATTTAACTGAAGTTCCACAGACGACGCAGAAGTGCAGCACCGAGTAGCTCTCACAACCATACCTAATAACTATCCCGACACTTTCTGGTTTCTGATTCCCGTCACTTCAACGCAAATACATGAAAAGTATTTCTTTTATATCACACAATTATACATTTTAACGCAATATCTTCAGTGAAGATGTTCCTCTTGTTATAGTTGTATATCAGTTACGATTACAATGTGGTTATTATATTACGACACAAACATTGTTTCAAGTGAATTCCTTGTAAGATTTTTCTGTCGTAGAAAGCATTTTGTGAATAGTATGTTCACTTGCCAGAGCGCCTTAAATGTATTATTCTGTCATTTCTGCTTATGTTGTTTCCAGCGACTACATAAACCATGGACATTGCCAAAGTGGGATGGCTTGCATGCCTCTATGATACAGACAGATGCAACCACAACGGAGAGGCCAGAGGTTACTGAAGAGCAGAAGCAGCCTTTTCAGTATTTGGCAATTTGACTCAATACAACACGTCGTCCATGATGTGCTGGTACTGCGATCAGCTGCAAACAAGGTGGAGAGTCCTGCCGTCTGCCCCCCCCCCCCCCGCCTCCCCCCTCCCCCCGGACTATTCAGAAGAATGCCATCATCACACAAAACAGAAGTAGCATTTTTCTCGCCATAGCGTTAATCGGCTCGGTAGGTTTGAGAGAGAATAAATGAATAGGTTGAAGTTAGATATAGTGGTAATTAGTAAAGCACTAAGGAAAGAAAAACAAGACTTTTGCTCAGGTTAGAACAAGAGGTTACTAACACAAAATGCAATAGGGGTAATGCATGAGTAGGACTAAAAGAGAATAACAAAGTAGGAATACGGGTAAGCTACTATAAGCAACAAAGTAAACGCATTCTCATAACCAACATAGAAACGAAACCAGCAGTCTCCGCGGCAGTTACAACTTTATATGCCAACTAGCTCACAGATGTAGAAGAGACTGAAAGAATGTATGTTGAAATAAAGCAAATTGTTCAGATAGTTAATGTAGATGAAAATTTAAATGTCCTGGGTCACTAGAATTCAATAGTAGGAAAATGAAGACAATGGACTGAAGGAAAGAAGAAGCCATCTAGTAGAATTTTGCATAGAGCATAATTGAATCATCCCTAATCATTTAAGAATGACGATTGGAGGTGTATACTTCAAGGATAGTTGGAGACATTAGAAGTTTTCAGACTGGCTGTACAATGGTAAGACAAAGATTTTAAAACCAGATTTTAAACTATTACGTCATTTCCAGGGCCAGATCTGGAATCTGACCGAAATTTATTAGTTATGAACTGCAAATTAAAATTGAAGAAATTGAAGAAACATAATAAATTGAGGAGATGGGTCGTAAATAAGAACCAAGTCTTGTTGGGAGTTTCAGGGGAAGTATCAGGCAATGTTGGAAGCAAAGTAAATGAATCCAAGAAAAATTGAATGAATAGCGTCTAAAAATGAAGTTATGTAGGCCGCAAATGAACACATAGATAAAAAGTCAAGGCCTTCCAGAAATACTTTGATAACACAGTAAATATTGAATTTGACAAAAATAAAGGATGAAGCAACAGAAAGGGAATATGGTCTAATGTTACACATGTAAGGGTGAGACAATAAACTGCATACAATTGCTGTGAGGAGAGGTGAGTTTGGTTGTGTGGCTGAGAACTAGCTGTGCGGCCTCAGGGCCAAGGATGCAAGTCGGTTACCGGCCAGCCAGGTGCAGAGAGGAGTAGTAAAGGGTCGGATGGGGGTAAATCCCAGAGCTGGCTACTGAAAACAACAGAAATTAATAATTAACAGCAAATAAACATTTGCAAAATGAACCTCTGATTTAATAACCTTTAAACGGCTCGTGCGATTTCAACATACGGTCTCTCAGATGGTAGCATTGCACTATAGCTATCATCTCTGAAAGATATGTGTCTCTGTCTATTTTACTTCTTGAATTAGTGCTTGTTTTTTTTTCCTTTCACTACGAAAATGTTTATCAGACCATTGTATCCTCCACCATTACACAGTACATGGATACATCATGGATACACATTTGTTCATGCTAGTGTGTTTATTTAAGTAACAGTTCACGATTTCGCTAGTTACATAATTTAAATACTAGCTGGGATACCAGGCTTCACTCAGAGAGTTGTATACATATCTATCAGGAATTGTTGGAATAAATGGCGAGTGTTGAGAATGTGATTGTATGTTTCATTGTCTCTGATCATGAAGCGGTAAGTATAGAACGCCTTGGAAATGATTTTTCTGTTTTTTCTACGCCTCTTTCATGCTGGATCTGTTTCACATTAAAATGATAACCGTTCTCTCCGAGCAGAAATATTAATGGTTATTGGAGGGCATCACGAGAACGGTGTGTCTCTGCAATACGTTGTAGTCCTTCTCTTCTTTGTTGTACAATTATGTCACGGCTTGTGTTTTCATTGCCCACGATTACGATGGCGACATCATCTACCTAAGTGGATCCTCTTTACGTCTTGGACTGCTCCCCCTGTCAATCCACTGATATTTTTGCATTGTTGATCAGTTTCTGTTTCTTCATTTCCGACAAAATGTACCTGCAGAAATTTATGGTCTTCGTTGGGTTGTGGTAGTAATGATTCCTGCTGTGATAGATTTGTCCGTGGATGGAAAAACATAATGGATTCCATATCTGTTAGTGTTGATTGCAGTGACACCGAAACAAGTCATTTGGAAGCTTGTACGTTCTGAAGGAAGTGTTTTGATTCTGCAGTTTCCCCGGTCGTGTACTGTATAAATTGCTGCGGATGTACTTCAGTGGTGGTAATCGAACTTACCCATTCCTGCAGCAGAATCCTGGTATTTCTCTAACGAATTTTTACGCGTTGCAAAATTGGTAGATGTTATCCATTTTTCCTATTACGACATGTTAGTGTTTGTTATATTCTTTCGTCGGACCTTCGTGGAATGCTTCATTTGTTATACTGTTTACTTGCACTTGTTCACGACACCCATAGGGTGGTATTTTCCTGGCTGTGCTGGGTTCAGAGTATGTTATTATAAGATTGTGTCGCAATTCTTGATTCTTCAATCCATTCATTTCGTTGCTTCTCACGGCGCTTATTGTCGTTCGTTGGCAACCTAAACGTGCTTCGCGCTCTTCATCTGCTTTGTTTATTCGCTGTTCTTTTTGTTTTCGCCGTTTTGCTTCACAACTGACAAGGTCTCTTCATCGTTTACGAGTGGGCATTGTATAAAATATAAATCGAGTCAACTTTTTGTTACAAATACGTTAAGTACACTTTACACACTCTTCACATTTTATTTTCGACTTATATTCAGTCACTGTATCGTTCTGACAACTCACGCTTCATTGTTTGTTTTTATTCACACACCGCACTACTTTTTCAGTTCCTCCCTTTCGGTACCGACAAAAGACTGACGTTTAAACCCGCGACGGGTTTTGCTTTATACAGCCCTACCAATGGGTAGCCCCACCAGTGGCGAATTGCTGGACATACCAAAAAGGCTTCGAATGGTCCACAATGTTCCAGAACATTCCACAGTGATGCAGGATGTTCCAGGATGTTCCAGAACATTCTCTAATCTTGCCGAATGTTCCAGACTATTCCCAAATATTCGAGAAGATTCCGGATCATTGTGGAACATTCTGGTACGTTCTGAAATGTTGTGGGATGCACTCGAATATTCTTGAATATTCTGGAATGTTCTCCAATACTCCCGAATGTTCTGGAGTTTTCTAGAAATTTGTAGGTGGTGAAAATTTCCAGCTCGTACATTTTCAAAAGCACGACCTCCAGGTAAAGACGGGAACCTTCTTCATGGGGTGGCAGGATAGATTGTTACCACACCATATAACTCTCTTGATCGTACTAGGACTCGTTTTTGAGTTTCAGTGGCATGCAATTACTTTCGTAATTGTATTGATTAATTACGTTTGATAATACAAATCATGGTAATTTAAGAAGTGGTCAAACGCGTATCTTAGCTGCCACCGCCTTTGTAAAAGAGTGCCAAAAGAAGCTTCTGACAAACAGACCTAAATAACTGTTGCTGTTACAGTGAGCGTATTTGCGCAAAAACACTGGCTTATTTATTTATGGACAAACCTATGTTTATATTTATTGTGAATCGTGTGAGTGTGAAAATGTTTATACCATTTCTGTATTTAAATACTGTTGTAATATATTAGTTCAGTCCGTGAAGTGCTTATTTTGAATCAGATCATGTCTATAGAGCTTAAGAACAATACATTTTTGGTGAGGACGGCCTTCAGCCAATGAAAAACCAGACATCAGCAGAAAACTATGAAAGTCAAGTGGAGACTGACACCTTTTGAGTGAAGAGCTCAAGGAATTGATTTTAGACACTTTTACGTTTGTGCTTCAAGGAAGCGTACCTATCTGTAGTAATGAGTGGTATTGGATCATGCGTGTGACTGATTCACGGTGGTGAACAGCGGCTACCACAATTTAATTTCTCAAGGGGCTTTATATTTTGAGAGGTCTGAATGTGCTCCAGAATAGATCTCTAACTTTTTATGCTTGTATTGCAGAACTGAGGGTAAGGGAGGATGAGTTAATATTATTTGCATGCTGTGTGTTAATCTGTAAATCATAATGTTGAAATCGGAAATATTTTTGGGTGTGAATATTTAATATACTGTGATCATGAAATAGACTTAGTTTCCATGAATATTTGATGACTATTCGGTTTTGAGGATTTTGCAACCATTCTTGTAATGCTCTCAACTTAACTTTACTGCATTTCATAAGGCTAGTTTCTGTCTGTATTTTAACTGCATATCGTATTATCATTCCCCGATTATTTGAAATGTCCTTTCTTGAATAAATGCTATTCAACAGACTTCTTTGTCATTCTACATCAATCACAGACTTTGGTGCACCATTGTTATTAAAGTATTCATTGAACTTTTATTTTGTATTTCTGCATACTTTATTAAGTCGCTTTTCTAGCCAATACATAGACGATTTGAGTACAGGACAGCAGATACAGGTTATAATTTGCAGCGAACAAGCTTCAGAGCAAGAAAGCAGACGTGCACGGCTGACTACATCGAGCTATTCTTTTTAAACACAGCTGCGCATAACCCAGCTACTTGAAGTACTAGTAACTACAGGTACTGATGCAATTAATTTGCTCTTATGGGTTGCTATTTGGAAGAGCAACTGTGCTAACAGTACATGTTATGCATTGGTCTTTGAACGTCTGGGATATGAATTTAATCCCTTCAGAATTACTGCTGTAATTACAGCAGCTTACAATATTCTGTGATCCAGGTCCGCGATCTACTGGTTGATAGGTAGTTTACGTGGGTGCTCTGTGTATAAGATTTTACAGCAACTTCAATCGTTTGAATCGGTAGTTAAAGTTACATGTCGGGAAACACTAGTTGCGGAACTTCAAGAAAGAAGAAGAAGGCCACACAGAGGCCTGCTGAATTCGAGTCGGCAGCGACCAGCGGCAGTGGAGATCTCAACGGCGCTCCAGTGGCAGCGGTAGCCACAGCAACCCCGGCGGCCACCTCGAGGCTGCCAGCATCGGCAGCATCTTCACGTTTCGCAGCGGCGGTACAGTAGAAGCAGCTAGCATGAGCCACAAGTTAAGTACATGCGCCGTCAGTGTAATATGTGTTAACCCTCATAGTTACCGTCAATTACGGAGCTTCCAATGAATAAGCAGTTATTCAATATGAGTGGTTCAGATAATGTTATTAGGTCAGTTAGTTCTAAATCTGAATATCGTTATGTTGAAACTGAACTCAATGATAGGGCAGATAATCCAAAATCAGAAAGGGAAAGTAAGCTTTCAGGCAATACATCGTCACAATTAATGCAAATTTTGCTAGAAATGCAATCTAGTTAAGAGGCACTGATTACATAGATGGAACAGGGGAATTCCAATCTCAACTGAAATATCGAAAGTGTAAAAGCTGAGGTGAAAAAATTAATCGTAGAATCTGAGAAGAAGTGCTTAAGAACAGAAAACATTTTGTAGCTGTATTTATTAAAGAAGCTATGCACCATGAATAGCTTGCGACATGAGGGCAGAATTTAATTCTTTAGCAGCAAACCAGGCTACTGTTGTGATAGGTGTTCCATGGGGTAATCCGTGCATGACTAAGTGTTCTGCAGTTCACGAAAAAGCATACTGGGGGAAAATTTAACGAGTGCTTCAATTCTATCTGTAAAGTGTCTGGGAGTTGTTTGCTGGACAAATTATGGAGTGAAGCAAAACAAACGGGACTTCAGAAAGAGTTCCTAAGCAGACCAAGTTTCAGTCATGGGATTGGGTCAATGCGGGAGTTTTGTGTGCATGAATTGGCTAAGATGGTGCACAAATTGTCCGCTGGGAGTGTTGACAGAGATTACAACGATCAAGCGACGACTAAAAGAATTTATACAATGGGATATCGTCCACAGTCTGACAAATTCCACTGAATTATCTGGAAAAGCTTGAAAACCGTTGAATTCAAGGTACATAATTGGAATAGCAGATAATTAAATCGCTACCAGACCAGACACAATACTAATAACTACAATAATCATAATAATCACCAAATAATTATCACTGCAATGGTAGCCATAATTTTCAAAGGGTAAATGGAAAAGTAGAGTGCTCACAATGGAAATTAAAACCACGAACGAAGATTTGAGGGGCAGGAGCTTCGCCAAATACAGCGCCAGAAAACGAGGTTAGGAAGTTCGAGATCGCTACGTGTCAGGTCCAGAGGCGGCGAAATGAACTCGTGTTGAAAAGGACAAGTTATTTTAAAAATTCTGTTGGTGTCTAAAATTTGGCAAAGAAGACACAAATGTTGGAGATGAAGGTTGTAAGAAGTAGCCTAAGAATAAAACGGAGTAATTTTAAGAGGCGCAGCCATAAACAGGGCGCAATAAATGTTGTAAAATGTTTAGAGATATTTGATAATTATAATATGGGGCTGCAATTTTTTTGTGGAAGGGAAGTGAATGATGTAATGAATCTATGTTTGGTGAAAAATTCTGTCATCAGAAGAGAGGCAGAGGTTTATCTGAATTGGGTGGAGATGGAATCTATGACGAATTCTGATGAGGCACTAGTCAGTAGCAGAATTACAGTAATGTAGGAGAAAAAAATATACATGATTTTATATCGACGAAAGTATGTGAGGATGTCTGTGAAGGCAGTGAAACTGTTGACTCGTCAGATGGAGATATATTTTGTGATATACTGACGGAAGTATGTGAAGGTGTTTGCGAAGGTGGCGTTGCAGTAGGCTCGTCAGCTGGTGACGAGTTCTATTATGTATCGGTGGAAGTGGATGATTTATTGTTAAAGCGGGGTAAAAGTGATGTTCTAAGTGCTGAGGTTGCGAGGGTTGAACCTCCTGACCTAGATATCTGGGACGAAGGAATTCGTGCATTTGTTCCTATTCATGGAAGCGAACTGATGGCTCTTGATGAAAACATGAATTATGAGTGAATGTGGAAGAATGAACGTGGAAGTAATGTGCTGAACGGTATATAAAGCATAAAGTGGTAGAGGAGTCTGAGAAAAGAGAAAATGTAACAGAGACAGAGGTATATTCAAGTTTGATGCCTTTATAGCTTATTGTGAATTCTCATGTGGAACGATGTAATAGTGACGAATTATATCATGTACCGGTGGAGGTAGACAAAGCTATTGGTGGTGATTTCTACAACGTATTGACGGACGTAATGGATGTTTTAAGTAAAGACGCTTACGAGTTATCGGTGGATGTTAATGGAGTTGATCTCGATGAAGTTTCTAGAGTTTCGGTGGATATAAGTGAGGATTTGTTTAAGAGACACGAAGTTTTAAGTTGTGACAATGCTGCAGCTATTGACATCATTAATTCGAGGGAGGCGAAGAGTGTGTTTGATGCCTGCTAGGGTGATGAAACGTCGGGTTTTTGAGGGTGATTTCACTGATGGATGAGTTGGAGGTAGATCAGGAGGATCTAGAAATGTGTAATGAGATTGAGGGTTTTTCTGAAATTAGAATGTGTACCACAAATATGAAGGAAAAAGAAAGGGACATTGAAAATGATCTTTTGAGAGCACAGCGTTTAGACAGGGATGAAACAAAGAATGACGAACCTGTAAGTGAAGTTATCGATGTTGAAGAGGAAAGAAAGTATTTGTTTTTTCAACCAAAAAATAGTGTTCCAACAGCAGTCAAGAACTTTTTCCGCAAAATGGGGAGTCCATTGATAAATGAGGAAAGAGGCCTCGAGTTTTTTGCATTTCAAAAAACGAACAAACTGAGATTCGGAAGGTACTCACACTGGTGAGATAAATGTTATAAGAGGTAATAGAGCATATTTAGATCTTGTGAATGAAAAACGTGTTATGTGTCAATATAAGAGCGTAAATAACTGTATTTTCTTGTGGTGTTTTAACAATTCTGGGGATTAGATTGCTTGCGTAAAGAGTAAAAATCTTGAATTTAAGATGTACGTAAAATGTGTGGAGGGACAACTTGGTGGAAGGAATGAGATAATATTGGCTGTACGGCTCTTAGTGCGTGGAAGTCGGCAGAAAGTAATTAATCTCATTATTTACGAGTATGTAAGAAAGAAATAAAATGTGTAATACGTAAGACTTGGGAAAATTTAACAGGTTATCTAAATACTTATTTGTTCTATTTTGAATGGGTTTCTACTGTGATATAGGTAGCTTGTTTATAATTAGTGTTCCCACAAAATTGGTGCTTGGTTCGGGGGTATATTTCGGTGAGCAATTCTATAATATATGTTATTTTGGAAGGGTTTTTGAATAGATTTATATGAGTAAAATTCTGGGGATAAATGGTATTTAGTTCAAATATGAGTGAACATTTTCTGAATGTATGATCCAGCTATTCGCTGAGTTGAAAGGAAAGTTAAAAGTGCGATTTTTGCTAGGGTAGTATCAGCTTTAAAGTTTCTGATTAGACGTGGTAAAATAATAGGATAATGATAAATGATACTTGATGTATAGTGTGGATCGAGGTTTATAGTACAAAAGACGTGTTTTATAGTCGGAATATGGTCAGAATGTTCAAAATGTCAAGCTGAGTCAAACGTGTTTTGCTTACGCTACAAATCAGTCTTCGCTTGATATCCTATATGTGAATGTATCGATTCCACTGCGAAGGGTGATCAGGGCCTCATCAATGGGGATTCGGAAATTCATATGATTATTAGTAACTGCAGCAAAGTTGTATTATGACAGATATCGTCATTTAGCACTGATGATAGCAACGAATACCTTTAAAACAACAGAATTTAACAATTGACAGCGAATAAACATTTTCACAGTGAACCTCTGAGTTAACAACCTGCTTCACGCGATTTCAGCATATGATAGATCAGATGATAGTACAGCACTACAGCTATCATCTCGGAAAGCTGTATATCTGCATCTATTTTATTTCTTGGTTAGTAATTTTTTTGTATGTTTTCATTATGCAAATGTTTGTCAGAACATCGTATCCTCAAAAATTACACAGCAAGCGTATACACCATGAATACCTCAGATTTTGTCATACTTGTGTATTTATTTGATTTAAAGTTTACTATTTTGAAGTATCATTATCTAAATATTAACTGTAACTGATAATAAAAAATCGTTGTACTTTAAGAGGTGGTGAATAGGATATGTTAGCTGATACCAGCTTCGGAAGGTTGCCAAAAGACGCTTCTGACAAGCGGGCTTAAATAACTGTTTAAACAATATCTAACGACAATCTGTTTTTATTAATCATGAGTGTAGATGCGCAACAACAGTGACTTATTTATTTTCGGACAAACCTCTATTTATGTTTATTGTGAGTGTTCTGAGAGTGACTGAATGGTTGTAACACTTCTTTCGTTAAACTGGGTGTGTCAGCTGACACCACCTTTGTAAGAGTGCAAAAGACGCTTCTGACAAGCAAACTTAAATAACTGTTTAAACAATATCTAACGACAATCTGTTGTTATTTATCAAGAGTGAACTTGCATAACAACGCTGGCTTATTTATTTATGGACAAGCCTATATTTATGTTTCTTGTGTGTTCTGAAAGTGACTGAATGTTTATACCATTTCTTTATTTGAATATTATTGCAATATGTTAGTTGGTTCAGGGAGGGGTTGCGTTGAGACAAATCAGGACTGTAGAGCTTAAGAATGTTGTATTTTGTGTGTGAACGGCCTTCAAGCAATGGAAAAACAGACAGCAGCGGAACTAAGGGAGTCAAATGGAGAGTCGATCTTCTTGAGTGAAGAACTCAAGGGAGTGATTCTGGACACTTTTACGTTTGTGCTTGAAGGTGGCAGACCTGTCTGTGGTAACGAGTGATATTCAGTCATGTATATGAGTGATTCTAGGTGGTGAATGGCGCTTATAATACTTTAATTTCTCAAGGAACTTTATATGTCGATAGGTCTGAATGTAATACACAATAGGACTCTAATTTTTCCGCTTGTATTACAGAACTGAGGAGAGGCAGAGTATGAGCTACTATTCTTTGTATCACCTGCGTTAAGGGGAGGTTTACTATCTTTTGGTTCAAAAAATAGATTATGTAAAATTGCATTTTTGGATGCACAAAAGTGGTTGAATTCCACCCCTGAAACGGTTTTTCCGAATACCGAACAGAAATGTTTGTTATTCGCTGTTGAACAAAAAACTGCACATAATTGAAATTGGCCCTTTTCACGCACCAGTTTTTTTCTTTCGGAGGACGAGTTATTGTACCGGTGCTTGGGAGGTAACACACAAAATTCAAATGAAAGTTTGAACGCGTGTGTTTGGAAGTTAGTCCCCATGCATTCACATTCTGGTGCAAAGACTGTGGAGATTGCGACTTTCCTGGCAGTGAGCAGCTTCAACGGAGGGTATTCAGCAATTCTGGAGACCATGACAACGATGGACGTCACCCTGGGACTCTATTCGACGCAGTTCGCCAAGCATCCGGACGACCACCGGATTCAAGCGGCCGAAAACTGCCTGTCACCGGCTTACGAGCGGCTCTGAAGCAGCGCAGGACGGCCCAGATCAAGCAGAACTCCCTCTATGAGGAAGAGGAAGGACTCGTTCCTGGACCCGGAATAGCAGATTGTACGTACGTTGCATAATATTGCAATTATATGTAGTCAAAACTTCAAACGCGTTTTTCTCGAAATGACGTTTTTCTTATCGCGCGGTATGGTAACTTCAAATCTACTGAACTGATTGGCATGATTCTTTGTTTCCAATGAAGCTAACTAAATTGTCTAGGAGTTGTACCACTTTCATTCCGATTCATAAACTATAAATATTTTTACTTGACCGACGAAGTCGAAAAACCGATGGAAAACCCTATGTTTCAAATGACAGCCATTTTGTTTCCTATGGTCCACATAACTTAAGCGAGGTACAACTCCTAAAGAATCTCATATACTTCACTAACGTCAACTCATGTTTGATTTCAGACGAGCCGGCTGACCTGTGACATACCGCGCGTGGAGGTCTACATCGAAATTTTGTTTCGTTCCGATGGCACTTCCGCCTTTGCTCTTCGACATTTCCGGTCAAAAAAATACCAATTTGTAGAGCAAATATCAACAAACATTTTGACCAAATTTGACATTGATATCTTTAACACAATTCGAGAAACAAATTCTCAAAGAACATGCTTTTTTCGGGCCAAAGATAGTAAACCTCCCCATAACTTCTAAACCGTCATGTTGAAATCTGAACTGTTTTGAGCTGGTGAATAATTTTCGTATTTTGATCACGAAATGGACTTAGTTTTCGTGTAACTTCGATGACTATTTAGTTTGAGGATTTTACTACTATTCTCATAATGCTCTCAACGTAATTTTACTGCATTTGATAAGGGTATTTTCTGTCTGTACTTTAAGTAAATATTGTAGGACCTCTTCCCGTTCATTTGAGATGTTCTTTCTGGAGTAAATATAGTTCAACATAATTCTCTGTCGCCTACTTGAATTACAGAAGTTAGAATAGAACCCCTGCTCTTAAATTATTAATTGAACTTTTAATTTGTATATCTGCGTATTTTATTAATTTGCAGTACTAGCCAATGCATAGATTATTCGATCACAGCTGCAGGTTATTATTTGCAGCGAATAAGCTGCGGGGCACGAAACTAGACGTGCTCGGCTCGTCTCTATGAGTGCATCGAGCTATTCTTTTTAAAATTTGCGACACGTAGCCCAAGTACATTAGTACGAGTAACTGCAGGTAATAATGACTCAGGTGGTTTGCCCGTATGGGATGCTGTTTAGAAGAGCAACTGCACTTGCAGTAACCGTTGGGTACTGACGCAACAGGCGTCTCAAAAATGAGACTCACAGAAAACGCAAATTGGCTAACCAGGAATGGTTAGAGGACAAGTGCAGAGCTATAGAAACATACAAAGATAGCTGCTGCCTATAGAAAAATTAAAGACACCTATGGAGAAACGAAAGCAGATATAGAAGGGGAAATCGAATGAAAACCAGACAGATGGAAAAAGTAAGTAAACTGTTTATTATTTCAAAAACGATCGCCGTGAATATTAATACATTTATCGCACTGTGAATCGCGACGGTCAGTGCCTTCATGCAAAAATGTCTGTGGTTGGTTGGGGAACCATGGCTATAGTAAGATGTGGACCTCTTCGTCCGAAGCAAATCGACGGCCTCGAGTTTCTTTCTTCAGGGCTCCAAAAATTTGGAAATCACGTGGAGAGGGATTGGAACTGTTTGGAGGATGTGTAAGAGCTTCACTGCGAAACTCCTGCACGGTAACTGAAACAACTTTGGCAATATGTGGGCCTGCCGAGATTATCCAGGCGATATTCTCTTAATTAGATTATGAAATGAGACACTAAAAGTAGTAGATGTGTTTTCCTATTTTAAGAGCAAAAAACTGGTGAAGTCCGAAATAGCGATGATACAAAATTCGGACTGGCTATACAAAGGAAAGGATTTCTGAAAAGGAGGAGTTTGCTAACATACACTATGTGATCAAAAGGATCCGTACACCTCACTAAAATGAATTACAAATTCGTGGCGCCCTCCATCGGAAATGCTGTAATTCAATATGGTGTTGGCCCACCCTTAGCCTTGAGGACAGCTTCCACTTTCCAGGCATACGTTCAATCAGGTGGTAGAAGGTTTGTTGGGGAATGACAGCCCATTCTTCACGGAGTGTTGCACTGAGGAGAGGTATCGACGTCAGTCGGTGAGGCCTGGCACAAAGTCGGCCTTCCAAAACATCCAAAAGGTGTTCTACAGGCTTCAGGTCAGGACGCTGTGAAGGCCAGTCCATTACACGGACATTATTGTCGTGTAACCATTCCACCACAGGCCGTGCATTATGAAAAGGTGCTCGATCGTGTTGAAAGATGCAATCGCCATCCCCGAATTGTGCTTCAACAGTGGGAAGCAAGAAGATGCTTAAAACATCCGTGCAGGCCTGTGCTGTGATTGTGCCACGCAAAACAACAAGGGGTGCAAGGCCCCTCCATGAGAAACACGACCACACCATAATACCACCGCCTCCGAATTTTACTGTGGGCTCTATTCACGCTGGCAGATGACTTTCACCGGTCATTCGCCATCGGATCGCCGCATTGTGTACCGTGATTTGTCACTCCACACAATGTTTTTCCACTGTTCATTCGTACAATGCTTACGTTCCTTACACAAAGCTGGGCGTCGTTTGGCATTTACCGGCGTGATGTGTAACTTATGAGCAGCCGCTCGACAATGAAATCCAAGTTTTCTCACATACCACCTAACTGTCATAGTACTTGCAGTGGAGCCTGATGCAGCTTGGAATGTCTGTGTGATGGTCTGGATAGATGTCTGCCTATTACACATTACGACCCTCATCAACTGTCGGCTGTCTCTGTCAGTCAACAGACGAGGTCAGTCTGTACGCTTTTGTGCTGTACGTGTCTCTTCACGTTTCCATTTCACTATCATATAGGAAAAAGTGGACGCAAGGATGTTTAGGAGTGTGGATATCTCGTGTACATATCTATGACACGAGTGACATCCAATCACCTGACCACGTTCGAAGTCCGTGAGTTATGCGGAGCGCCCCAATCTACTCTCTCGTGATGTCTAACGAGTACTGAGGTCGCTGATATGGAGTACCTGGCAGTAGGTGGCAGCACAATGCACATAATGTGAAAAACGTATGTTTTCGGCGATGTTCGGATACTTTTGATCAAGTAGTGTAGAATACAAATTTAAGTGTTAGGAAGCGTTTTCTGAAGGTATTCGCTTGGCGTTTAGCCTTGGACGGACGTGAAACGTGGACGATGAGCAGTTATGACTGGAAGAGAGTGGAAGCTTTTGAAATGTGGTTCTATAGAAGAGTGCTGAAGATTAGGTGGGTAGATAGCTTAACTATTGAGGAGGTACTGAGCAGAATGGAGGAATGTGTGTGTGTGTGTGTGTGTGTGTGTGTGTGTGTGTGTGTGTGTGTGTGTGTGTGTGTGTTCTGGGGAGGCATCGTAGAGGGAAGTTCTAGGCATGAATACAGTAAGCTGCTTTAAATGGACGTACGTTACCTTAGTTGTGCAGAGGAGAGGGGCTTGCCCAGCCTTCTCCCTGAAGAACGCAACAACAAAAAACATGGGATTGAAATCAGGATGTCAGACTGTCGTTAATTTGTAGGACATTGTAGTAACTTTCTGGATAGCATGTGGGCTACCAAAATGGCGACGAAATCTTCACATATAATAGCATAAATACTTACGAACTTCAACTAAATGAATTATCCTTTCTATCAAATATGGTAGTTTCAGATCGTTTGTGAAAGTATCACTTCAGAGAGGATCTAATGGTCTGCAGTCAAACCCTTCCTGTATAACGTCGTGGCAGGACTGAATACAACTGATTTTTCGGATGACGCCTTTTGCATGTTAGCTGTCAGTATTAGCACAGTGCTAAGAACGAGGTCATGATCTTTTCTGGAAAATATTATATTTTCAAAGAACTTAAATTCGTTCTCAGGGCGGTACCGGGTATATGAGTCAAGGGGCAAAGAGTCGACATCGGTCTTACAAGGTTTCTTCTCATTGTAGGGTGCAGGGATTCGGCACGTAATTCAGTCTTTTCTCACAGCTCTCATTATTCTTGTTTTTATCTTACTCAGTATCAATACTGCAAATTTACAAGAAGGTAGACTAAAGCTTGGTTTCAGTGGTTTTATGAGTATTATATAAACGTTTTTGTGAGTTATACCCGCTGAACTGTTCCCAGATACCACATCCTTGCAAGTAAACGCTGTCTGTAGAGAAATTCGGCTATTACGACTGTGAAAATATGCACTTTTATGAAATCTTGACATAATGCTAAGTGGAGATAAAAGATGGACAGCTGAATAGTCATTATAATATTTTTTATTACATTCGATTGTCACGTTTGTCTTTGCAGTGAATACCAGATTCGTTCATATTCGGAACACATTCTGATCCATTGTAACTGTCGATCATCCAGACAGGTTTATGAGCTGTGTGCAACCTCCATACGCCACAAGCTATGTACTGTGTGCAGCCTTCATAAATGACTAATTAGTGAATTATTTTGGCTCTGTACAGCACATAAAACAGACGGGTTGTCCTATAACTACAATGGATCTGAAGCTGTCCATAATATCAACAAAATCGCTAATCATTGTGAAGCAAATGCGATAATAGACTGTAATAAAGAAATAGAAAATTAGAATATTCACACAGACATAGTGAACTCGATGTCCCGATGATACCTAGTGCCGCTAGAGCACATGGCATTGAAAATTTGATTGTTCCTAAGCATAAATTTCGGCCGCAACAAATTAGGCTAGTTTGCTAAATACGTTGCTTCTAACACCGTTTGAGTGCGAATGAAATATTTTCTTGGTAATAATCTTCCATGAACGGCCATACGTAGATTGGGGTCTGCAATCTGTCGGAATTTAGTAAATTACAAGAAATCTGGGAGCAACTAAGGAATTCTGCATATACAGGTAAAGAATAATGTGGTGGAAGCTTTGTAAGTCAGTGTGTTTTATAGAATTTGTATCTGAGCAAGCAGCGACCTCCTTAGACAGGGTTCGCTGCTTCGTCTCACAAAGTCGATACAACATTATCTGGAGCGGCGGGGAAAACGTTGGCACGCACAACCATGCCGCCCAACGTTTTCTTATCATGCCAGACTGGAATGTGGCGTTGTGTGCTCGTTCGCTTGAGAAATGTGTTATGGCGTTCCTGCGAAGTGAAACCGGGAATAAAAAGCGCCTGAAGTCCAAACAGGTAAATCCAACTGTTTTATGTGGATTGTCTAAAGCGATAATTATTCCAAAAAGATGAATATTAAAAAATCCTATAACTGTTTTTATGGGCAATTGTATCACTCTTGTATTGGCATAACACAGCTTTTTGCTGACAAATAGGTGACCTTTTACTACATTTATAACCGTAGAATTACTGACAGAAGGGTATTCTCATTATAAAATATACTGTAACTTAGATTATGAGAAGAATGGGGTTTTTCCCCGCTTTTATTTAATTAGTCGAGAGTATCAGAGAAATGTTAAAATATCTCGTAAATGGAAGGCATTAAAGGAAAGGCGATGTTTGTTACGTGAAGTCTATCTCTTAAGAATTCGAGAAAATTCGTTCCACATATCACTTCTTGAATCTTCCTGGCCAATTAAAACCTTCGTTACTAGTAACTAAACCTGCCAGTCTTTCATAAAGACTCCAATACGTTGCTACAAAGCTCTCTGATCATTTTATCAGTATCATAAAATGTCTGGCAAGTACCAAAGCAAATGATAAACCTAAAATGATTATATTTCAAGAGAATATCTTAAATTATATAGTCCAATTTTTATTTAAAATGTTGAAACAAGTTAAAAAAGTTTACTTTTGTCAAGTTTAGGTGTATTTCTTTAATAACATGAACCGCGTCAAATGCTAATACTATATATCCATTTTTATTACATTTAAAGAACTAAGCTATGCCGAAATATGTAAATATCGAGCAAAGCAACAAATCATATACACTGAGAGACTGATATGGAATATGACTTTCATTGCTGATCGATTCATATTCTTTTGCGTCCATATGTTTCCTGAAGGATATGTGCAGTGTGAGAGTGCGTATTTTTTTCGTGCTCCATTTTCCCCGTTCTGACCAGTTCCACAGCTAATCCTTGGTTAGTTAATTTCTGCAGCTGCTGCGTCTGAGCGACTAGCGAGGGAAACAAAGGTTTTCTGATACAATCTACACTGTAGCTTCGATTCTGTTAGCTTTTTCCATAGGAATCTCCTAATTTTCTTTATCCACGAATCAAAGCGCTTGTCGCTTTCTGATGCTGATACCTTTCTATAGGACATTCGGGCGAGTTCTTTCTCGACGAATCACGACAAATCGCAAGGACGAAAACAGCTGCTTTTATGACCGGGTGAGGCGGAGGCTGGTCAGGTACACGGAAAAACGGAAGATAATCCTGCAATAATGTTGCACCTGACTCATACATGACTCAAAGCAGGACAGAAACATTACATTCCGCCAGCAAAGCAATTACTTGGGTATGTTGTGGAGTGCGCAGCTCGTGGTCGTGTGGTAGCGTTCCCGCGCCCGAGTTCCCGGGTTCGATTCCCTGCGGGGTCAGAGATTTTCTCTGCCTCGTGGTGACTAGGTGTTTTGTGATGTTCTTAGGTTAGTTAGGTTTAAGTAGTTCTAAGTTCTTGGGGACTTATGACCATAGATGTTGAGTCCCATAGTGCTCAGAGCCATTTGAACCATTTTTGAAAGCGGGCTGTTGTTTCATAAACGGTTTTTGTGAATTAACGAAATCTGTTTGAAAAAGTAATTCTACCTCAGGTAGCTTCATTTCCTCCTCCAAAACCCGTGTCCTCATGAAAAGAGCAATACAAACGCTTGTGAAATGCAATCAAAAATAGTGCAAGATGCTCTTGTATTTAGATGAACGGAAACATCCTCATGGGAAGTCACGTTCGATCAAAGGGAATTTTCCGTTGCGCCTTATTCATGTCCGGATCTCTTTCTAATTCCAAATCCTATTCGACCGGCAACAGCATCCAGAAAAGTCACGTAAACCAAAATTTGGCTTTCTCTGACGCGGTTCGTTTCTTCTGCGAACATTTGCTGAAGTTGTCAGATTTAGCAGTTGTTGTTTCGCCTGTTTATTCAAAGTATTTCTTTTAACCTTTGTGCAATTGCATTACCATCTCTGTTGTTCAGAATTATAGATCTGATTTGTTTGTCCATTGTTTTTGGGAGAAATGTTTCATTTTTTTGCTGATGTACGGCTGATGTACGGCTAATTATTTCGTGTGCGAGGCAGGAGTATTAGCAGTTCCGCACTTCTCGATTCATTGTTCAAGCATTATGTGTGTTTCGTATTAAAATTACATGTTATAGTAGGCAACGTACATGACAATGCAATGAAGATAGAGAAATTTAATAATAATGAGCGGCGTGGAACAGAATATTGATTAGCATAAACGTTCAACTAAGGGAACCAAGGTCAGTTGGCCATCTGTAGGGGACAACTAGCAGACATTTCGCAGAATCTGAGTAACGAGCGGTCTCTTGCGCCAGTCCCACAAAGCGCGGTGCCCGACAGAGATCCGGCACATAGCGGCGCCAGCGCAGAGCACACCGGAAATGGCACAACCGCGGGCCACTGTCCATGAAGGAGAGACGGTCGGCTCAGTGGGTGGCAAGGGCATCCTTCCGTTCTTGTTGCCTTTGACTTCGCCGCTCTCCGAGCAGTTCCAGAAGAACAGAACGCCAGTCTACCTATGGACATCTAAGAACAGGGCGAAAAGTGCTAAGACAGATGAAAGAACGATAGTCCTAGCTGCTAACAAAAAGGAAATGTGACAGTTCGGTTGTGTGGTGATTACTACTATCAGAAAGTACGCACTCTGCTACAGAATCTGGTTTACAGGAAACTGAAGAAGGACCCAACACCGAAGATGACAAGAAAAGCCATAGCTTTGCTTCATGAGTCAGCTCTAGTGAAAGAAAATATGAAGTGGCTCCAAGCAAATCTCCAGCGTCTCCACCCTTGCATGGATTGCCTAAAATTCATAAAGAAGATATGCCACCATGTCCTATTGTGAACATCACTAATCCACCTAAACATGAAATGGTTACGTATGTTTCCTTACTTGTGAAACCCATAGTGGGACTCCACAGTAATCATGTGAAGAACTGAGCTGAATTCGTGCCCTTATGGAAAGACGTGCTGCTGCAGAAGGAGTATCTGCTGGTGAGCTTCGGTCTGACATTTCTTTTCACATGAGTGCCACTTCTAGACACCTTGGAACACTTAACATATCATTTTGAGCCCCATACAGGCAAGCTACTAGTGTATGTACTCATATCAACTTACTTCAAATGTGGGAAGTGGGGAGGGAGAGTTCTATGTACAAGTTGAGATTTCCAATCACTACATCTACATCTACATGACTACTCTGCAATTCACATTTAAGTGCTTGGCAGAGGGTTCATCGAACCACAAACATACTATCTCTCTACCATTCCACTCCCTAACAGCGCGGGGGAAAACGAACACCTAAACCTTTCTGTTCGAGCTCTGATTTCTCGTATTTTATTTTGATGATCATTCCTACCTATGTAGGTTGGGCTAAACAAAATATTTTCGCATTCGGAAGAGAAAGTTGGTGACTGAAATTCCGTAAAAAGATTTCGCCGCGACGAAAAAGGTCTTTGCTGTAATGACTTCCATCCCAATTCGCGTATCATATCTGCCACACTCTCTCCCCTATTACGTGATAATACAAAACGAGCTGCCATTTTTTGCACCCTTTCGATGTCCTCCGTCAATCCTACATGGTCAGAATCCCACACCGCGCAGCAATATTCTAACAGAGGACGAACGAGTGTAGTGTAAGCTGCCTCTTTAGCGGACTCGTTGCATCTTCTAAGTGCCCTGCCAATGAAACGCAACCTTTGGCTCGCCTTCCCCACAATATTATCTGTGTGGTCTTTCCAACTGAAGTTGTTCGTAATTTTAACACCCAGGTACTTAGTTCAATTGACAGCCTTGAGAATTATGCTGTTTATCGAGTAATTCCAACGGATTTCTTTTGGAACTCATGTGGATCACCTCACACTTTTCGTTATTTAGCATCAACTGCCACCTGCCACACCATACAGCCATCTTTTCTAAATCGCTTGGCAACTGATGTTGGTCTTCGGATGACCTTACTAGACGGTAAATTACAGCATCATCTGCGAACAACCTAAGAGAACTGCTCAGATTGTCACCCAGGTCATTTATATAGATCAGGAACAGCAGAGGTCCCAGGACGCTTCCCTGGGGAACACCTGATATCACTTCAGTTTTACTCGATGATTCGCCGTCTATTACTACGAACTGCGACCTTCCCGACAGGAAATCACGAATCCAGTCGCACAACTGAGACGATACCCCATAGGCCCGCAGCTTGATTAGAAGTCGCTTGTGAGGAACGGTGTCAAAAGCTTTCCGGAAATCTAGAAATACGGAATCAAATTGAGATCCCCTGTCGATAGCGGCCATTACTTCGTGCGAATAAAGAGCTAGCTGCGTTGCACAAGAGCGATGTTTTCTGAAACCATGCTGATTACGTGTCAAAAGATCGTTTCCTTCGAGGTGATTCATAATGTTTGAATACAGTATATGCTCCAAAACCCTACTGCAAACCGACTTTACTAGACACAGTTCCTGCGTTTTCGTCAGTATCTACAGTAGAGTGTCTTTACTAGACACAGTTTCTGCGTTTTCGTCATTGCCTACAGCAGAGTTCCGCAAAATGTGCAGTTAGTCCGTTTATCTGCGTAGTTTAGTTTTCCACGGTCTTTAGTATGGATAGGGGCTGTGATTGTTGTGTGCAGATGCGAGCCGAGTTGGTGACATCTCGCCCTCAGCTCTAGGTTGTGGTGGCTTCGGTTACACAGCTCAAGGCTGCAGTGGATGGGCACCACTGTTGTGGGCCGGCCCTAGGAATCCAACGGGAGTCCAGCACGTCTGAGTCCTCCGATCGGTCCTCACCGGTGCCCAGCCCAGTTACCGCTCGCACTGAGGTTGACCCCTCACCTGTGTTCGAGTGGGAGGCCGCCCCAGGGTGTAGCAGGTGGCGAAAGACTTCCCAGGCAGCCGCACATAAGGCCTCCCCAGTTAGTCTGACAAACAGGTTCTGGGTGCTGTATGTGGCTGACACTGTCGTTGAGCCAGATGTCGCGCCTGTACTGTTATAGAGGAGACCTCTCAGACTGCAAGATCCCGCGCCTGTACTGTTACAGAGGAAACCTCTCAGACTGCAAGATCCGGAGTATCACAGAGGTTGGTATTATTGGTAGTTGGGAGCGCCAACGTTAGGCGCTTTATAGGCCCCTTAGGCTCACGGGTGCCAAGAAGGGGAAGAAAGCCAACGTGCACTCCGTGTGCATACCAGGTGGGGTCATTCAAGACGTGGAACGGGTCCTCCCGGTGTGAGAATTGGCATTTTACCCTAAATAACGAAAAGTGTGAGGTCATCCACATGGGTGCTAAAAGGAATCCGTTAAACTTCGGTTACATTTCAATTCAGTCAAATCCAAAGCCCTAAATTCAACTAAATACTTCGGAATTGCAATTACGAACAACTTAATTTGGAAGGAACACATGGGCAATATGGAGGGGAATGCTAACTAAAGACTGAATTTTACTGGCAGGACACTTAGAAAATGTAACAGATCTACACTACGCGTGTCCGTCCTCTTTTAGAATAATGCTGCGCGGTGTGGGATCCTTAAGAGATAGGCTTGATGGAGTACATCGAAAAAGTTCAAAGAAGGGCAGCACGTTTTTTATTATCGCGATATATGGGAGAGACTGTCACTGAAATAATACTGGATTTGGAGTGAACATCATTAAAACAAAGGCTTTTTCATTGAGGCGGAAACTTACCACGAAATACCAATGACCAACTTTCTCCTCCGAATGTGAAAATATTTTGTTGACACACAGGGAGAAACGATCACCAAGATAAAATAAGCGAAATCAGAGCTCATACGGCAAGATACACATGTTCGTTCTTTCCGTGTGCTATACGAGATTGGAATAATAGAGAATTGTGAAGGTGGTTCGATGAATCCTCTGCCAGACACTCAAATGTAGTTTGCAGAGTATCCATGTAGAGGTAGATGTAGACGTAGAAGGGCAGTTTGAGGAGATGGCACTTAAAACAGCAGAGTTCAAACCTAAACACTTGCTCCGTTATGTAGGAATATGGCAGGGAGACACTGAACAGGTTCCTGGACCACCTGAACGGCATCCATCAAAACATACAGGTAGTGATGGAGCTACAACAGAATGGATGTCTACCATTTGTGGACATTCTAATAAGAAGAAAAGCACACTTTAAGACATACAATCTACAGAAAGCAGATCCACACAAATCTGTTCTGTCGTACAACGAGCTGTCATTATCCATCTCAGCGGTGCAATATTCTAATGACCCTGATTCCCAGGTGTTGTGTTATATATGACTAAGACAGCCTCCCAGCTGAACTGCAACACCTTAGAGATATGTTTCGACAAATTAGGCACAGCGAAGGACAGATCAGATGCGCATTAAAAAATGATGAGTGATACAGCCAACGACAAATAAGGGCTAGAGAAAGACAACGAAAATGTCGCCTTATCCCCTATACTGGGTCTCCCTCAGCCGAAATTGTGGGAGTTCTCAACAACATAAAGGTGCTCTTCGACCACCATGAAAAACTGAAGATATGTCTGATTGGGAAATGACATATTACAACTGCATATATCGGGTATATATTGCATCCCTTGTGACTGTATCGCCATTTTCGTTAGATCAATATAGCTACATTGCAGTTCTTCCCCCCTCCCCTGAAAACACGACTACACACCACATAAAAATAATTAAACACAATTTGAAAACTCTCATTTCAAAGACGTTTCCCTTCAATAATCAAAGTACAGTCTCTCAGTAAACAAAACAGACCGTAAAAACGTAGTTACCGACCACAGTCAACTCTAAATTAATCTATAATCAAAATATTACAAACCAAACACACACACACACACACACACACACACACACACACACTCACACACACACACCACACACACGCACGCACGTATACACACTAACTGTACTGCAAACAAAATATTGTAACGTAACTCCATGGCAAAACTGTGTACAAACAAACGACAATCACAGCACATTGAATCTAAAAAACCAACAAACTGCAAACGAAAAATAATAGCTCAGAAATCAATCAATTAAATACCAATAATTACCAACAACACAGTCCTACAAAAGCAATACTTTCAAATACGCCATACCTCCACGACGGCACTTTCAAAATGAAACAGACAAATGTTTGTAAGAATCAATATTATCGCTACTCGTTTCGCTCACTAGTTTGAGCTGTGCTCTTAAGTCCCTGCCTAACCACACCTTCGAAAAAAAATGTAAGAAACATGTTTATAAACATAATCGCTATTCCCTTTTCCTCGCAAGTCATGCCACATACGAAAGAAGGAGCAAAATATTAGTGAGAGCCAAGATTATAAATGTAATCGCTACTCTCTTCTCTAATGCCACACACAGATAACATTTAATAATAGGCCGCTTACATCCTTAGCATCGTAAACTCACGCCTTTACACAGGATATCACTGGTCAAAGTCGACGAGTGGAGTCGGACCATGGGCTTGATCATTAATCACCGTATTAAATTCCCTATCCATCAACTTGTAACAGTGATGGTTGCGTTGTGATATAACTTAGAAAGAAAAAAATCCAGCTACTTCTAAACTGATTGTTGTAGCGACGCACGAAGTTCACTTTCTAACTACTTAAAAATACTACCTACTGCATCGAACTCCAATAAAATATTACAAAAAAGTACTATGGTTAATTCTGACGTATTCTAATCGAGTACTTGATACAAGCAAGACTGCTTGAAAATTCAACAACTGTCACTTGCGATAGCTGCTCCACCGACGAACACCAATCTCTTCTCAATGTGCTACTGGTGTGATCTTTAATGTTTCACTTTCTCCACTCAAGTTTCAATTGGTATGGTATCATGAAAAAGAAAATTGCATACACTTTAGTTTATACAATATGCGACGTTCATCCTCGAGCTGGCGCCAATTATTTTGTGTAATGCATTTAGCAAGCACAGTACATAGTAATCCTGTATACTCCTCGTATCTGGCGGCATACCGTGAAAAAGAAGTTGACATTACCGTAAGCAAAGCTCAATTTAATCTGCGATGAAAAATTACTCCGAAGTACAGGATTGACGTCGCCTAAGAAAAGTAATGGTCGTATACCGATTGAATAATAAAACCGACCAGAAAGAAATTTCAATGTATCACACACTCTTTAATACATGTTATTCTCACTGTGCTCTTTCTTTGCCCACCGAAAATCATTCCTCGAACATCTCATCTTAATATTCATGATAATTGTTAACTTCAGTTATGAACATAAACTCGAATACATTAATTAAATATCTCTTTTATCAACTGATTCATAATACAATAGCAGTGCCTTTCGAAATTACCAGTGAGCTTGGATGAGTGATTCTCATTTTACTTGTCCACAGGGAATCGGACAAAATGGCGTCAAACAGTCTTAAGATCACGCACGTATAACGCTCTTCCTTGAAGAAAGGCAGAGATAAAAACTTCGCAAAATAAGCGTTCATAACATGATACATTACAACTTTAATTCTTACCTTTCCTCTCTGGGAAGCCGCAAAAAGCCATACGACCATCCAAATCTTTACAGAATTGCCAGCATTCTTCGGAACTGAAAGTATAATTTGTACCTAGCTTTGGTAGTTTCCCAGACATAATCGGTAGCTTGACTGGGAACACTCTTAAAATAGACTTGCCTAATCATGTTACCTGTTTCCAGTGATTGGCAGTCAAGGTTTGGTGCCTGCTATACCACTGGTCTCCTCTTTCCATTCACGAGATTTTGTTGACGTTTGGCAGTTTCAGCTTTACCATGAATGAATTGACAGATCCATCAGCTGTATTGTTTAGAAAATGTATGATGGCGTCTTTGAAATGTCTGTCTTACTGAGTTTGTATCTTCATTTTATGCTCGACGCTGTGGAATAAGTCTTTTTATTAGAGGTCGTCATTAATGTCTTCTAAATAGGCAGTTCAAGTATTTCTTCAACAATCACGTTAGGCTGATGAACTCTGTGTATGTTGTCATGACAATAGCCACTGTTTCTGTAGATACCTCATCAAGCCCGGTACATTTATTAAAAACACCGACAATTTCTTCTCTTTTGAAGGCAGTGTGGTCTGGCGCGATGCATCACTGCAGCTCCTCAACGATATCAGAGGTAGTAAAGGCTTAGGACGGTGCCAGATTAGTTGTACAATAAGGAGAATGCAGTTGACAACGTGAATACATAGCAGGGTTATCGAACAACAACGTCTGACAGTGATATGTTGCCTGCAGACGTTTCGTGGCATAGCTGTTGCGACTAAAGGTAGGAATTTATCCTACGAAGAAAAAGGGGACGACATTTGCACTATGGGAAAAGGGAGAAGATTTAATGCATGAAAAAATTTGTGCACTGTTCGTGTTCCTTTCACATTAACGTAGACAGTAGGTGGAAAAATAATAGCACTGAACACACCCGTCGTAAAATGTGCGAATTCCTCGTGCTAGTAACACCTTAGATGGACGTCGATGAGAACAGCGCTTCAAGGTCAACTTAAGTGCTACAGCGAGACTCCACAAGTGTTGATCGAAGAGCACCTTGATGTTGTTGTTCCGACGACTCACACAATTTCGGCTGAGGGAGACCCAGTATAGGGGATAAGGCGACTTTTTCTTCGTCTTTCTCTAGCCCTTATTTGTCGTTGGCTGTATCACTCATTTTTTTTTTGAATGCGCATCTGATCTGTCCTTCGCTGTGCCTAATTTGTCGAAACATATCTCTAAGGTGTTGCAGTTCAGCTGGGACGCTGTCTTTGTCACAAATGACAGAAGCCCTGGGAATTACCGTCGTTAGAATGTTGTACCGCTGCGCTGGATACTGACAGCTCGTTGTACGACAGAACAGATTTGTGTGGGTCTGCTTTCTGTAGACTGAATGTCTTAAAGTCTGCTTTTCTTTTTATTAGAATGTCCACAAGTGGTAAACATCCATTCTGTTGTAGCTCCGTCACTAACTGTATGTTTTGATGGATGCCTTTCTGGTGGTCCCGGAACCCGTTCAGTGTCTCTCTGCCATATTCCCACATAACGGAGCAAGTGTTTAGGTTTGAGCTCTGCAGTTTTAAGTGCCATCTCCTCAAAGTGCCCAGTCTACATCTGCATCTACATCTACATCTGCATGGATACTCTGGAAACCACATTTAAGTATCTGGTAGAGGATACATCGAACCGCCTTCACAATTCTCTATTATTCCAATCTCGTTTAGCACACGGAAGGAACGAACATCTGTATCTTCCCGTACGAGCTTTGATTTCCCTTATTTTATCATGGTGATCGTGACTTTCACAAGTCCAGAGAACCGTGATATGTATGGGATCTCCAGAGCCTGATGGAGAATGTTTGCATGCATTCTAGTAATGGCACATCGGCAAAAAAGTACTTCAACATTGTCTATAGCCACAAAGATGGATGGTTCCTACGACTAGAACCTAGCTTTCTGTGGTGCGTAATGTTTTATGCTCCATAGAACTGTTAGAAACGACGGATAAAAACCACTTAAATTCTTGATTGATAACTATTATGGGCCACGTTTAGTATGGGGAAAGTTTTCTTGGTGTTCTGTAGGACCATTAAATCCTTTGTAAGGAACTCATGGTAGATTTGGTTACAAAAGCAGTTTTGAGCAGTCAGACAGAAGTGTTCAAAATTGGTGAGAAGAGCACGATGAAGACTTCCCTGACAATTCACATAAATTCTCGTATCTGCATCTCCATCTACATGGTTACTCTGCAATTCACACTTAAGTGCCTGGCCGGGGGTTTGCCGAACCATTTTCATACTATTTCTCTACCATTCCACTCTAGAATGGCGCGTGGGAAAAATAACACTTAAATCTTTCTGTTCGAGCTCTGATTTCTCTTATTTTGTTATGATGATCGTTTCTCCCTACGTAGGTGGGCGTCAACGAAATATTTTCGCATTCGGAAGAGAAAGTTGGTGACTGAAATTTCGTAAACAGATCTCGCCGCAAAGAAAACCTCCTTTGTTTCAGTGACTGCCACTCGCATATCATATCAGTGATACTCTCACCCTTATTGCGCGATAACACGAAACGAACTGCCCTTCTTTGCATTTTTACGATGTCCTCCGTCAATCCTACCTGGTAAGCATCCCATACCGCGCAGCAATATTTCAGCAGAAGACGGAAAAGTGTAATGCAGGCTGTCTCTTTAATGGGTATGCCGCATCATCTAAGTGGTATGCCACCAAAGCGCAGTCTTTGTTTCGCCTTCTCCACAATACTGTCTATGTGGTCTTTCCGATTTAAGTTGTTCGCAATTATAATTCCTAGATATTTAGTCGAATTGACAGCCCTTAGATTTGTGCGATTTATCGTGTACCCAAAATTTATTGGATTTCTTCTAGTACCCATGTGGATGACCTCGCACTTTTTCCTGCTTAGTGCCAATTGTCACTTCTCACACTATACAGAAATTCTCTCTGGTTCACCTTGCAATTGGAACTGATTGTATGATGATTCTACTATACGGTAAATTACAGCGTCATTTGCAAATAATGTAAGGGGGCTGCTCAGACTATCTCCTAGATCACATATATAAATCAGGAACAGCAGAAGGCCTATGACACTACCCTGGTCGGCCGCGGTGGTCTCGCGGTTCTAGGTGCTCAATCCGGAACCGCACGACTGCTACGGTCGCAGGTTCGAGTCCTGCCTTGGGCATGGATGTGTGTGATGTCCTTAGGTTAGTTAGGTTTAAGTAGTTCTAAGTTCTAGGGGACTGATGACCACAGATGTTAAGTCCCATATCCGGCCGCGGTGGTCTCGCGGTTAAGGCGCTCAGTCCGGAACCGCGTGATTGCTACGGTCGCAGGTTCGAATCCTGCCTGGGGCATGGATGTGTGTGATGTCCTTAGGTTAGTTAGGTTTAAGTAGTTCTAAGTTCTAGGGGACTGATGACCATAGATGTTAAGTCCCATAGTGCTCACAGCCAATTGAACCAATTAAGTCCCATAGTGCTCAGAGCCATTTGAACCATTTGAACACTACCCTGCGGACCCACTTGGTTATATGTGAGCACTGAATCCAAGATCGGATAAATTCGCCCAGCAGATAAATGGATGGTGGATCTGGTGTAGTGCCTGTTAGATTCAATAATGCGAATGGTGTGGATGTGCTGAACACGTACAAACAAACAAATGATTAGAGTTTCATAAAAAAATGAGTGATTTATTCAAGAGAGAGACCTCCACAAACTGAGCAAGTCAATAGCTCGTTGATCCACCTCTGGTCCTCATGTAAGCAGTTGTTCAGCTAGACATTGATTGACAGAGTTGCTGGATGTTATCCCGAGGGATATTGTTTAAAATTCTGGGCAACTGCCGCGTCAGATCGCCGAAATCCGGTGCCAGGTTGGAGGGCCCTGTCCATAATGCTCCAAACGTTCTCAATTGGAGAGAGATCCGGTGTCCAAGGTAGGAGTTGACAAGCACGGAGACAAGCTTAAGAAATTCTCGCCACGAGCTGGTGGGCATTATCTTGCTGACATGCCAGCCCAAGATGGCGTGCCATGAAGGGTAACAAAAGAGGGCGTAGAATATCGTAGACATGCCGCTGTGCTCTAAGGGCACCGTGGATGACATCCAAAGGGGTCCTAATAAGACTGGGCCGTATGGCGGGTGGCAGTTTGGTATCTCACCGCCCTCCGGGGTGTCTCCAAACACGTCTCCGGCCTGGAGTCACATTGACTCGAGAAAAATTGTCTTCAGTGATGAGTCCCGCTTCGAACTAAGAACAAACGACCAGCGAAGATGTGTCTAGAGATGCCCTGGACAGCGGTGGGATAGCAACATGACTGTCGCTCGCCATACAGCCTAATAGCCCATTGTGATGGCCTTCATTTCATAGCATCATCCCTGTGGTTATTATTCGGGGAGCCCTTACAGAACTGCGGTATGCCAGCGATATTCTACGCTCCGTTTTATTGCCCTCCATGGCAAGCCATTTTGGGCTTAAATGCCCGTCTGCACATGGGCATGTTATATTTGCTAAACCGTACCTTGGCCAGGAAGCCAAGCTGATCTTCTCTTTTCCTCGTCTTTTCTTCGCTGGTGAACCGCACAAAATGATAATAGGAAAATGGTTTATCGCTTATTACTTTTTCGCTGTTGATGCAGTACAACTAAAGTATGTAGCATAACGTTTCAGTTTAATTCTTCTTTACTACTGACTGTATTCACAACACATGTTGCACACAGTATTGATATATACCACTGAATCTTCCAACAAAATCATCCCACTGGACGAAAGCTGCTTCAGGACGTATGACATCATAAACCCTGTCATGTGTGAAAAACTGCCTCGTCGTGAAAGACGTATAAATTTGTACTTCTTTTTACTAACTATACTTGCAACACATTTCGCAGACTGCAAAACGGCGAAAAATGCGGAAAATTAAAACAGAAAGCAGAAGGGGTTGGCAATGTCGATAAAATACACTGGAATCGGACAAGTAACATAGTAGACACACAATTAAAAAAAAAAAGAAAAAGAAAAAGAAAAACGTGCCGACATGCTGGTTTCTGTTTGCAAGAGATAAAAAAATCACACCCAGCGACCGTATGATGGCTGTTCGTTACACGTCCCTAAAGACACACCACGGAACAGAAAAACACACATTGTAAAACACTGCACGAAAAACGGTGGCACAAATACGACACTCCCAAGCCAAAGGCAGATGGGGGGGGGGGGGGCGGGATCTGGAGGAGGGGAAAAAAACAAGGAGGGAGGAGAGAAGAATACGAAAGGGGGGGGGGAACCAAGGAGGGAGAGGACTCATAAGGGGGGGAGGGGCAGAGCAGACGCGAGAGGGAATAGGAATAGGCAGAGGAGGGAAATGCAAAAGGACTCGGGGGAGAGAAGGGGGCAGCGAGAGGGGAAGTGGGGAAAAAAAGAGGAAGGAAGGAAGGGGGAGAGGGAGCCCAGGAAAAGGACAGAGGAAAGGAGGGGGAGTGAGGATCAGAGTTAATAGGAGGGATAAATAAAGAGAGGGCATCATCCGGGAGGGGGGGTTGATCCACCTTGGGAAAGGAGATTTAGGGTGTAGAGATGGGGGGTAGGGGGTATACAACAGTGAAGACGTGGTAGGGGGTGGGGATGGGAGAGGAGAGGAGCAACAAGGGGGTGAGGGGGATCAAGGCGGTGGGAGGTGTAGAGGATGCGGATATGTTTGAGGAATAGGAGCAGATGGGGGAAAGGGATGAGATCATAGAGCATCTGCATGGGGGACGGGAGGCGTATACGGAAGGAGAGGCGGAGTGCATGACGCTCAAGGATCTGGAGAGACTTATAGAATTTGGGGGGGGGGGGGGGCAGATATCCATGCAGGACTGGCATAGCAGAGGATGGGACGGATTAAGGATTTGTAGGTGTGGAGGATGGTAGAGGGGTGCAACCCCCATGTCTGGCCAGAGAGGAGTTTGAGGAGTAGGAGGCGGTGGTGGGCTTTGGATTGGATGGAGCGGAGATGAGGGATCCAGGTGAGGTGACGGTCAATGGTGAGGCCAAGGTAGGTGAGGGTGGGGGTGAGGTGGACAGGACGGGCGCAGACAGTAAGGGAGAAATCCAGGAGCCGGAAGGAGCGAGTGGTGCGACCTACGATGATTGCCTGGGTCTTGGAAGGATTGATTGTCAGGAGCCACTGGTTACACCATGCAGCAAAAAGGTCAAGGTGATTCTGGAGAAGCCATTGGGACCGTTGAAGGGTAGGAGCGAGGGCGAGGAATGCGGTGTCATCAGCATATTGCAAGAGGTGTACTGGAGAGGGGGGGGGGGTTTGGGCATATCTGCCGTGTACAGGAGGTAGAGGAGAGGGGAGAGGACAGTGCCCTGTGGCACTATGTTGTTGAAAGTTCCTACAAAAATATATCACTGTGCTACACATAGCTCGGTAGACATAATGTCAAATACTGAGATGTGTGAAACACTGTGGCATCATACATGATGTTTTGATTTGTTACTTCTTTACCTGTAAATATACTTTCAACTTATTTCGTATCCAGTATCTACATACGCCGACAAAAATTCACTGGTGTCCAAAATTAAAGCAACAATCGGCTATTTCCCAGTTCTATGTCTAATTGAAGATGTAATCATACAAACTGTCAACAGATGTACGTACAATCGTGCTTTGCATGAAATATCGCTTTCCGGTCAACGGACAACCAAGCCAATGATGACGTCAGGGCACCTATCAAACGGGGTAGTATTAGCCGGATAGTTCCTCACCCACAACTGCTGTGTACACAATCACAGACGGTGCAGTATGGCACAAAGAAGACGCCTGCCAGACTCTCTCGGGCCATAGGAAGAATGGAAGCAGGACAGTCGCAAACTGATGTGGCCCGATTGCTTAACGTGAATAGTTCTGTTGTTTCTAGCACGTGGCGACAGTTCATAGACAGCGAAAGTGTATTCCGACCACATGTGAAATCAGAAAGAGAAGACCGTTATTTGGCTGTAAGGAGACGATGGTACCGCCTTAGTACTAAATCGTAACTGGCATCTGGTCTCTCAGCACCCACTGCATGCGTTGTATCGAGGCAAACGGTGCACATAAGAGCCAGCCGGAGTGGCCGAGCGGTTCTAGGCGCTTCAGTTCAGAGCCACGCGACCGCTGCGTTCGCAGGTTCGAATCCAGCCTCGAGGATGGATGTGTGTGATGTCCTTAGGTTAGTTAGGTTTAAGTAGTTCTAAGTTCTAGCGGACTGATGACTTCAGATGTTAAGTCCCATAGTGCTCAGAGCCATTTGAACCATTTGTACAGAAGGTTTCGGCAGAGTGGCCTTTGTTCTCGGAGACATGCTGTATGTGCACCCCTGATGTGTCTTTACAGAAGGGAACGTCTAGAGTGGAGTCGTCAGCACGCCACCTGAGGGCGAAAGTTTTCACAAATGAGTCCCAGTTTGCTCAGGAGAGTGATTCTCGACGGATTCGCATCTGTAGGGAACTCGATTTCGGGACCAAAACACTTTGTAAAGAGACCGATACCTTGGAGGATCATTAATGGTGTGGGCAAGGATTATGTTAACCACACGAACGCATCTTTACGAAACTGTCCGGATGAATCGTGACGAGGTCTTGGGACCTCATGTGCGGTTGTTGCGAGACGCTGTGGGCCCAGACCTCATACTGATGGACGCTAATACTCGACCTCATAGAGCATGGGTGATTGATGTTCTCTTGGAAACAAGAGATACTGCATACATGACGTGGCGTGCTCGCTCTCCCGATATGAATCCCATAGAGCATGTCTGGAATGCACGGGGAGACGGGTTGCATCGCGCTATCTACCACCAACCACTCTCCAAGACTTGCGAGCAGCTCTCCAGGAGAGTCGGGCGTTATTTCCTCAGCTTGAGATTGATGACATCATTCACATCATACCCCGTCGTTGGTGCCAGAGATGGTCACATTCTATACTGAGCACATTAATTAGTTGTCAGAGTATGTGTGCAGATCCGTTATGTTGGAAAAAACGAAAAACATTTTTTCTACCGTTATGCATGTTGCCGTTGTTCACGTTCTGTATTCTATACGTTGTTTCTACTTCACAATCACCTGTTTGTACTGTTTAGTGGCAAAATAACGCACCCAGGCAAAATTTCCGTTTGTTGCTTTAATTTGGGACACCAGTGTATATCACTGTATGACTCACAGTTCAGGAATATGACGTTATAAACACTTAAAATATACAACAGGTCTACTAAAGAGATTGGTTACGCTAGACTTTTCCACCCTCTTCCGGAGTACTACTTTGTGATGTGGGATCTGCATCAGATGGGACTGAAAGAGAACATAAATGGGGGACGTGATACGTGAATGGGGGTGGTAATCATTAACACAAAGGCGTTTTTCTTTGTGACTGGATATTACCGTGGAATTCAATCACCAATCCCCTCCGATTGCGAAAATATTCTGTTGGCGCGGATCTCCATAGGGACAGATGATAATCAGGATGAAATAAGAAACATCAGAGCTCGCTCAGAGAGATTTTAGTGCTAATTTTTCCAGCGCGCCATTGAAGGTGGTTCGACGAAACCTCTGCCAGGCTCTTAACTGTGAATTGCAGATGTAGACGAGGTGGGTGAAAAATGGGGAATCATGCATGACATTTTAATATCTTACTTCCTCACTACTGATTCTATCACAACAAATTTCGGAGACAGTGCCCACATACGCCACAGTATGTACCTGCAAAATTATGCAATTGTAAAGTAAACAGCTCGCGAGATACCGACGTCAAATAAATATTGAGCTGAATGAAAATGAAACTTTAGGGCGAAATTCACTGAATATGCAGGTGAAATATGTATACAAATACGTGTGAAACATGTTAAACATGTGTGAAATAAATTTGCCATATGTGTACAGAGGCAAGGTCCAGGGCAAAAAGCTCATTCTGTACCCCTGGAATGATTTCAATCAAGTTTGATACAAATATTACTTATGATCTGGAATGAAATAGTGTGGGTGGGTCGGGGTAAGAACTGTTGTCTTCTTTTGGTAAGTGTGATAACCTGGAGAGAGAATGGGGTAGGAGGAGATGGAGAAACGGCGAGGGGCAATGAGTAGATGGACACAGGTTAGGAGGAGGTGGACAGAGAGAGGGGAGGGGAAAGTGGTCAGAGAGAGGTGTGAGGCGGAGATACACATAGAAGGAAATGGACAGACAGAGGAAGGCAGAGATAATGGCAGAGAGAGGGACTGAACAGCGAGTGGGAGAGCACGTAATGGACAGAGAGTGGGAAGAGGAGCAGATGGATGGGAGAGAGGAGGAAGTGGGCAAGGAAAGGAAATAGAAGGAGATGCACAGGAAGAGGAGGGAAGAAGAGATGGTCAGAGGGGGAAGAGGAGATGAAATTGAAGGGAGGAGGGACCAGGTGGGTAAAGTAGGACAGAGGGGGAAGAAGCTGATGGGCGGAGGGGGGTGGGAGCAAATGGACAGAGGGTGGGCGTAGGAGGAGATGGCATTGAGAGTAGGTGAACAGAGAGCAGATGAAGGAAGAGACGGAGAGAGGCGGAGGGAGATGGTTCAAAATGGCTCTGAGCACTTTGGGACTTAACTGCTGAGTTCATCAGTCCCCTAGAACTTAGAACTAGTTAAACCTAACTAACCTAAGGACATCACACACATCCATGCCAGAGGCAGGATTCGAACCTGCGACTGTAGCGGTCGTGCGGTTGCAGACTGTAGCGTCTAGAACCGCTCGGCCACCCCGGCCGGCGGCGAAGGGAGAGATGGACCAATAGAAGACTGGAATAAATGTATACCTAGACAACGTTGGGTACTCAGCTAACACTAAATCAAATTTCGCACTGTAGCGTGTAGTTCTGAGAAGGATCGAGTAAATCCGAAACAGGTCGAGGCTCGGCCGGCATGCAGCCTGCACGTCGGGCTCTCGTGCTGTTTGGCATATAGAACGTGGCCCTGACTATATGACACTAGAAGCACAGTGTCAAATCTTATCAACGTTTAACTGAGTCGAGCTCGTCTTTGTACTGTGTGTGGGGCTACAGAAGCCCTCTGCCACAAGTGGCCGTATCACTGTTAATCGATGTTGCGCTCTGTATGAAGCGCGAGTACCTGTGGCGTCCTCTGATAGGCGAGCGGGGGCCGTAATGAGAGGGCGCGTTGATCGCGGCGGCCAGAGCGGTGCGCCGGGCCGTGTTGCGCTGTGGGTCGGTAATCAGCGGTCGGCCAGCCCGCCGCTGTGGCTATTAGCCGGCACAACCTCATTACGGGCGCGCTAACAAAGCAACAGGCAGGCAGGCGGGCACGTGGGCACCCCTAGATACGCCGCGCGCATCGCTCTGTCCGCCTCCGCACGGACCGTGGCTGGCTGCGCGAGCAGGTGCTCGCCCGTGAATTGCCCGTAATGCAGCAACTTGTTCGCAAGATGACAACGGTATTGACACTGACGGCAAAAACAGAGACACTGGCAGTGGCTGTCGGATTTATCGAACGAGGAGGACAAATGATAATGCTACTTCTCTCAAATGCACGTGCCAGCAACTGGAAGACCATTAACATTTATCGCCTAGCAACTCAAATCACGCTTGGAGTAGAGACGCTGTTTACTGATGAATACGAGTCCAGTGCCACTGCAGTGTGACCCGCAGTTTAGTACTTCAGAGCAAATCGGACAGTGCTGTCGGTGACATGAGGTAGTTATAAAGACCTAATAATGACCGGGAATACACAAAGCTGCGTATTAACCTTTAATTCCTTGCCTGCAACATGTCTGTACTCCAGGTACCCGGTACAAGGTACACTTTGAAACCACCGTACCACAGAAGCGCAGCACGCCGCTGGGAAAAAGAAAATGGTGTGACCCAATGTTATAGTGGAGTATCGTGCGACGTATGGTTCAAATAGCTCTGAGCGCTACGGGACTTAACTTATGAGGTCAACAGTCCCTCTAGAACTTAGAACTACTTAATCCTAACTAACCTAAGAACATCACACACATCCATGCCCGAGGCAGGATTCGAATCTGCGACTGTAGCGGTCGTGCGGTTCCAGACTGTAGTGCCTAGAACAGCTCGGCCACCCAGGCCGGCTATATATATATATATATATATATATATATATATATATATATATATATATATATATATATATGTGTGTGTGTGTGTGTGTGTTAGAAGGGGAACAATGCTGGAACAATCTACGTTATAGACAGTGACTTTCTGGTCAAAATCGATTATACGCCTCACGCCTCACGCCTTACGTGCCTGCTTGTTAATCAGCAACCAACCGCGACGAGAGTGTGTCTATGACATCAGTTAACTATAGAATGTGAGGAGTGTGGAGTTCTACATTTCGGAGTATGCTGCACAAGGGCCTATGGCAACGACTGCTACCACTGAATGTTAACCTATTCTGGCGGAGCTCCGTTCTCTTATAAAAATAGTTTTTGTCCTTTCGAGTCTTCTTGCGGTTTATCGCGCTGTTTACTTTGTTTTCGTTATACGTTGAAATGTTACACAAGGTCCTGGAATACTTGCCCGTTAGTGTGCACCTGCAAGAAAGACAAAGTATGTGAAAGCAAAAATATAAACATAAACAGATACTCCTGTTTTAACAGATATTATTTCAACAATGAAAAAGTCAGAATTATCTGGCGCAAAAATTAATTTTCGTTGTTATTGGGCACTTAGCAAGAAAACGAGACACAAGGGATAAGGCAAAGGGCTCTATTTACTGCGCTCCAGATATACTTTAAGTATATATTTTGTCCAGAAAATAAATGTATGTCTTCTGAAACGTTTTTCATTCTTTAAACTCCCAGGAGTGTAAAGGATTTACTACATGATTTTTGACAAGAACTTCCACTATGACTTCTGCTTTGGTCATTTATAAGCTCTATAATCATTGCTTGTTCCTGCATTTCGGTTTCTTCGTAAAAGGATAGTCCCTCATAAATTCACTTTCACCATTCAGATGCTAAACTGCACAGCAGACAGCACTGATATCATAACCAATTTTGGCCCAGACATTTAAACACAAATGACCGCTTGAAACAGACGAGACTCAGAACAGGAATAAAACGCCAGCTGCTCTGCATCGCATACTCAAGTCACACGAGAAAGTCGGTCGTCTAAAAGCGGCTTAAGTGTACTGCAACAGCGTGTCGGTGGTTAGGCGTAACACCGAGCAAGTATAGGCAAACGGATTTGAATGGCGAAAAACGAAGTGACATAGTATCTCTCTGCGAAACACTAGGAATCGCACGAAAAGTGCTGCTCGAAGGCCAGTCTATCACAATGGAAAAAACTGATATCAGTAATGGTTCAGTTTACAATATCTTGCACGACTTGTTGAACACTAACAACGTCAGCATCCGCTGGGTTCCACGAATGCTCAAGCCCTTTTACAATAGAAGCAACTGCTAAAATGTTGCAGTCGGCCGGGGTGACCGAGCGGTTCTAGGCGGTACAGTCTGGAACCGCGCGACTGCTGAGGTCGTAGTTTCGAATCCTGCCTAGGGCAGTGTGATGTCCCTAGGTTAGTCCTAGGGGACTGATGACCTTAGAAGTTAAGTTCCATAGCGGTTAGAGCCATCTGAACCATTTTGAACCACAGAAGTTAAACCCCATAGTGCTCAGGGCCATTCGAACCCATTTAGGGTTTACCCAGGTCTGTAGTCTCCTTTAGCACGGTGAGCACCTTGGACGTGTGGTATTGTATCAGAGTGACCCTGAGAGACTGGTTCGAAGCAAGCAATGGAAACTTGTGGATTTACCAACGCCAAAAAGGGCGGAGACTCTCATTGGGCAAAGTGATGCTGAGTGATTTTTTTTTTTTTGGACCGGTCATGTAGCGGTGATAACAGATTATGCTTGTTAGAGGTAAAGCCTCAGGAGCATACTATCGAAACGTTATGATGAAATTACAGGATGCTATCAAGACGGCTTCGCGGAAAACTGTGAAAGTGGGTGTTTTTTCTCCAAGACAATGTCCCACCTCATTTACACAGCACACAATCACCCATGCTGCCACTATGTACTGTCAAAGTTTTCCTCAGCAACCGTCTTCTTCTGACAGAACATCCAGTTACATCTTACTGTTTCCCCTGACGAAGAAACCACTGCATGGCAAGCACTTTAAGAATGATGACTAAGAGCAGACTGCAGCAACGTGGATTTAAAGTTAACCCCAGCTATGCCAGAATTTAACCTTGGTGAACGCAACATTAGAGTGTACCAAACTCGGTTAAAGTTAAACAAGGGAATTGATCATGGTTAAAGTTTATCTAGGTTGGAGGTTTGTTTATCTTGAACTGATCGCGGTTAAAATAAAGTAAATACGTATCGTATTAAGATGGCGACGCCTTTTGATTTTAGATGGCATAGAAGATGAAAACTAGTCAGGTAAATCGTCGTAACAACCATATTACTGTGTTTGCGGAAAGAGGAAATCCTTTCGAAGATTATGGGGATAAGAAAGTCGGAGAGAGATTTCGTCTTTCAAGAGAAACAGACTGGTGGTTATTAGATCAATGAGAGATTGGAATTTTCTACTTATCAGAATAACTCTGTCTCACCCGTAAATTGACTTATGATGCCATTAAAGTCATATGCAACTGATGCATTAAATACAGTTAATAGTGACAGTGCTACTGTACATAGTACATCAGCGCTAAGCACTATCGCTGATGTGTCGGGAATCATTGCAGTAACGTCTTCACAGAATATAAACTTCCCTTCTCGAGCAGAATTACACTCCATTTTGGATGGATTTCCTCGAGTCGTTGGTACAGTGGGTTTTGTACTGCAGCACAATGGTGACCTATCAAAAGGGCGTCGTTGTGATAGAATTTTTCATAGTAAATATCAAATATAACATCTGCAGATACAGTCTTTACAACGTCTACACTGATGTGGAGAGATGGCTGCCCCGTTGAGCCATGGACTTGTTTCTCAAAGGAACTGTAATGTGAATTTTATGTGTCACCTAAGAATTTACTCAATTGACATTTTCTTACAGATCTCCATAGTGAATACTTAAATGCGAATGTGTTGTAGAGTATATAACTTTCTATAAAATGAGCTTTATTTTCTGATACGTTCCAGTATTTTATGTGGTTATGTGGAAGTGTTAAATGTTGAAAACTGTATTTGAGGGGAAAAAGAAGGTTGACAACTTTGTGACCCATGAAGAGAAAGCTAGAAGATTCGCGTCAATCTCCTTCCAAAAATTATTTTCTCTTTTTGTTTTCTAAAATATTGTGGGCCTTTCTTCTTAATTTAATAGAAGTATTACATGTGGCAGTCGATGTTATTTATTATAAATAATGTATTTTCTACAATTCTTATTGCAAAGGCCAACGCCTCCAGTGTTGCTCCAGTGGAGAGATATTTTGACACAGCTGTCAGACTATGTCAGAAAGTAAACACAAGTTACCCAATGAAAGTTTTTGGTATTATGAACCTTCATGTAAAATATATGTACCTGTTGTTGTTGTTGTTGTGGTCTTCAGTCCTAAGACTGGTTTGATCCAGCTCTCCATGCTACTCTATCCTGTGCAAGCTTCTTCATCTCCCAGTACCTACTGCAACCTACATCCTTCTGAATCTGCTTAGTGTATTCATCTCGTGGTCTCCCTCTACGATTTTTAGCCTCCACGCTGCCTCCAATACTAAACTGGTGATCCCTTGATGCCTCAGAACATGTCCTACCAACCGGTCCCTTCTTCTTGCCAAGTTTGCCACAAACTCCTCTTCTCCCCAATTCTATTCAATACCTCCTCATTATTTATGTGATATACCCATCTATTCAGCATTCCTCTGTAGCACCACATTTCGAAAGCTTCTATTCTCTTCTTGACCAAACTATTTATCGTCCATGTTTCACTTCCATACATGGCTACACACCATACAAATACTTTCAGAAATGACTTCCTGACACTTAAATCTATACTCAATGTTAACAAATTTCTCTTCTTCAGAAATGCTTTCCTTGCCATTGCCAGTCTACATTTTATATCCTCTCTACTTCGACCATCATCAGTTATTTTGCTACCCAGATAGCAAAACTCCGTTACTACTTTAAGTATCTCATTTCCTAATCTAATACCCTCAGCATCACACAACTTAATTCGACTACATTCCATTATCCTCATTTTGCTTTTGTTGATGTTCATCTTATGTCCTCCTTTCAAGACACTGTCCATTCCGTTCAACTGCTCTTCCAAGTCCTTTGCTGTCTCTGACAGAATTGCAATGTCATCGGCGAACCTCAAAGTTTTTATTTCTTCTCCATGGATTTAAATACCTACTCCGAATTTTTCTTTTGTTTCCTTTACTGCTTGCTCCATATACAAATTGAATAACGTCGGGGACAGGCTACAACCCTGTCTCACTCCTTTCCCAACCGCTGCTTCCCTTTCATGGCCCTCGACTCTTATAACTGCCATCTGGTTTCTGTACAAATTGTAAGTAGCCTTTCGCTCCCTGTATTTTACCCCTGCCACCTTTAAAATTTCGAAGAGAGTGTTCCAGTCAACATTGTCAAAAGCTTTCTGTAAGTCTACAAATGCTAGAAGCGTAGGTTTGCCATTCCTTCTAAGATAAGTCGGAAGGTCAGTATTGCCTCACGTGTTCCAGTATGTCTACGGAATCCAAACTGATCTTCCCCGAGGTCGGCTTCTGCCAGTTTTTCCATTCGTCTGTAAAGAATTCGAGTTAGTATTTTGCAGTTGTGGCTTATTAAACAGATTGTTCGGTAAATTTGACATCTGGCAACACCTGCTTTCTTTGGGATTGGAATTATTATATTCTTCTTGAAGTCTGAGGGTATTTCGCCTGTCTCATACATCTTGCTCACCAGATGGTAGAGTTTTGTCAGGATTCGCTCTCCCAAGGCTGTCAGTAGTTCTAATGGAACGTTGTCTACTCCGGGGGCCTTCTTTCCACTCAGGTCTTTCAGTGCTCTGTCAAACTCTTCACGCAGTATCGTATCTCCCATTTCATCTTCATCTACATCCTCATCCATTTTCATAATATTGTCCTCAAGTAAATCGCCCTTGTATAGACCCTCTATTTACTCCTTCCACCTTTCTGCTTCCCCTTCTTTGCTTAGAACTGGGTTTCCATCTGAGCTCTTGATATTCATACAAGTGGCTCTCTTTTCTCGAAAGGTCTCTTTAATTTTCCTGTAGGCAGTATCTATCTTACCCCTTGTGAGATAAGCCTCTACATCCTTACATTTGTCCTCTAGCTATCCCTGCTTAGCCATTTTGCACTTCCTGTCAATCTCATTTTTGTGACGTTTGTATTCCTTTTTGTCTGCTTGATTTACTGCATTTTTATATTTTCTCCTTTCATCAATTAAATTCAATATTTCTTCTGTTACCGAAGGATTTCTTCTAGCCCTCGTCTTTTTACCTACTTGATCCTCTGCTGCCTTCACTACTTCATCCCTCAAAGCTACCCATTCGTCTTCTACTGTATTTCTTTCCCCCATTCCTGTCAATTGTTCTCTTATGCTCTCCCTGAAACTCTGTACAACCTTTGGTTCTATCAGTTTATCCAGGTCCCATCTTTTAAGTTCCCACCTTTCTGCAGTTTCTTCAGTTTGAATCTACAGGTCGTAACCAATTGATTGTGGTCAGAGTCCACATCTGCCCCTGGAAATGTCTTACAATTTAAAACCTGGTTCCTAAATCTCTGTCTTACCATTATATAATCTATTTGATACCTTTTAGTATCTCCAGGGTTCTTCCATGTATACAACCTTCTTTCATGATTCTTAAACCAAGTGTTACCTATGATTAAGTTGTGCTCTGTGCAAAATTCTACCAGGCGGCTTCCTCTTTCATTTCTTAGCGCCAATCCATATTCACCTACTACGTTTCCTTCTCTCCCTTTTCCTACACTCGAATTCCAGTCACCCATGACTATTAAATTTCCGCCCCCTTCACTGTCTGAGTAATTTCTTTTTTTTCATCATACATTTCTTCAATTTCTTCGTCATCTGCAGAGCTAGTTGGCATATAAACTTGTACTACTGTAGTAGGTGTGGGCTTCGTATCTATCTTGGCCACAATAATGCGTCCACTATGCTGTTTGTAGTAGCTTACCCGCATTCCTATTTTCCTATTCATTATTAAACCTACTCCTGCATTACCCCTATTTGATTTTGTGTTTATAGCCCTGTAGTCACCTGACCAGAAGTCTTGTTCCTCCTGACACTGAACTTCACTAATTCTCACTATATCTAACTTTAACCCATTCATTTTCATTTTTAAATTTTCTAACCTACCTGCCCGATTAAGAGATCTGGCATTCAACGCTCCGATCCGTAGAACGCCAGTTTTCTTTATCCTGATAACGACATCCTCTTGAGTAGTCCCCGCCCGGAGATCCGAATGGGGGACTATTTTACCTCCGGAATATTTTACCCAAGAGGACGCCATCATCATTTAATCATACAGTGAAACTGCATGTCCTCGGGAAAAATTACTGCTGTAGTTTCCCCTTGCTTTCAGCCGTTCGCAGTACCAGCACAGCAAGGTCGTTATGGTTACTGTTACAAGGCCAGGTCAGTCAATCATCCAGACTGTTGCCCCTGCAACTATTGAAAAGGCTGCTGCCCCTCTTCAGGAACCACACGTTTGTCTGGCCTCTCAACAGATACCCCTCCATTGTGGTTGCACCTACAGTACGGCTATCTGTATCGCTGAAGCACGCAAGCCTCCCCACCAACGGTAAGGTCCATGGTTCATGTACCTATCTGTTGGTTTTATGCAGTGATTCATGATCGTATATTGTCAGAAAACGTCTTTTTCAGCGACGACAAATAGCTTCTGAAAAATCTCCTCTTTCATTCAAATGAAATTACGAAACGAATCTCGAATATCAAATCAATGTGGTGAAGTACGTTACTTCAGAGTGATGGTTGTCAATGAAACAGAGGAAATACGAATATTATGTCTATGCAAACTGACATTAGACACTATACTTAAACTATATACATTTTTAAATCGGAAATGGGATGAAGATTCAACTGCGTTAGTGAATAAGTTTTACTAATTTGTAACTCAGATCGTTGTGTAGCATTATTCGCTGTTAAAGCCATATGAGTTTCAAATTCTAAGAAATTAGGTCTCCTTTTCTTGTTCTTCATAGCGTAGGAACAGTTCCCATGTTATGATAACAAACTGTAAAGCGCGCGTAATTACCACAGACAGCAGTTATCATTATCTTTGAGTGTATAATGGGCACTTTCCTTTGTAACACACGGAGTTACCCGCTGTCAAATTTCCGGTTTACTGAACAGAACACGCTTCGCTAACCACCGTTTAACGTTGGTGCAGCGCAGATACACCTTAATGGCAATAAAGCTTGAATCACGATCACAAGACCCTCCGTAATTCCGCTTTTTAATCGGCGTTAGTGCAGTTGGCCAGAAGTGATTTTAAAGGTGAAACGTTTCCTGAACAGCCAAAATGGAGACTTTCACTAGCAAGAGTGAAAATGTAGAGAAAGAGTGATACACCAGTTAGTGCGTAACACTCGCGTCACATCACCATATTCTGCGTCTGCATCTGCGAGTGAAAAATATTTGCCCCGTCAGCGAACCATGCAGGCCAAAAACAATGGTAAAAACAATTTCAACACAGGCCTACACCATCAGGGGTTAGTACAGTTCATGACTTTCGACGACAATTCACTCTGTGCCTTGGCGGGTGCGAATCGCTGTTGTGAAAAGCTCCATTGGGCCAACAGCTTAGTTTTCGTGCTCCTTTCGTGAGTAGTCAGACCAGTGAAGTATTTTTATTTGTTTATTTATTTATCATTGGGATTTCGGGTCCTGTACTGTAGAGGTGCCGACAATAAATTCTCTCTACTTGGAATACAACTAAATTAAAGGTTTACTGTACTTTAACATCCTAGCATATAATTTTAGTAGGAGAAAGTATTGTCCTTGAAACGTTTTTCAGACTTCCGCTCCCAGATAGTACTGTAATGGAACTGTAATATATTTTCTAATTCTGTTTTGATATGACAGCATTCACTTTGTGTGCTGCAGTATTTTTATGAAGTTACAAAAATACACCGGAAAAGTAAAGTGTTTCTACATGTCAAAAACTATTCGAATGTACGTCATGATCATCTACCGAGGAAAAAACATTCTATTTAAATTTAAAAGTGATACAACCGAGAAAATCTTGTCATTACTATATTAAATAGAATAGTCTTTGTGTTACATTATTACCCTACTACATAGCAAAAATCAGTAAGTGAAATCAAATTAGAAAAATGTATTATTACGAGTAGAAACAAGTTTCATGGTAACAATAGTTTGAAACAGAATCTAATGGCAACTAACACAAACTTCCATTTTGAAGACATATAAAACTGTTAAGACATTAAAGAAATACAATTCATTTGCAGATATCACGTCTTCCAAGAGAAAGAGACCTTCCGTTTCAAGATACAAGATGGTGCATGACTGAGGAAATATGTCTTAACCGTCCACACGTAATGTAATTAGTTTGAAAAATAAAATAGTTTTAATATGTTATACAGCACGTAAATGTATAGAATTCGCCATGTTTACAAACACTGCCCAAAATACAAACTCATGTCTCACAACGACAAAAACAGCAGAAAATGGTAGAAACAGCTTATGGCGTCTCTTGTGTGCGTACTCGCATGTGATTCTAAAATCAGCCAGTAGACTGAATTGTCGACCAGCTTCCTAGGTACACTATCCTCGAGGTACAACACTACTACCTAAAACCGTCTGCAATACGAAAGTTATGTAAGTCCAGTATCCTTTAATCTCAGGTTCTTATCTTCAGGGAGATTCTAATGTGTGCTTTAAACCTTCTTATCGTTTCTTATTTCATCTGTAAGGCTCTACTTCGCAGATGACCTCTTACGATGCTGAGTTGTTGTAATATTCGCATTTTTTCGGGTGACAGAAGAAGTTTGACAGTTAGAAGACTTTTGATACCAAAACTGTGTACCTACAGTTTCATAAGGTTTTTCATTCCGCACCAACAACTAATGGAGTTAGTGCCTTTATCTGTTCCACATTCCCAATCGATTTACCTGTCCTAGAAGTTCTGTACTAATGTTTTCCGAAACAGTTATTGTTGAATTATAGCACTGCAATTTTTGTACATAAACTTCTCGAAACTTTTCTGTTTGTAAACAAATGAAATGAACTATTTTCTCTAACGATTGACTCGGGGTTTCCTTTCTCTGGGTTTCCATGTTTCCATGATTCTTCAACGTACTTCTACTTTAAACTTCGTGCCAGGACCTTTCGTGCAGCTACTGTCATTAGTTAAGCGTCGAATCTACAGGAAGACAGCCTTATTATTACGTAATCTGTTTGGTATCTACGGGAATTGCTTGCAATGTGGAACGTCTGAGCTACGTGGACTTCCTTGTTTGAGTATCTTAATGTGTAGACTGTACGAGGAACTATTTTGAGTTATCCGCCGTGCCGTGATGCTCTTATACTGTGTGTTTTATGATTCAGTTAAATCACTACTGATAAAAGGCGTTTATCGGTAATTACATTCGCAAATTTTGTTTCGAGTCACGCATTTTTCTGTCTACTGGATTTGTGGTCAGTGGACAATTCACGAATATTATGGATTGTGCCTGTAATGTGTACCCAGCATAAGGGCAAGTCCAGTTTCCGTGTCTTAATTGAAGCCGTGCAGGATTCTTGTTCAAACTGTATTTACAGACTTTTATACGAATTATTGAAAGGGAAAACCATGCACGTTGCTGATCTGATTTGTAATTTTGCAGCTTAATTTGAGCTATCTTGGGTACACAGGGTTCAATTTATCTCTGATTGTTGAAACCTACAGAGCGCAGTGTCTTAAATTTATTTGTACATATTTTATCGTGGTCTGTTTGTTCTTATAGTTTTGTTTAACAACTAAATGCGTATTCTTGTTAGTCTATTGGAATGTAACATCTGCTAATAGAAGTGATTCTCTCTTTGCTTAAGTCACTACTGTGCTTGTTAATCTATAGTGAAACAGAACCACCAGAGTAAGGTGAAGCTTGATACTTCGTTATCATCAGTTTAATTGTTCAGTTTCTAATTTTAAAATTTCATTGTTTATTTGCTTGTATTTGTTGAATCTTCATACTTTGCCTTTTTCGTTTAAAATGTTCAGTTTCTAAATCAAAAATTGTAGTGTTTGTTTCTTTGAATTTAGACAAGATTCTCAGAATTACTTAAGTCGTGCTAAAGGAATTCAAAATATTTGCAGTACCTGTTTTAAAAATAAATTTTCTTTTGTGGTTCAAATGATACTTTATTTTTAACATGGCATCTGACAACTCTCAGCCCCTACTGCACTGCACATGGTTTATTAAACTGATGCTTAGGTAAAAGTTACGTATGTCAGTACCTGCCTGTTCTGATATTGGTAACATTATACTCTTCTTGAAGCCTGAGGATATTTTACTTGACTCATATGACAAGAACTAAATGGAACACATTTCTCATGTATGCTTTCCCAAGGAACTTAATCAGTTCTGAGAGAATGTCTCTACTGCACGTGCCTTATTTCGACTTTGGCCTTTCACTGCTGTAATAAATTGTTCGTACTGCGTTTAATTCCCCAATCCCATCTTCATCTACTATTTAATTCCCCAATCTCATCTTCTTCTGTTAGCTTTTCAATTTTATTGACTTTCTTGTTTGTTTAATTTATATAATATCCATTAGCTGAATACCTGGTATTGCCTGAGTATGTATTTATTGCAATCTTTTATTTGTCCATTTCCTCCCTCCCCCTATCTCTGTCCATTTTATCCTATCCTCTCTCTCTTCTTTCTGTCTCTCTCTCTCTCTGTCCATCTTATACTCCCCCCCCCCCTATCTTTGTCGCCTTATACCGCCTCCCCCCTTTCTTTCCGCAGCCTCCTCTTCATATCCCTGTCCATCTCCTCCTCGCACATTTCTTTGTTGATTTCCTCGTCTCCCTGTCTTTGTCCATCTCCCCCTTCCGCATCTCTGTCTGTCCACTGTCTACTTCTTCTTCCCACTACTTGTATGTCCACCACCACGTTCTCAGCCCCGCCCCAGCAGGAGGTTGATGGATTTATCCCACAGTATTTATATCCAATAAGCAATATGACTACCACGTTTGGTTGAAATCAATGTCTGCCTATTCACGTGTCACATATTTGATATATTTCGCACATATTTGTGCACATATTTCATCTATATCGCTAGCGAATTTCGTTCTGCAGGTTCTTTTTGACGTAGCTGAATGTTTATGACGTCATATATCAAGAACTATGAGTTGTGCAATTTTGCAAGTACAGTCAGGGGTATATTTGCAGACTGTCTGCGAAATGTGCTGAGAATAGAACTTCATGCATATTACAGCAGTTTTTAACGCGTCGGAGTGTTTATGACGTCATGTATCCTGAAATGTGTGTCGCACAAAGTTATAACCTTGAAGGTACGATCAGTGGCATATACGAATACTTTCTGCAAAATTTATTGCTATTTGAGTTGATAGTAATGAAATAATAAATACAAACGTCAGGCCCGACGTGGTAATTTCACTGCATGACCAACGAAAATGTAGTATGCGTTATGAAGAAAAAGTTTCGTAAAAGTTTGTAATTATGTGTAACGTTTGTTACAAGCCACTAAGTACTTTCATTCTCAAACACTGGATGAATATAGTCTGGGTATTTGCGCGTCTGAGATAAACTTCTTTTTCACGTCCGTTCCAGATCCTTCGAGAGCTACGTGGCTCGTACCCTCACGGTATTTCTTTCCAGATGGTGAAGTGGTACGTGTACGAAGGTTGACTGAAATCGATCCAGTGGTTCAGGATGAGATATGGAACATACATACATACATATAAACGTCCATTTTTATAGTATGTAAAAATTCCATCTCTCAGCCATTCATTCTCTGCGTAGCACTGACTTGGCAGTTGAGCTCTTGGTATTTTTTTCTCCAAAGGTTTCAAGAAATGGTTCAATTGGCTCTGAGCACTATGGGACTTAACATCTGAGGTCATCAGTCCCCTAGAACTTAGAACTACTTAAACCTAACTAACCTAAGGACATCACACACATCCATGTCCGAGGCAGGATTCGAACCTGCGACCGTAGCGTCCAAAGGTTACTTAATTTTTCTGTACGTGACGTTTTACAGCTCTGCCTTTCTCCACGCCAGCCGCGGTGGTCTCGCGGTTCTAGGCGCGCAGTCCGGAACCGTGCGACTGCTACGGTCGCAGGTTCGAATCCTGCCTCGGGTATGGATGTGTGTGATGTCCTTAGGTTAGTTAGGTTTAGATAGTTCTAAGTTCTAGGGGACTAATGACCATAGCAGTTGAGTCCCATAGTGCTCAGAGCCATTTGAACCATTTGAACCTTTCTCCACAACCCGTTCCTCCTTTGTAGTTTTGCGCTCTGTAACAGTTTCCTTTTCTTGGACTAACGTATTCCCTTTGTCTGCTTCATTTACTGAATTTTTTAATTTTCATTTCATCAGTCAAATTTCATATTCTCTTTGTTATCAAAGGATTTCTACAGTGTTTATACTTTTTGCATAAAGTTTCGTCTTCTGCTCCATTATTTCAGCTCTTCAAGCTACCCATTCTTTTTTGAATTTCTTGTACCTACTTCTGACAACCATTACCCAGTAACTGCTTTGAAGCTGTCATCAACTTTCAATTGACGTGACTTACCCGGCTATCATGACCTTAATTCGCAAACAATTCTGAAATTTCTTCAACTTTAATCTACATTTAATATTTTTGAAATTATGATCAGAGTCTACATCCGCTCCTGAAAGAGTTTAAAATCTACTTCAGAAATCTCTGTTGTAACTACCTGAACTGTCTCCAGGGCTCTCACTCTGCAACGTTACGCGTATGTAGGAGGGCGATTTGGGCGCCTATAATTGGTAGGAGGTGAGGTGAATTTGCTCGTGCGGGCCTGGGTCTCAGGGGCGGCACTTCCGCCTTAACCAAAGCGCCGCGGATTGAGGAAACCGATGCAGCGTGTACAGGCCAGCCAGATACAAAGGCTAGCAACGTCTCAGAAAGTGAGTAAATCCCAAAGCTAGGAATTTGGACGGCTGTTGTTCGTATGACTTTTGTGAAGGAAAGAATGCTCCAAAAATGGCGGAGTGTCAGACAAGCTGAAAGATGGCTTCTTATATCTTCTTGAGAGTTTATAATAATTTACAGTCGGATATTAATGTAGTCCTGAATACATCGGCAATCCCAAAAAAATGAGGCGCATTCAGTGACAACAATAATTTCAGTAGCTTTAAAACAACAAAGTTAATAGTTTACACTGACTAAATATTTTCAGAATGAGCCTCTGAATTAACAACTTTTAAACTCTTCATGTAATTTCAACATACGACATAACGGATGCCAGGATTGCTGAAAGCTACGTATCCATATCTATTTTGTTTCTTGATTTATTACATTTTTTATATATTTTCATTATGCAAGTATTTTTCACAACACCATATCCTGCAGCATTACATAATAAATGAATACTACATGAATACCTTATATTTTATCATACGTTTATTTTGCGAACAGTTTACGATTTTTCCAGGAACTTTATTTAAATTTTAACTACAACTGATAATACAAAATCATAGTATTTAAAGAAGTGGTCAAACGCATATATTAGTTGACAGCACCTTTGTGAAAGAGTGTTTCTGACAAGCAAACCTAAATAACTGTTTAAACAATATCTAACGACAATCTGTTGCCACTATCATGAGCATACTTGTGCAAGAATACTGACTTATTTATTAATGGACAAAACTATGTTTATATTTATTGTGAATGGTGTGAGTGACTGAATGTTTATGCCATCTCTTTATGTAAATATTGTTGTAACATATTAGTTTGGTATGAGAAGTAGTCAAGTTGAATCAAATCATGTCTGTAGATCGCAAACCTTCATATTTTTGGTGGGGACGGCCTTCCGCTAATGGAAAGGAGGCAAACAGAAGAGGAACACTACGGGATACGTTGATTTTTGGAGTGAAGCGCTCAAGACACAGATTCTGGCCTCTTGGATGTTCTTTCTGGAAGAAGGCAGACCTGCTAGAGATATCGTGTGGTTGCTGGCGGAGTGGGTGGTTGATTGTGGGATGTGGACGCCCTCTACCATACTTCAACTTCTGAAGGGACTTTATATTTCGCGAGGTCTGAATGTGTTCCAGAGCAGGATTCTTTAACTTTTTCCGCTTGTATTACGGAACTGAGAATAGGCAGAGTATGAGTTACCATTCTCTGCATCACGTTTGTTAATTTGTGAATCATCACGTTGAACTATGAACTATTTTGAGCTTGTTAATATTTCGCGTTTTGTGACTTAGTTTTCGTATATCTCTGACGACTAGTTTGGGGATTTTTGCTACCATTCACGTGACGCTATCAACGTATCTTTGCCGTATTTGATAAGGATATTTTGTCTGAAATTTTAACTGAATATTCTAAGACCACTATCCGTTTATCTGAGATGTTCTTTCTTGAATAAACATTATTCAACACAATGCTTTGTCGTCTACATCAATTACTGGCGTTAGAATTGAGCACTTGTTATTAAATTATCCATTAAATTTTATTTTGTGTTTCTATGTACTTTATTAACTGGCAGTTTAGGCAGTACGTAGACCACAGTTACAGATTACTATTTGCAATGAATTAGCTGCGTGGAATGAAAACAGACGTGCACAACTCAACACTATCAGTACAATAAGCTGTTATTTTTTAAACAGAGCAGTGCATAAATAATGAAGAGCCGTAGGTAAACACGCAGCTGGATTGTTCGTATGGGATGCTGTTAGAAAGAGTAACTATAACAGCAATAATGTTAGGCACCGTCGCAACTCGTATACAACGTTTCTGTCTTACATTTCCTACTAACGACTTCCATTCTCACATACAGTTAAAATTTTCGTCCTGTTTGAAGTAGTGAATAATATTTTACCGCATCACATATTTTTCAATCTCTTTATCGTGCGTGAAGGGAAAAATATATGCTCGTTTAGTGTGCTGAATCGTAGTTATGTATTTTTCTTTAGTTCAGAATGCTTTTCTTAGCGGTTCAACCGCATTGCCATTTCCTTTTCCATTACTAGTATTAGACCTACTGCTACACATCCCCAAATTGACTTGGTATTAATAGCTATGTACTCACGTAATCAAGAATCTTATTCTTCCTGTCGTCGACCCTCACTACTTCCTATTATATCTTATTTCAACCAATGTACCCCTTTCTGCATGTCCTTTAAACTGTTTCCACGACTAGGGGTTCTCACATTAAAAAAAAAAAAAGAAAGGTTCAAATGGCTCAAGCACTATGGGACTTAGTATCTGAGGTCATCAGTCCCCTAGACTTAGAACTACTTAAACCTAACTAACCTAAGAACGTCACACACATCCATATCCGAGGCAGGATTCGAGCCTGCGACGGTAGCAGAAGCGCGGTTCCGGGCTTAACCACCTAGAATCACTCGGCCACAGCGGCCGGCTTCTCACATTCTACCGTGCAAAATCAAGTACTTCAGATTCGATTTTTGTTATCATAGCATCTTCCTGGGTGATTCCCTCCTGGAAATTTAAATTGGAACTATTTTATTACTGGAATAATTTACCCAGGGGGATGCAACAGAGCCGCATGCTCTTGCGGAATATAATAGCTACAATTTACCCTTGTTTTCAGCCGTCGCAGTACAAACATACAAAGGCCATATGTGTTCCATTATGGATTGGATAGTGCGGGCTCCAATATTGTTATTTATCGTTTCATGAACACTATTTTATCAGTTAATTTACTATCAGTTGGCCCCAAAAATAGCACAACAGTTTGTGCGAGGCGCGCGGGATTAGCCGAGCGGTCTATGGCGCTGCACTCATGGACTGTGCGGCTGGTCCCGGCGGAGGTTCGAGTCCTCCCTCGGGCATGGGTGCGTGTGTTTGTCCTTAGGATAATTTAGGTTAAGTAGTGTGTAAGTTTAGGGACTGATGACCTTAGCAGTTAAGTCCCATAAGATTTCACACACATTTTTTGAACAGACTGTGGTTCAGGTTTCAGTTAAGCTGTAACAGTTTTCTTGGAAGGCTGAACATGGAATAACACTTCAATCAGTTTATTAGTTACTGTCCCGTTTTTTTCTACTTCTGATGTTTTCTCTTGTACCGCAAGCAGACTGATTTCCTGGTAAACTTTCTGATTTTTCCTCCAGCGATTCGTGTACGACCGTTTCAGACTGAACATTCTTTGGGCTTGGGTCACCCCTACCGGATTTTCCCTTCCCTTGGTTACGAGCTACATTCTCATTTGGTTGCGTCGGTATTTTACTTCGCGGCTTATCTGGAGCAGCAGCAGACGCTTTAGCAATTTCGGTTGCCGACGCCTGCCCTGAGGTGTCGACCGTGAGTTCAGTTTGGCCACCACTTCCTCGTTCTTTATTAATTTCACTCACTTTCCGATCGAGGGGAACAAATGGAGACTGCAGCTTTGCAACCTCTCCCTGAATTTGTTTATTAGTAGACAGATGCTGATCTTTGCAGTCGACTACTGCACCTGTTCTATCTTGCAAATTAATGCTGCTTGCATCCCCTTCATTATCTGATACTGTATGTGTATTATCTTTCTTTTCATTAGTTTCCATTCGCATTTTGCCTTCAGGTTCCTCTGCCTTCTCATCTCACTGTTTTTGCTTGCGAAGTGAGGGAGTGGGACAAGATATCTCGTCCTCTGAACAACTACCAGTTATCTCCAGAGGTCGTTTTTTCGGTTGCGTTTCAGTTTCACGGGTAGTGGGAACAGGATTTCCTTTTGTTGTTAACGGGGGAAATTGACTGTTATCGTGAAGGGAGACATCAGCTTGGCCCGCTGCGTTAACATCCTCAACCAGTTGTTCCAGGCTATTCTTTGGTAACAGATCATTTAAGGTAAGCTTCTGACGCTGTATCAAATTACTTTTAAGAACAACAGTTCGCCGCGGACATTCCTGTCTCAAGTGGCCGGTTTCGCTACATTTATGACATGTAGCTTCCTGACCTGTATAAGCAATTTGTGCCTTATACCCACAAACAGTTATGTGAGACGGAATATTTGTCTTAACGTCCATCTCTACACAGCGGACCCCGCTAAAACACTGCAGTTTAAAGCGAGGCGACCATTGCAATTGATTTAACGTCTCCGTAGTTTGAAAGAGCTTCCTTAATCTTATCACTTTCAATTTCAATGGGAAGATTCAAGACACGAACGGTTTTGTAATGAATGTCCGCTCTATAGATGGAAACCTTACTTTTATAACCATTTCTAGGCACAAAATCTACTTCATAGCCACACTTTCGTAACACTTTATCAACATTCGCAGCACTGATTAGCTTGACAAAAACACAGTATTTTTCCTAATCCAGTTGCCAGGTATGAACGGTTTCAGAATTTAGACCAATTACCTGTGTAATCCAGTCATCTATTTCCAGGGATGTCGGCTGAACAGGACGGGATTCCTTGTCAAAACCAAATACCAGAATATTCTTCCTCAGGTTTGTAGCCATGGTTAATCCAGCGAAGCAATTTCGGTTAAACAACCGAAATTCCAAGTAACAGCGGCAAGACCAGAAAGAGCGATCAGATCACAAGGAACAGGAAGGAACACGGAGATTAACGGACGGACGGCACTCGGAGGAGCACAAGTACAGCAATGTAAACACTGAAGTGCAGCGCAACAGTTAACAGCGGCCACTCGCCAGCGCGGCTGAAACGGAACTGAGGCGCGATTCGAACCTGCGACCGTAGCGGTCGCGCGGTTCCAGACTGAAGCGCCTAGAACCGCTCGGCCACCAGCGGCAGGCGGTTAAATCACAAAACCTAAAAAAAATTAACTTGGAGTAATGAAATGTCGTGTGACGAGGGCCTCCCGTCGGGTAGACCGTTCGCCTGGTGCAAGTCTTTCGATTTGACGCCACTTCGGCGACTTGCGCGTCGATGAGATGAAATGATGATGATCAAGACAACACAACACCCAGTCCCTGAGCGGAGAAAATCTCCGACCCAGCGGGGAATCGAACCCGGGCCCTTTGGATTCAGTCTGTAGCGCTGACAATTTTTTTTCTTTTTTTAAGCTTTTTTTTCTAATCTCATTTTGTTCGCTTTTTTTCGTGGCATCTGCTCGGGGCGGACGTCGTAAAAGATACGTTTAAGTTCGTCGTTCATCGATTAGCTCAGTTTTTTTATTACACAGGGCTGGTAACCCTCTGACCGAACACGCTGAGCTACCGTGCCGGCATCATTCAGCTACCAGCGGCGGACAGGTGTAGTAATGAAATTTCGGGAATACTTTTGTCTGGATAACATATTTAAGTGATTAATACGGTAATATCACAGTGAGAGACAAGCCATTCATCATCATCATCATCATCATCATAATTTATGACTGATTATGCCGTTCAACCATGTTCCCCTATTCAGTGCTAACATTGGTGCCTCTTCTGATGTTAAACCTATTACTTCAAAATCATTCTTAACCGAATCCAGGTACCTTCTCCTTGGTATGCCCCGACTCCTCCTACCCTCTAATGCTGAACCCATGAGTCTCTTGGGTAACCTTGCTTCTCCCATGCGTGTAACATGACCCCACTATCTGTGCCTGTTTGCCCTGACTGCTACATCTATAGAGTTCATTCCCATGTTTTCTTCGATTTCCTCATTGTGGACACCCTCCTGCCATTGTTCCCATCTACTAGTACCTGCAATTATCCTAGCTACTTTCATATCCGTAACTTTAACCTTATTGATAAGGTAACCTGAATTCGCCCAGCTTTCGCTCCCATACAACAAAGTTGGTCGAAAGATTGAACGGTGCATAGATAGTCTTGGTACTGACTTCCTTCTTGCTGAGCGCTCACTGCATTAGCTTTGCTACACCTCGCTTCCAGTTCTATCACCCTGTTGCCATCCTGTGAGAATATGCATCCTAAGTAATTGAAACCGTCCACCTGTTCTAACTTTGTTCCTCCTATTTCGCACTCAGTCCGTTTATATCTCTTTCCCACTGACATTACTTTCGTTTTTGAGATGCTAATCTTCATACCATAGTCCTTACATTTCTGATCTAGCTATGAAACATTACTTTGCAAACTTTCAATCGAATCTGCCATCACAACTAAGTCATCCGCATATGCGAGACTGCTTATTTTGTGTTCACATATCTTAATCTCACCCAGCCAGTCTATTGTTTTCAACATATGATCAATAAATAATATGAACAACAGTGGAGACAGGTTGCAGCCTTGTCTTACTCCTGAAACTACTCTGAACCATGAACTCAATTTACTGTCAACTCTAACTGCTGCCTGACTGTCTATGTAAATACCTTTAATTGCTTGCAAAAGTTTGCCTCCTATTCCATAATCTCGTAGAACAGACAATAACTTCCTCCTAGAAACCCGGTTTTCTAGAGCTATAAAGCATAGATGCAATTCCCTGTTCCACTCGTAACACTTCTCCAATATTTGCCGTAAGATAAAGATCTGGTCCTGACAACCTCTAAGAGGCCTAAACCCACAATGATTTTCATCCAGTTTGTCCTCAATTAATACTCGCACTTTCCTTTCAACAAGACCTGAGAAGATTTTACCCACAACTCTGATTAAAGAGATACCTCTGTAGTTGTTATAATCTTTTCTGTTTCTATGTTTAAAGACTGGTGTGATTACTGCTTTCGTCCATTCATATCCCATTGTACATCGAAATATGAAACATTACTGATCGTATTTTCACCTACATTTAGTAACTCTTCAAAATACTACCTCCATCTGCCCAAGGCATCAACAGGATTCACCAGCAGTTTTCATGAACTGTCCAAAATACTTGTCATTTCCATCTTACCTCCCTTTCGAAGACTGCTAATTGCACTCCAGAAAGGTTTTCCAGCAGCTTGACCCAAAGTCTCCAACCTGTTTCCAAAGTCTTCCTAAGATTTCTTCTTGGATGCTGCAATTATCTGTTTGGCTTTGTTTCTTTCTTCAACATGACTTTCTCTGTCTACCTGAGTTCTAGTATGTAGACATTTTTGATACGCCTTCTCTTTTCTTTTACAGGCTGCCTTTACTGTGTCATTCCATCAAGCTGTTTGCTTCATCCTACCTTTACACACTACTGTTCCAAGACGTACTTTAGCCACTTCTAGTACTGTGTCCCTGTACCTTGTCCATTCCTTTTCCAATGACTGTAATTGACTACATTCAACTAACTGGTACCTTTTTGAGATCACTGTTATGTACTTGTGCCTGATTTCCTTATCCTGAAGTTTCTCCACTTTTATCCTACATATAGTCAAGGACAGATCTGGTTCCCCTGCGTTCCCAATTATACCGGTGAATGTTCTTATGTTTGAAAAAGGAGTTTGTGATTACTAAGCCCATACTGGCACAGAAATCCAAGAGTTGTTTCCCGTTCCTGTTGGCCTCCATATCCTCTCCAAATGTACCCATAACCTTTTCATACCATTCTGATCGATTTCCAATCGTGGCATTAAAATCACCCATGAGCAGAACACTGTCCTTGTCCTGTACTCTAACAACTACATCACTGAATGCGTCATAAAAGTTATCCATCTTGTCTTGATCTGTCCCTTCACAATGCGAATATACTGACACAATCCTAATTTTCTTGCTAGACACTGTCAAATCTATCCACATCAGTCGTTCGTTTACATACCTTGTTGCAACTACGCTGGGTTCCATTTCTATCCTGATGTAAAGCCCTAAACCGCGTTGTGCTACTCCTGCTTTGACTCCTGACAGGTAGACCTTGTATTGTCCCATTTCCCCTTCTTTCTCACCCGATACCCGAATGTCACTAACAGCGAAAACATCCAACCCCGTCTTACTTGCAGCCTCTGCCAGCTCTACCTTCTTCCGAGAGTAGCCCCCATTGATATTAATAGCTCCCCATCTCGTTACCATTTGTTTGCCGAGTCGTATCTTAGGAGTCCCTGGTTTGTCAGTTAGAGGTGGGACTCCGTCACCTGCGAAGGTCCACGGCACTTTGCCCTGATTGTTGCCAGCATCATATTTAAAGCACCAGCGAAGCAGGTTGCTAGCCTTACTCGCCCCGGGTCCTATTGAGTTTTACCCCTAACGGTTGAGGGACTAACCAGTGGATTTGGTAGTCTTTGCCGTCTGAGAACAAAGGTGACCACGACTCATAATATGTCCGAAATGCCCAGCCTTATTCCAAAGTAAGTGGTATCCCGACTGTCAGGACCACTTACTCATACGTTGCCCGTGGTTCATGAACTAGGACATGACTACAGGAACCCACACTATGAACCACTAGTATTGCACAAGCCACTGCAAATATGAAATGCTGACACATTAATAAGTGGTGTAACCGCCAGAAAGTTGAATGGAAACATGGAAACGTGGCTGCCTTGCTTCGTACAGGTGCCAGATGTTGGTTTGCCGGATGGAGTTTCATGCCTGTTACACTTCGTCGGTTTATACAAGGACCGTTAATGCTCTTTGTGGATGGCGCTGTTCATGAACAATATGTGCTCGATTGGAGACAGATATGGTGGTCGAGCAGGCAAAGGCAACACGTCCACAGTCTGTAGAGCATGTTGGGTAAGAAGTGCGGTATGTGGGCGAGCGTCATCCTGCTGGAAAGCAGACCGTGGAATGCTGTTCATGAATGGCAAGACAACTGGTCGAATTACCGGACTGACGTACAGATTTTCAGTTAGGGTGGGGTAATGACGAAAGTGTTCTTTCTATCGTACGAAATCGCACCCCATTCCATAACTCCAGTGTACGTCCAATGTGATAGGCACGCCAACAGGTTGGTTGAAGACCTCAGCTGGCCTTCTAATCAACACACGGCCATCACTGGCACCGAGCCAGAACCTGCTTTCATGAGAAAACATCACAGATCTTCACTCTTCCCTACACTCAGCTGTCGCTTAACACTACTTAAATCGGAAGTGGCGGTGGTTTGGGGTTGGTGGGATGCACGCTACATGGCATCTGGCTAGGAGCTGTCCTCGAAGTAACCGACTTGTAACAGTTCCTTTTGTCACTGTGATGCCAACTGGTGCTAAAATTGCTGCTGAAAATGGAGTACGTTGCGACAGAGCAATACACCGAACACCATGGTCTTCCCTCACGGCACGGCTCAAATGGTTCAAATGGCTCTGAGCACTATGGGACTTAACATCTCAGGTCATCAGTCCCCTAGTCTTAGAACTACTTAAACCTAACTAACGGAAGGACAGCACACACATTCATGCCCGAGGCAGGATTCGAACCTGCGACCGTAGCAGAAGCGCGGTTCCAGACTGAAGCGCCTAGAACTGCTTGGCGACATGGCCGTCTGGAGCCCGGACTCCTTGCGTCCATTCCCGTGAGCACCACTGCCAGTAATCACCTATAGTGTCTACATTCCAGTCATGTCTTTCTGCAGTATCTCAGAAGGAACATGCAGCTTCTCGTAGCCCAATAAAACGATCTCGTTCAACCTCAATGGTGTGTTGATAATGGCGTCTTCGTCGCCTTAAAGGCATTCTTGACTAACATCAATTCGTCACGTCCAATCTCAAAGGCAACTATCGCTCACGACCGTTATAGTAGTGCTTAAAGCATATCTTATTTGCATGCATATAGGGCTGCTACTAGCTCCACTTTTACGTGACTGGCACGAAATTTGAACAGGTATCATCTTTCAGATGTAGATCTTTCGTTTATATCGTACAACTGCTTCTTGGTGTTGAGACTTTTTTTCCGTCTGTATTTGGAAAGTGAATTAAGCGTTTCAAGCAGTCGTCACGTGATCGGTGGATTCCGAACTATGAACAATCTGGCTGGGTTGAGGTTTAAAGCCAAGTCGTACACCTCTAAGTCAGCCATGCTGTTTGCAAAAGAAACACTGAAAAGTAGGTCTAGCCATACGGTAGCAGATTGTGCGCTGCTGTGAAATTTCCTGGCAGTTTAAATTTGTGTGCCGGGCCAGGACTCGTACCAGGAACCTTTTCTGTCATGGACAGTCTTCTTATTGACTGAACTCTCCAGAAATAACTGACAGATCGCTCACATAGCTTCAACGGCGGGTCATGTGTAGTACCTCCAATGCCGTCTAGGAGCCAGTGTACAGTTATCTGCATGTAACTCTCGAAACAGGTTAAAATCTGAAAATGAAGCTGTAGAAGACACATTAAAGCTAGTAACATTAACGCCTGATAGAACAAAATATTGGGGAAAAACTCCTTTTGAAAAGAGAAAGAAAGTGGACGTTACACATGAGGATGCAGTGGAAACAAGAGAATTTTTTTTGTTATGTGGTTATTGGCATATATGCACCCACGAACGACACAAAAGATAAAGAGAAAGATACATTCTGGGCCACCCTCAGGAAGACTATGGAAAGAATCCCAAGAAGAAAGGAACTGATTATCATGGGAGACATGAATGGAAGGGTAGCAATCAGAGAATCCTGTAGAATAGTAGGAAAACATGGAGAGGACGAATATAATGACAATGGGGAACGATTGATTGCAATTTGTGAACAATTTGATCTAAAAATTACCAACACATTTTTCAAACACGAGGACATTCATAAATATACTTGGCAACAGAGCACTAAAGAGCTTCGTTCTATAATAGGTTATATTATCATTAGGTAAACAAGTTGTTTCAAGGCATTAGACGTCAGATCTTATAGAGAAGCCCAGTGTGGATCAGACCAATATCTAGTAAAAATGAAATCTTTTTGGCCACAGAAGAATGCAAGTAATGATAGAAGTAACATATATAAAACGAACCAGACTGAGAAAGATGAAAATTTACCTTTTAATATTGACGGCCTAAAAGACGAAAGTATCAGAACACTCTTTGCGGCAAGGATGGAAAGGAAACTGGTTGAATCATTTGAAGGAAGTACAGAGGAAAGATAAGACTATATAAAAACTAACGTGAAAATCATAGCAAAGGTAAAAATGATAGCAACCACAACCGTGCAGCAGGGTGGTGGTCAGAGGAAATAGAGGTCCTCGTTAGAGTAAAACGAAATGCGTTCCTTCAGTGGTTGAATGATAAATCAGAAGAAACAAGATCAATATACAAGGAAAAGAGGAATGAAGTGATGAAAAAATAAGGATGGCAAAAAATGAAGCAGGGGAAAGAACATGTGCCAAGGTTAATAGAAAATTAGGATTTGGGAGTGCAAAAGAAGCATGGTCAGTATTAAAAGAGCTTCGACAGGAAACAAAAAGCAAAACCAATCTCCGATAAAACAAAAGGAATGGGAAGGGTATTTCCAAAAATTACTAAATGAGCACAGAGAAAAATATCTAGAAGATGGCACAGTGGAAGAAAATGGACATGAATATGATGAGATCCACATTTTAGAAAGTGAAGTATTTCAGGCGCTGAGAACAGGAAAGAATTGTAAACCACCGGGAGCAGGCAATATCAATTTGGAGTGTCTTAAATATGGTGGTGACAAAATTATGAAACTGATAACACGGCGCTTCAACAAAATGATACAAGGTGATTCAATACCCAACGAGATGAAGCTAGGTTACATTAGTACTATATTTAAGAAACGGGATCACAAAATTTGTTCAAACTATCGATGAATTTGTGTTACAAACACATTAATGAGATTTTTTGCGAAATTAATTAGAAACAATCTGGAAAAAAAATGTTAGAAGCTAAGAAGAACAATGTGGTTTCACGGCTGGGAGATCATGTGTAGACCATATTTTCACATTACGACAGATTTTGGGGAAACATAGGGAAGAATCAAGAAATATAGCATTAATTTTCATAAATATAGAAAAAGCGTATGATACTGTTCCAAGAGCCCTACATATGGCGAACATAAACCATTCCTTGATTAAAATAGTACAATAAATGTATAAAGATAACATTTGCCAAGTGAAAGTTGGTAATAAACTTCCACAGAAATTTAGAACAAGCAAAGGCCTTTTACAGGGCTGTCCCATGTCACCATCATTATTTAAAACCTGTATAGATATTAGCCTTAGAACATCATATCGTAAATGTAATACTATGGGATTAGAAATAACAGATGGAGTTTATGTACATCATTTATTGTTTGCTGATGATCAAGTAGTCGTAGCACAAGATGGGGAGGATGCTAACTATATGTGCAATCAACTAGCAGTAGCATACAAAACTTGGGGTTTGAAGATTAATTACCAAAAAATATAATACTTGACTAATGATTCAGATGAGCTATACATTGAAGGAAAGAAAATCAAAATGATAAACACTTTCTGTTATTTGGGATCCATTTTAGAAATCTAGGGAAAATCAGTCAGAAATCAACAAAAGAATTAGTAGCGGACGGAAGGTCATTGGGATGATTAACTCAGTCTTGTGGAGCAGGAATGTAATGAGCAGAAATAAAAAATTAATATACAAATCCGTATTAGAGAGAGTGGCTCTGTATGGAACGGAGACCTGGACAATTAACCTGAAGCACATTAAAAAATTACAGGATCTAGAGATGGACTTCTGGAGAAGATCGGCAAGAACCTCCAGGAAAGAAAAGATAAGGAACACCGAAATAATAAGGAGAATGGAAATAAAAGAAAGAATATATGATGTAATCGATAGGAAGAAACTGCAGTGGTACGGGCATGTACGACGAATGGAGAAAGCCAGAATATCAAAATTGATACTGGAGTGGGAACCGGAGGGGAGAAGAAGAAGAGAACGACTTATGACCACCTGTCCCGACAATGTAGAGCACACAATGAGGAGAATGGGCGCAGGGGAAGAGGACACACAAGATACAAACACCTGGAGGAATAATTTGAAATTATAGTTTAAGAACGTTTATTCTTTGTATTATAATTTCACAGTAAATTATTATGTTGGAGATAAGCCTCTGTAATGAGGAAAAGCTCAAAATGAAAAAAAAATTAAAAATGTGATATTTCTTTATGAAGATGAGGAGAGTAGCTTGTGTTGCATTCCATGTCTTAATTTTATTAAGTTTAAAATTCTAAACAGTTATTAATCCGCTGTTTAAGTTTACTAATCGTTACGTAAACGATATGTAGACAAATCGTAGAGAAATTAATGAGCAAGAAGCAATTATAATTTGTTTTTGAAATACAATTTTTAAAATAATTTCTGTCTATTTAATATCAATAATTTGAACGATGTATGGGTAATGGTTAAGCTTTTCTATGAAAAGTTGCATATGTGTGCGTGGTTCATTGTATTTCAGAAAAAATTAAATAGAACAGGTGATAAGAGCACTAGTCATGAGACACAAGATCCTGGTCTGTCAAAGAGTTTTAGTCTGCCAGGAACTTTCAGCAGTACAATATTTTGAACTGCCTAATTTAATGCAGACATTATCATTGTTGACATCACTGTACTAACCTTCCTAAACACCACACTTAAAAAAGAAATGTTTCGGATCTAGCGACCAGCATAGGGGCGAAAGTGATTTGTGATGTCATTGACAAGAACATATTCAGTTCAAAACTGACAACAAAATGCTTGCGACTGTTTTGATAAATTATCTTACGAGGTCATACAGTGGCCATAGGTCATTACCATAAAGCAGAAAATCGTGCCGGTGGCTCTTTCCATGCGACGGAAATGCATACACCTAGTCGGGCGGTGGTAAACCTGTACGTATTCGTTTCCATACGAGCTCTGTCGCTACTGCGAGGAAAGAACTTTGGAGGCGGAGCGCCAGATGGTAGGTGACAGTTTGTCCGGTGCCGCTGGGCCGAACTTTTAGGGAAGCGGTTGTCTGCAAACGCCGTGTCCGGTGGAGCGCAGCACAATTGGAAAGCGAGGAGTGACTGTGAATGGTGAGGGTGGGAGGAGATGAGAAAGGGGTTGGGGGGCGGGGCAAGGGGTGCAAGTACTTTGAGAACGGGCAGCGTGGCCGAATGTCAACCACACGTTCGGCTCAGTTCTGGGGAGAGACGGAGTGCGTTGCATTATGGATGTGGCTGCCGAGGTGACACCCAACACCGTCCCACGCAAACACTACGAATTCCGGAGGAAGCGTATTCGCAAACGAAGAGCCCGCACGGAGAAGCACTAACGGAACTTCACGTCCGCCGCTGTGTAGCACACAGAAGGCGACTGCTTTGAGCTTATCGTGAGCAGTTGCGTGGGCGGGCCGCCAGGGCGTCAGCTGGCGACAAGGGAAGCCGCGAGACGGTGGATCTGAATGTGTAGCGCGCACCGATCTATGGTAGGCTGAAATGGACCCCAAGGACCCGTATTTCCCTATCTTACAAGTCCCATCATAAGCTCGCCAGGGAAAATATTACATGTCCCATTAAAAATCAGATGGCTCTGAGCACTGTGGGACTTAACATCTGAGGTCATCAGTCCCCTAGAACTTAGAACTACTTAAACGTAACTAACCCAAGGACTCCACACCAGCCATGCCCGAGGCAGGATTCGAACCCGCGACCATAGCGGGCGCGCAGATCCAGACCGAAGTGCCCAGAACCGCCCGGCCAAACCAGCAGGCATTAAAAGATCAGACTAGGACATTGATGGCTTTGGAGAACTGGTACCAAGCGATCATGTGAATCTCTTCCAGCTGATGTTAGCAATGGCAGTGAAGTGGTATTTGTGTGGCAGTCGGTTGTATAGAATCAGCGCAGTAAGGTGCTTCGAAATAGCGCGGTGGTTATAACAGTGGGCTCGCAATCAGGCGGACGACGGTTCAAAGACCCGTTAGATCATCCAGATTTAGGCTTTCCTTTACTTCCCTAAATTCCTTAACGCAAAAACCGGAATGTTACCTTTGAGAAAGGCATTGGCCGATTTTCTCATCCGAGCTTGTTCTCTCTCTCCAGTGACCTCGTTGTTGACGAGACCTTAAACGAATCTTATTTCCGTCCTTCCTTCGAGATGGAGTCGTCACAAAATGGCAGATAGGAGCTGTCGTTTGTGAACGTGCTCGTGACGACATTGCGAATGAAGTAGCACGATCTGTTAGTGTAACGACGCTGACTGTCTAATGTGCAGACACTTAACACTGTGTAAGATCAATCGTCGTACAGAAGTCCAGCAGGCAGCGATGGGTGCTACACTTCGTCAATGACGGTTGGTTTCAAATTGCCGCTATCAGTGAATGCAGGTCAGTCTCGACTACTTTCCGTGCGTATATTGCCTAGGGAGCTGCACAAAATGGACATTTGTAGTGTAAGTAGGCTGTTTAGGTTTTTATGTTGGTAACGCCATGTAGCGCTCTATATGAAAATCATTGACTGTGCTGTGTGCAGTCTGTGGCTGGTTTGCATTGTTGGAATAGTCGCCATTGTAGTGTTGGGCAGCTGGAAGTTAACAGCGCACGGCTTTGCGCAATTGGAGGTGAGCCGCCAGCAGTGGTGGATGTGGAGAGTGAGATGGTGGAGTTTTGAGAGCGGATGATCTGGACAGAGACGGTAAATTTGTAATATTGGATATCATGGACTGATATAGATATTATGACTTTTGAACAGTATTAAGGTAAATACATTGTTTGTTCTCTATCAAAATCCTTCATTTGCTAATTATGCTTATCAGTAGTTAGTGCCTTCAGTAGTTTGAATCTTTCATTTAGCTGGCACTATTGGCGCTCGCTATATTGCAGTAGCTTGAGTAAGGAAGATTTTTGTGAGGTAAGTGATTTGTGAAAGGTATAGTTTAATGTTAGTCAGGGCCATTCTTTTGTAACGATTATTGAAAGTCAGATTGCGTTGCGCTAAAGATATTGTGTGTCAGTTTAAGCACAGTCATTTATAATTTTTCCTAGGGGACGTTTCATATGTCGACCCTTAGCCTACGATACCTCACTGGAATCTTCTGTTTCGTTCTTATAGTTTGTGTAATTAGTGTAGCTATTGTTTATTGCTAGTGTGTAATTATAGAGAGAATTTCCTTTGTAGTTGTAGTTTTTCATTGTTGTACAGTAAAACAGTTCAGGCATGCATGTATTTATTTATTTATTTATGCATTTATTTTACCTGGCAAGATTAGGGCCCTACAGAACATAATGGACATATAACGTGTTATACAGTATTAATGTTAAAGAAAAAAATAGAGATTATAACAGTAGTATGATGATAATTATTATAACAATCGTGAATAATAATAATAATAATAATAATAATAATAATAATAGATTTGCACCAAGTTTACGCAGCTGCGCTTGCAATTAACGAGATATTATTTTCAAAGCTAAGTTGTGTTTTCTTATTTTGCTCTTCAAATAATGGTTTTCTGTGTTATTGTGTGAAACATTGTGACAATTATGGCGTGTGAAAAACGTAATACTAGGCTCCAAAGTAAACTCAGAAATGACAGTGAAGACGATAGCAGTGTATGAGCACCGCCGAGTAATGAATTAACTAATGTTGAACATAGTAATTTGGTAATTGTGCATAGGGAAATGGAGCGGGCTGCAAATAATGGTGTAGGCAGTGAAACAATTAGTGAACAGGGAAGCATTATCGATCGATCGGTCGGCAACAGTTCGCCTCAGGAATCCGAAATGACAGGACACAATCTTGCAAATACTGTAGATCCAGGTTTTGCGTCCTCACCGTTTTCTCAAATAAGTCAAGACACATTTTCTGCTAGTCAAAAAGTGAATGTTGCCAGTGCAAATGCATTGCCGAAAAGCATAGAGGAACAGATTCCAGACACTAATACATTATTATTGCAATTAATGCAACAAATGAAACAAAATCAGAGACAAACACAGCAACAGTTACACACAATGGAACAACTCCAGAGACAAACACAGCAACAAATGGAACAAAATCAGAAACAAATTAAAGAAACACTTGAACAAACACGAGAAAATTTAACTACTGAGTTGCATAACATCGAATTGAAATGTCAAAATATCTGTAATGACGTAAAAACACAAATTTGTGAGCATTTTCAGCCTATTTTTTTCTCGGCATCAAAATGCGTTACAGAATCACAATGCAGCCATCAAAGTACTGCAAATTATTGTTCATGAAAATCACGAGACCTTGCGGACTAAAATTGACTCAGTTGCATCTACCGATTCGGTTACGCTACTTGCAAACATTTAGGAAAACGTAAAGGACACAGTATATACTTTGAAAATTGGTTCAGAAAGACACATGGAGGAAATTAGTTCATTATCAGAGAAAGTAGTCGAACTTTCGGATCAGCTAAATAATTTATCTACGAAGGTAGATTATAATCTGAATGACACAAGACTGGTAGTCTTTAATGATACAGAAGAGTACGAACAAATTAGGAAATTCAAACAAAATCAGAATCAAATTAACACGCAACACCAAAGATAAATCCGGGAAGTACAAGATCAGTTGAAACAGGTAATACAAGAATTACATATTTCAGATTACACTCGCGTTCCAATACGGGAAGATGGACATTGAAATACGGATCAGCCACAAAATAATAACACAGGGCACTTCGGAAATTATGAAAGAAATTGGTAAGGTACAATGAATTTTGAGATGGAACCGCCGAAACGACGTAATAATGACCGACATGCGACTCGCCGACATGATGATTTTGACTATAAGCTGTTTATTACTGCACGTAAATTCAAAACATTCAACAATTCCGGCAACGACATTCATCCACGAGCGTGGCTTCATCAATTCTCTCATTGTTTTCCTCCCAACTGGTCAATAGAGCACAGGTTAGAATTTATGTGTGGCATCTTAGAGAATGTACCAGCTGTAAGAATGCGATCGGTCATTCACAATTGCCACAGTGAAGGAGAATTTTATCATGCCTTCCTCTCAGCAAATTGGTCTCAAGCTACACAAGACCGAGTAAAACACAGCATCATAATGATGAAACATTTCGAACAATCTGAATTTTCTAGCCTTGTGAAATATTTTGAAGACATCTTGCACAAGAATCAGTACCTGTCGAACCCATACAGCCCCTCAGAACTCATCCGCATTTGCTTAATCAAATTGCCTGAACATTTACGACATATTATTTTGGCATGACGTTGCAAATACGACATTGAAGCTTTTCAGGGACTCTTACAAGAATTGGAAATTGACACTGACAATCACGGAACGCGAAAACAGGAACACAACAATTACAGGTCACATCCGTCACAATTCCGCGATGACAAAAATAATAACTGGACACGACAAGGCTATTCTTACAACGTAAATCGTGACCAAAACAGACCACCCATATGACAACCGTTGGCAGAGTGGTAATAATTACAGGGAAAGATCACCTCTCCGCAGTAATGACTATCTCAGAGACAATAAGAAAAACAGACAATATGGGAACCAAAATAATTATTATCAAGGGAGACAGAATAACTTCAGACGCAACGGTCCACCGCGCAGTTATGATTCCGGCAGAAATTCTCCACCATATGACCGACAAACAAGAAAATTTGTAAACTACCAACAAAACGACAGACATGAATTCCATCAGAACTTGTGGGATTTAAACAGAGCAGGGCCCTCTCGACAAGGTGAATTTGTAGAAGTTAGACCTCCAAATCCCAATAACGACGCGCGCCAACAAAGAGACAATAGGCAATGACTCACACCGCTGGCAGCCACAAAACGTACTTATGAAGCTGACGACGTAGCTGCCGTGGTTATTAATTACGTAAAAATGGAAGACATTAGTGACATTATATTCCAGGAACACGACGTAAAACATAACAACATTGCATATCCTGTAATTCACATTACAGTAAATGACGCAAAATTTACGTCAGTTCTTGACTCTGGCAGTCCCATCTCAGTAATTAGTGAAACAGCGTTTAACAAATGTAATAATTGATTTGGCTATTAAAAATATAAATTCTGCTGCAGACAAAAGGATAAAACTACACGGTACACCAAATGCAAAGAAACTGTATATTGGTCGGAAAGTTCTCGTTAAAGCTCATTCATTGTCACATAAGAAGAAATACTTGAGTCACAAATTCTTTCTGGTTTACAATGGACCTTACAGAATCCGACGTATACCACATTATAACTGCGTTGAAGTTGAAACTCTGCGTAATAGTAAGAGTAAAGGTTTACACCATATTTCACATGTATTGAAATGAAACAAGGCCCCCGGAGTAGACAACATTCCATTGGAACTACTGACGGCCTTGGGAGAGCCAGTCCTGACAAACCTGTACCATCTAGTGAGCAAGATGTATGAAACAGGCGAAGTACCCTCAGACTTCAAGAAGAATATAATAATTCCAATCCCAAAGAAAGCAGGTGTTGACAGATGTGATAATTACAGAACAATCAGTTTAATAAGCCACAGCTGCAAAATACTAACTCGAATTCTTTACAGACGAATGGAAAAACTAGTTGAAGCCGACCTCGGGGAAGATCAGTTTCGATTCCGTAGAAATACTGGAACACGTGAGGCAATACTGACCCTACGACTTATCTTAGAAGGAAGATTAAGGAAGGGCAAACCTACGTTTCTAGCATTTGTAGACTTAGAGAAAGCTTTTGACAATGTTGACTGGAATACTCTCTTTCAAATTCTAAAGGTGACAGGGGTAAAATACAGGGAGCGAAAGGCTATTTACAATTTGTACAGAAACCAGATGGCAGTTATAAGAGTCGAGGGACATGAAAGGGATGCAGTGGTTGCGAAGGGAGTAAGACAGGGTTGCAGCCTCTCCCCGATATTATTCAATCTGTATATTGAGCAAGCAGTAAAGGAAACAAAAGAAAAATTTGGAGTAGGTATTAAAATCCATGGAGAAGAAATAAAAACTTTGACGATCGCTGATGACATTGTAATTCTGTCAGAGACAGCAAAGGACTTGGAAGAGCAGTTGAACGGAATGGACTGTGTCTTGAAAAGAGGATATAAGATGAACATCAACAAAAGCAAAACGAGGATAATGGAATGTAGTCGAATTAAGTCAGGTGATGCTGAGGGAATTAGATTAGGAAATGAGACACTTAAAGCAGTGAAGGAGTTTTGTTATATGGGGAGCAAAGTAACTGATGATGGTCGAAGTAGAGAGGATATAAAACGTAGTTTGGCAATGGCAAGGAAAGCGTTTCTGAAGGAGAGAAATTTGTTAACATTGAGTATTGATCTAAGTGTCAGGAAGTCGTTTCTGAAAATATTTGTATGGAGTGTAGCCATGTATGGAAGTGAAACATGGACGATAAATAGTTTGGACAAGAAGAGAATAGAAGCTTTCGAAATGTGGTGCTACAGAAGAATGCTGAAGATTAGATGGGTAGATCACATAACTAATTAGGAAGTATTGAATAGGATTGGGGAGAAGAGAAGTTTGTGGCACAACTTGACCAGAAGGAGGGATCGATTGGTAGGACATGTTCTGAGGCATCAAGGGGTCACCAGTTTAGTATTGGAGGGCAGCGTGGAGGGTAAAAATCGTAGAGGGAGACCAAGAGATGAATACACTAAGCAGATTCAGAAGGATGTAGGCTGCAGTAGGTACTGGGAGATGAAGAAGGTTGCACAGGATGAGTAGCATGGAGAGCTGCATCAAACCAGTCTCAGGACTGAAGACAACAACAACAACAAGAATCTGCTTTTAAACTTAGTCTTTGCTATAAAATGTTTCACTTCACGTTACTAGTACGCTTCGGCAGACTTAGAAAATGTTAATATGCAACTATGTTTTAAAGTTAACTATCCAGTCTAGAACCTAGGGAACATATTTAGACAGTAATTACGAATGCATTGTTATAGTGAACAAATGACACAGTGTTATTGTGTGTGTACATTCTTGCTTGTTAGTTGTATGATTAAGTAACGACTGTAAGGCTCACATACTTAGAGCGTATACCAGTACTGCTAACAAGATTTTAATGCAACATTTTGGTTTACTTGGGAATACATTCTGGATTTAAAGTACTTTCTGTGAGATTAAAGACGACTTAGCATTTGGTTTCTTTGAAAGCTACACGATTATAACACGACACTACAAATGTGTGACACTATTTACATTGTTGCTTTTGCGGCCTATCTGTTTTATATCTGCACAGTTTTTATGTATTATTCCGGAAAGTAAAACATGTTTTAGTAGTAACTTTTGTGGTATAGCTACAATGAGACAGCCTTTTTCGTAGCACAGCAATACGTTACAGTATAGTACTTTCTTGATACGGTACTGTACGTAATAACTACGATAACTATACGCATAGCATTTCGCTTTTGTTTATTACGAGATAAGTACATTGACTTCCACAGAACTTTGCTTATAGACGACGATAATTACGACACTTGGCACATTTTTTACCCTTAAGTAATGACAGAGATTATCTTACAACAAGACGCACAGTTTAGCGCTAAGTACACGTATTTGAGTGATTAATTTTGCACTTAAAACATTTATTTTTAAAGATTTTTGAATGACAAAGATACAAAGGTTTTTCGTGATACATCTCATTCTATTGTTGTAATTTGTAACACTTGATGGTATCATTACATTAATCCTCAGAAGGGGGGGGGGGGGTACACACTCTTTTTTTTACTACGTCAGTGACACATGTTTACGCAATTACACAATTGGGTAACTTCACGCTTATGAAATTGTATTTTGTTTGTACTTTGTGAACTCTTCATATTTTTTGGAACCATTGCGATATGAGAGTTTTGAATTATGTAATTGGTATGGGATCGTGATTTTTAAAGTACATTTGAGGTAGATGGCACTATTGAAATGAGCAGAGAATTTTTTTAGGTTTTGAAATTATTGGAGAAAGCTACAACGATTTTGAGATTTGACTGAGGTGTTATGATGTTATTATTACGATGACGATGTGTATTATACTGTTGAGGTATATTTATGATCAATAAGCTGATACTATATGAGGAATTTGATTATGCTACGTATTTATTATGGTGAAATATTGAAGAATTGTCGACGAATATGTATATGTGTAATAAGGTAAGGAATAATGAGTAGTGGCTAGGAACTATGATTTGTGAAAAAAAGGATGTTGGAAACCAAGAATCGTACTTTAAGAGTTATGAAATGTGTGTAAATGTGTGAATGTATCACAATGCCGGCGAAAAATTTTTGGGCACTCTTATATTCATAGGTTTTGTTTCTACACATTTGCAACGCAAATTCTCGACCTGTGAAATTTTTTATATGAGACTGTCACTGTAGTGCAAACTGGTGTCGTAAATATTTCGGTAAGAAAGCTAAGTGACCTTGATGTAATGCGTTATGGGTGACCAGCTGTGCGAGTAGCCTGGAGAAAAAGCCATTAGGTGGAGAAAGAAAGAGACCATTAACCTCGCTATTGACATTCCTTTATAGAAAGCATCGCAAATATGACACGCTATTACTTGGAAACATATGATTATACTGTGGAGTACGTGCTTTGTGCTACTTGCTGAAATGCTATCAATTAATGAGAAACATTTTACATATTTGTCTTTCTAGTTGAGAGATTGCTCATTTTGTTTAATATCTGGTTTACAGCTGTGTGGCCAAAAAAAGTATTTTGAAAGACGATATGAACAAAAAAGTAGGGTTTAGGGACAACAGGTTTAGGTAAGATTTTCTTGGAAATAAATGATGAGGTAAGATAATGGAAAATAAATAATGAGGTAAGAAATATGTGAACATATAAATACAGAAAGCATGCTTGGATTGGATTTTTTTGGTGGAAACAAATGTTGAAATAAGACAAAAGATCTATGGAATGAAGTTTTGTGTTGGACTGCTGTATCAGATGTTACACTGAAAACAAACCTTGCCTTTTCCTCTTGCGTTATTCTTCTATGTGTTTGTGTACCCTTGTGTATTTGTGTTTTTCCTGTTTTTATGTGTTTAACTGATGAGAGTTATGTTGTAGAATTTTTCTAATACTATGTTATTTACTTCGTAAAGATGTTTAGGCATTATTTATCTGTTCTGTTTTGTTGCTGACGTGTGAAGTTGATGTTTCAAAAGTTATTCTGATCTTTTATGTATGTACTTATGTCATAATTCCTGTAACACTGATGTATATGTTATTTCGATTCTTTTGTAAAGCCCGTATTACTACAAATGTTATCTGTGTTATGTTCTTTAATCATGTACTTTGTACGTTTGATATTGTATTCTCATGTTATAAAACTGTAATTGACACCAGTTCATCAATTTAAGTAACTTGTAAGCAATCATTTCACTGCACATATTGCTGTTGGTCATAGTATATGCACAATATATGAAAAAAAGAGGACGTGTGTTAATAATTCAGCAAGGGTCTGATTAACAGCATTGCTGGTTCTAAGGACAATTCCAAAAACTTTGTGCATGCACAAGTGGTGGTTTATGGACTTGCTAAATTCTCCGTAAGACTCTTCGATGGTGATTGTGCACCTGCACAGTCGCAACAAATGGCTGCTGGCCATCTCTACACGGACTACAGTGGGTCTGCATCATTGATGGCCCACCATTATTTCTACAAGGACTGCACTAGGTCTGCACCTCTTGTGGCCCACCAATACCATAGTCTCTACCAGGACTACAGTGGGTCTACTCTGTGATGACCTACCTACCAATATTCTTCAAAACTTCGACTGACTCTGCGGTGGTTTTGCTCTGTCGTGGCCCATTACCTGTGTGCATGTCAAGAGTCGGCACTGTCTTTCGGTTGGACAGACAGCACTACTTCTTCAGCACAACTTCCATGTGCATTTTCTTTTACTGCTCAGAATTTGTGCATAAAATTGTAATTAATACTGTGATCAATGATCAGGACTGTCTTTATGGACTGTGAGAAAATCTTTGCTTTTGACCAACATTGTATCAATAAGTGTGTGCATTTGATTTCTTTGTTATTGTAATTATGAAAAATTGTTTCAAATCTGTTTTGGCCTCCGCCCAAAACAATTTGTAAAATTTTTTGTTGGGAGCATGGGGGTTATGTAAGTAGGCTGTTTAGGTTTTTATGTTGGTAACGCCATGTAGCGCTCTATATGAAAATCACTGACTGTGCTGTGTGCAGTCTGTAGCTGGTTTGCATTGTTGGAATAGTCGCCATTGTAATGTAGGACAGCTGGATGTTAACAACGCAGGGCGTTGCGCAGTTAAAGGTGAGCCGCCAGCAGTGGTGGATGTGAGGAGTGAGATGGTGGAGTTTTGAGAGCGGATGAACTGGACAGAGACGGTAAATTTGTAATATTGGATATCATGGACTGATATAGATATTATGACTTTTGAACAGTATTAAGGTAAATACATTGTTTGTTCTCTATCAAAATCCTTCATTTGCTAACTATGCTTATCAGTAGTTAGTGCCTTCAGTAGTTTGAATCTTTTATTTAGCTGGCACTATTGGCGCTCGCTATATTGCTTTTGTAGGGATTATTGAAAGTCAGATTGCGTTGCGCAAAAAATTTTGTGTGTCAGTTTGAGCACAGCCATTTATAATTTTTCCAAGGGGGCGTTTCAGTAGTAGAGTACCTCACAAAAGAGTATTTCTCACAGCCGTACATAAAAAGTTATGTCTTTAATAAGTCAAACAAGAAAGGAAGCAAGTTTTCCGCATAATATTTATAGAATCTTGCAGATATGACTTCCGGTCTAGATGATTTTCAACTTTTAAGCATCTTTTTTTAATTTGTATTCCATCTTAATAGCTGCATTTTCGGCGTTTGTGCGGAGACTGGAAGCCTATGATTAAACGAGCAGAGACGTGTAGGCTGCGGAAGTGAGATGGACACCACGTGGCAGAAAGATACGTTTTTACAATGTTAATACTAGGATGACAAGATATTTATTTCGAATACAGCATGTTGACGATTCTCCAGCTAGCAGCAAACTGTCATTGACTCAACATCATGCACAAACAACTTTTCGAAAGGGCAGACTATTCGAGTTAGCGCCACATCTTCAGAGACCAGCAAATGACCTGCTATTTTTGTACTTCGGTCGATACAACAGCGTGCAAATTTAATTAGCTGTGAACGTGCAGATATTCACACAGGCAGTAAGGAAATGGTTGCGTGCCATGAGTTGCCCGTTGCAATGTCGCGCAGTTGAGCTTAAATGAGTGGAATAATACGATTAAAAATTCATTACAGTATCTGGCTTCAGCAGCTGTTAATCACAGAAATAAAAATTTAATCAGCGGTCGAATACATCAATTAGGTTCTGACATGAGCTAGGGTAGGGCTACAGTAAGCTGTCAATATGTGGAGAGTTGTGTTGTATGTGTTATAAATGGTTTCTGTGTACTGATGCCCTCCCAACTAGTCTTAAATATTTCGAATGGAAGACAGGTTGTTGTGTAACTGCCTTGATTTGCTAGTTAATATTATGCACTTGACCAGTTACGTTTTGCCATCGAATTTGATGTCGGGTGGAAAAAAAGTATGGCTCTGAGCGCTATGGGCCTTAATATCTGAGGTCATCAGTCCGCTAGAACTTAGAACTACTTAAACCTAACTAACCTAAGGACATCACACACAGCCATGCCTGATTCAGGATTTTAACCTGCAACCGTGGCGGTAACGCTATTCCAGACCGGAAAAAAGTATGTAAGGATGTTAAGTAATGACGATTAAGTAATCTCTGCAAATAAAAGATGGAAATAATTGTACAATTAGATTAGTTAATAATGAATATGCAGTAATTTGGGCTACAAATTTTTTTTCAATAAAATATTAAAAACTTGTAACAAACTACATGTTTATAATTTGAAAATATGATTTTATTCGATTAAAAATAACATACTCTGTGCCTACGAAAGAGGAACTATGGAGAAAGTTGCATTTATTGAAAATATTAGTTTGATATTGTTATTAAATATACTAATAGTTATTTAGTGGAAAATTTGGTTTAAAAATTATTATTTGCATAATTGATTGGCATTTTTAGGGGAGATGGCGACTTTGTTACAGCATAGGAAAATTTAATTTTTTGTGTATTGCTGAAAACACTGCGAGAAGTTTACGTGACTCGTGATTCTGTAAAAACTGTATAAAGTGAACGAAGCTGAAAGAAAATGTTCGTTGTGTCGTGCCCGATGGACTCTGATTTCTGATCTTGCGCCAATGAATTATTTGCCCCTGACACACGCAGTGAATGATAGTGTGCAATCAGGTAGGAGCTGTTGTTGAAGAACTTTGATTTGAAAGAATTTATCAGTGAATGAGAAGTTACCAGATGTAAGAATTTAGAGGTGTTGGTGGTAGTTTATCTCAAATGCAGTAGAGAGATACTTGCAGTGTAAGTGTGGCACTGTATTTTAAGAACAGCTGATATTGAAGAGAAGACCAGGTGCCCACAGCTGGAAGAAAATATGATAATATTATACTGTAGAATTCACCACTGGCATTGTAATATTGTGAAATCAGTATGTTGCTACTTACCCTCCAGAGGGCGAGTACACAAACTTTATATGGCTCATCTGCAAATATCTTTTGCTTCAAGCTTTTATAGAAGCACAGATCATTCGTACGACGTACCTAACGGCCAGTCAGTGAACAGTTTACAAAATCACATAAATAGATGAGTAGATTATTAAATAACGAAAATAAGAAAGAAATGATCCCCCAGGATAGCGATGTAGCCTAATCACAGGATTAATGTTCACTATCCACTTACTGACATCAAGCACGAGTTACTTCGAATGGTGGCCTTTCACGAATTTAGATTTAAATAAAAACGAGATAACTGTCCTATCAGAGCAAGCGGAGCGTTCGCAGGCAATAACGAGTGTAAGCCAAAAGCGTTGTGCAGTTCAGCAAATTACTAAAGTTTAATTAGTCCGTTCAAGAGTATATGCAATAACCAAATACCATAGCAAAGTTCAATCACTGATAGCTATACTAACACTCACTGTTCAGATAATTTCCAACCCCCTCCCCTCCCCCCCCCCCACCAAAACAAAACTAAGTCCCCAATAAGGGCACATCCCTGTATCCAAACTATCAATTAATGACATCGTCTTGCTGGCCACTCAGACCTTCCCAGACCTCACCAGACACGAACATCAAAAGATCCTGATCATGCTATTCTCGCCTATTTATAATTTCGCTCGAGTGGCCTACCATTACAGTCAAGTAAGCGTCTAGGAATAGGCCACCATTCTAACGAGTACATATTATACAATCTTTAACTATCTCAACCATAGTTACATTCTTAGACAAGTGCTAGTCAATGTCATAACATTATTCCGCTTGCCGCTGTCATGTTATGCAACTCAAATAAATCTAACAAACATTAGTTTATTAAAATTTTTGTGAAGCAAACAACAAGAAATTGAATTGATAAGGCAAATCATTTATGCTTGTATTAATTTATTACGTATCTGTGAAGAGCTCTTTTGTTCGACACTCTGTTAAAACTATTAAGTAAATTGTTTATTACAATGTGTTCGTTCAATATGAGAGGCACCCACATACCTTGCTCATACTGTGGCATCAAGCAGTCAGGCCTGTAAGATGAGTGGTCTGCCAAGCGAGTGGACTTATTCTTATTTATGGAGTAACATGAACTCTAGTACTCACAATTAAGTTACAAGTTTTTCTCCTGTTTGAATATACGCAACGGGTACGGAAACGGACATCTGACTATTAGTAATTTAAACAACTCTGACTGTTCACTACGCACTGGCAATACCACCTTTTCTTTCTTATTTAAGGGCTTTGATCAACACGTGGCCCTTGCAATGAATATGAATGGCGCACACATGATAAATTCTGGGTATCGTGACAACATACTATTCGAAGGAAAAGGCCACCAATCTTTTTCTTTTCACTATATTATTAATTCAGATAAATTCTATTACCTAAACACACAAATTCTATAACCTACAACAATAACACATGAGAAATTCCGCCCAGTGGGCATGGCTTTACATTGGTGATTCTCTATCTTATGGTCTCGTAATTATTTAACGCTACAGTGCACTTTCTGGACACGACGGTGGATCTTTTGCTATATCTGCAACTTCGACTCTCACACCCATCATCACGAAAATTTCCTCCAGACGAAGTGGTACAAAATGGAACATGTATAACCCACTCACTGCCTCTGAAACTTTTTTTGTTACTCTCCCATGCCAACCACACATACTTAAATTTCATGAAATACATCACACTGGCAACATACAATACAATACAAAGAATAATCACAACGTTATAATCACATCACTTTCAGCTTTCCCACTTCAATTAATATTTATCCCAGTTTCACACGACACTGCCCCACTTCGTAACTATTCTTTCCTACTAAGAACTCTGGAGGATATATGCACGTCTTCCTGTGCAATGCAAGCCACGTGGCGTTACTGGATAGACGGCTGACTCACCTTGCTTCTCTCTCAGAGTATTATAGTTTGAATCAAGCGTCACACGGAAACATAACACGCAAAGTAATATTGAGAACATATTCATCACAAATGCGAGTCCTCAACTGATACGATGGACTAGTACTTCTCTTTATCCTTTGTCTCATACACAGATTGAGACTCACCATGTGGAAGTACTCGTCTCTAATTTCAAGTCCTGCACACGCCATTTATTAAATATTTTCAACTTATAGTACACACGCTAGTAATTCAGCTTAACTTAAGCACTCGGAAGCATTTCAACTTATTGCTACACGTGGTTTCATTGTGACCGTTGGTCACTTCCGATGATTACTGCGATCCCCTTAATATTACCTGCCTGACATTTAATTCTCCCCACAAAAGTTCCTGAAATAGAGAAGTTATTATTTCAAAGTACTCTTAAGTATTTCACTTGCATACCATGTCTTCACTCTTTTGTCTTTACGGAGCACACCTAAGACAGGTCTTACCAACATTAGATCCAGCGGCAGAGTGCTGAAACATGGCCGTCCTTCAGGTCAGCTCGCACCTCCATCGAGGTGGGGGAGCACCTTGCTACCGAAATGGTCAGCCACATTTCAGGCGCTCGAAGCTCCGGTAAATTTCATCTCTTTGGTTCCACCAAAGGATTGTCTCAAAGATGATCATATATTCACATGCGGTTACCAGACGACCATACATTCAGTCATTTCATAGATCTCACCAAACTGGATGAAGGGATTTATTTTGTGGGAGTGCACATGTGATCAATTAAATAAATAAATTGTCATTCTTTCCCACACTGGTATCCGGCTTCGCTGTATTAATTGAAATTGAGTTATTATTAGAAAAAAATATGTTGTTCTGACAAGAATAACGAAGAATGTTGTACCTCTTTTCAATGTCGGGCGATACTGTACCATTTCAAATATGAAGATAAATATGGTAATTTTATAGCTAACTTCAATATCTGTCAACGTCTGGAAGTGGGTTTCATATTTTTAGTGAATATTCGAATGCTTTTAGTTTTGAGACCAGTCAGACCTACGTAACCTTGTTTACAAGTATGTAGCGGCACAGTTCTACTTAACAGATACTGGAATTTCAAGTTACATCCACCTAGGGGCCACCCACCCACCCTCTCTCGTGACTCAGGGAGCGAGTCGGGGCACTGTCCAGCTTTCGCTCGCCTACCTCATCCAGCCACCTTACGGCAACCTGTCAGCTACATGTTGCTCAATCATACCTGCCATTTTTAGCACACTTGGCATAGCGGCCATGGTCCTCGTGACGTCAATGGCGTCTCTCCTCTGATAGACGTGTTACAAGGAGAGTGCTAAAGATAGAGTTGCAGAGATATGATTTAAGGAGACTTATTTCTTGAATAATATTCCTTTACTTCACGTCTATGGTCACAATTTTTTTTTATCATCAGACTATCTGTTTTGGTCTAGAATGAACATCATCAGGTCTGTTTTATAAAAACATGTCCTAATATACTGGGGCCATTGCGGTGTCATCAAACGTTAAACACAAAATATGCATTATATTAGGACACGATTTTATAAAACAGATCTGATGATTGTCTTTATAGACTGAAACTTGTAGTCTGATGACAAAAAGTGAAGTAAAGGAAGTTTATTCTATATTCGGGTCACTGTTTTATTTACGAGCATGTCGCAGCTTGTGAAACTTTCTTCTTGACTGTATAGTATGCATTTCTGATGTCATCACTTGTTGCTCTTCTCTAATGAGACGTCGCCGAACTGCTCTTCTATAATTAGATGTCGCCGAGAGGAGATTACATTCTTATGTTCCTCTGTTCTTGAACTAAAAATGTGGTGGAAAGGAACATCTTACTGTTAATATTTTCAGCTATTCTTTCTCAGTTGCTGCTTTTTTTACCTCCTCGCAGATACGATTAAAAAAAAACTACTACCGTTTTAGCAACTGAATGTTTCTTTAGTTTTCAATTAAATTTGTTTAATCTATTTGTATTAGATAACATCCATGGTCTGAAAAAAAGAGAATTGTTTAATTATACATATTTTGTTATGATAGATGAAACGTCTGCTAATAACAAATTTGCATTATCTTACTGTCTACAAACATAAGATTGTGATTAATTGCTTAGTTTTATGTGTCCTATTCTTTTTGTGTGCCCACTGGCTCTTGTGTAGGTACTGCATAAGTGTAATGTAAGTTCCCGATTAACTGTTTGTCACAACTAGGCAGTCTACTGGACAGAACTGCGCCGACTCAAAAGTCGCCAGTGTTGCGACGCAGTCAACTCCCGGCCGACCTGCTGGGCGGCACTGTGGCGCCTCTAAGCGAAGGTGTCCGCCGTCTGGTAGGTGTGGCAGCGGCAGTTCCTTTCCGCCACCAGCTTCTAACCTTAGCGACCTTCGAAGGAATATGTTTGTTTTTCTGGCTCTGCGTCGTCAACGCCGGCGTCTACCATACAGTGATCATGTGCTAATGGTCCAATACTTGCTGTGAGCCCTGGTATAGCTTGTTGCATGCGCGGAAGTACTGGGTGGCCTTATTTGTTATTCAGAAAGGCTCTGACCGTGAATCATAAAACTGTGGGAGTGGCTGGCCTAACGCAAGTTGACTGTCATAAGTTAATGAGGCGGTGGCTCCAGTGTCGATTGGTTGCTGTATTGAATCTTAGCTCAGTCACGGGGTCAAGTTATATGTATAATTTTTATTAACTGTGTTAATAAATGCCGTGGCTGTTTACGTATTTTTTTTATTTTATGGAGGCAGCTCATATGGTTGTGTATAATATCATTGGCTCAATTGTATAATAAGTATTTGGGAAGGGAAGGGGGACCCAAGGAAGAAAAGAAATAATAGAGATGTAGGCTATAATATGTGAAGAACAGAATGGTTTTAGACCAGGGCGCCCGCGTATTGACGGAATATTCACATTACGGAAGAGAACTGCCAGAGGGATAGAGACCCATTTAGTCTTCATGCATATGCAGAAGCCCTATGACACTGTACCACGAAACAATCTGTGGGTAAATATGAAGACTAGGGGCATGTCGACCTTTTACATTAAAACAATGAAACTGTTTTATACAAGCTGTGTGAGCGCCGTCAGAGTACGAAATTCAATGTCACAAGAGTTTCCTATGACAAAACGGCTAACTCAAGGTAGAGCTATAGCACCGACAGTATTTGAAATCTCTATGGAGGAAGGGCTTACAGGCTGGAGGCATAGGAGTCCCAATGGATGATATATATATATATATATATATATATATATATCTTGGCCGATGACCAGGTCATCGTAGCAGGAGACCAGGATCGTTTTGACTACATGCTTCGGAAGTTAAAAGAGGAGTATGAGAGATTGTGCCTCACAAAAGCATGATAAAAACCCAATATCAAAAGATTGGTCACAGTACCGTACAGGGAGTAGAGGCTGAAGCAAGTAACATATGGGGATGCAAGACTTTTATCTAATGGTTATGACGCCATCAAACGTAAAAACTGAAGATGACTTAAATTATAAAACAGGGAAGGGCAGGAGGGCCGCTCGATATCTGAACAGCGTCTTTTGGAATAATAAAATAACAAAAGAGGTCTGAACAGGTGAAAACGTCGCTTCGTAAGGAGCAGAAACGTGGGTAGTACACAAGCGTCAGAGAAACAAGTTGCTCGCACTAGAGATGGACCTTGAGAGACGAAGTTGTAGCATCTCTGGTCTGGTTCTTCTGCCAAATACCAACATAAGAGAGGCTATGAGTGACGATAGATCAATGCTAGATACCAGAGGTTAAAGGCCTCAAATAGCACGGGCATCTGGAAAGGAGGGCCGATAACCGATGACCAAAGAAAGTGTGGCAGTGGAGCCCAGCGGAAAGAAGAAAAACCGTGGACAACCTAGAGGGAGCTGGAGTCGAGATGCGGCATTGTGGGGAAACTGTTTGTGCCTGTGTGTGCATTTCTTTATACATAAGTTGTTGAATAGACAGAAATTTTTTGTTGTTTTTTACTTGTTCAACGTAATAGAAGCATTTTAGTTCTCAGCACTTCTTAGTTCTCAAAAAAAAAAAAAGTGTTACCTACTAGAATCTCACCCCATCTTTTCTTGCACTATGTCTCATAAATCTTTTTACATGTTCCAAATAGCATATAATAGCTACAGCAGGTTACAATTTCCTGTGGGCTGGCATCGTTAGCGTTGTCGCGAATGAGCGGTTCCCATGCTTTGCACGGCTGGTTGCAGAGTCAACAGGCGCTCCGGCAGACGTGCGGAAGCAAACAGCGGCCGCCGCTTTCGCTCTCCGACCCACCGCTGGCTGTTGGCGCGAGTCCCAGTTAAATGCCGAGGACGAACTCACTCCAGCTCTCGGCTCCCCCAGGTCTGCGGAGACCAACATACCTCTTACTTCTCCTCATTAGCGCTAACTCTAGCAGTCATGTACGAAATACGAGCTATGAAGGATAACACGTTAATCGTCAGGGACGATTATTGTGACCAGTATACATGTAGAATGGCAAATAATTCTAAGCAGAACTCATTGTGATACTGCGCTACCGACTAACGGAATATTAAGAGTTTGACATAAAGTCAAAGAATCTGCTTGAAGTATTCGTCAATGTGTATCTTACGCAGAAGAAGATTGGTTTTATGCCGTTGCAATATTTTTTGTACTTTTGGAATCTTACAATGTCGGGGTTAAAGACATCCTTGTAGAAATTGATGACAATTCCCAGTGTTGAAAACTGTAAACATTTAAGGTCTTCCAACAAGGGTTCGTAGCCTTCTATACACCTTAACTATAAGAGAGCCGCCAAAGCCATCAGGCTTCATAGTTTCCGACAAACTTCTAGCTACCAACTTCAACAACAGTTCGTGCTAAAAGAATGGACCCGCAGAATTACAAACTAATATTCTTCGCGTCGGTTGTTGCAGAATTCTTGAACGTTTTCTAATTTCGAATGCACGAAATTTCCCTGAGAGGGAAAATCAGTGCGGACTTAGAAAGCATCTCTTATTCAAAACTCAACTTACTCTTTTCTCACAAGATATTTTGCAGACTGTGGGTGAAGGGTAGCAGGCAGATTCCTTATTCCTAGATTTCCGGAAAGCATTTGACACAGTGCCTCACGGGAGACTGTTAATGGAGGACGGATCATATGGAATAAGTTGACATATATGTGGTGGCTCGAAGATTTTACAAGTAATAGAAGCCAGTACGTTATACATGACGCGGTGTGATTATTAGAGATAAGGACATTGTCATGAGTGCCCCAGGAAAGTTTGATAAGACCGTTCTTGTCCTCTGTCCGTATAATCGACTGACGGGTAGGGTAGGTAGCAATCTGCGACCGTTTGATAATGATGCTGTAATGTTTGGCAAAGTATCATGTTTGGGTGCGTGTAGGACGATACGGTGTGACTTTGGTAGAATTTATCTTTGGTCCGATGCATGACAGCTTGCTCTAAACGTGGAATAATGTGAGTCAACGCAGTATTATTGGCGTGCTGCTTTATACAGTCATCTCGATTACATGTATACTCGTAACTTTGCAAAGCGACATGAAATGGAACTGGTACGCTAGGTAGATTGCAAGGTAGGCGAATGGTCGACTTGACTCATTAGAAGATTTCTGCAAACGTTTAACTCAGTTATAAAGCAGGCCGCGTACAGAACGCTAGTGCGACCCATTCTTGAGTACTACTGGAGTGCTTGGGATTCCCTCCAGGCTGATCAAAAAAAGACATCGAAGCAATTGAGATGCGTGTTGCTAGATTTGTTACAGGCAGGTTCAATCAGCACTGAAGGAAATCTAAAAGCGCGCAGAGAGACATCAATATTACTGAGAAATGAAAAGAGAAAATACGAAACAAAAGTACTTGAAAATGTGGAACTGAATAGCCGAAACTCGGACGGCAGGAGATTCTGCAAATACGTGAAAAGAGAAAGATGTTCAAATGTGTGTGAAATCTTATGCCTGAGGGAGGACTCGAACCTCCGCCGGGACCAGCAGCACAATCCATGACTGCAGCGCCTTAGACCAAGCTGCTAACAGAAAGAAAAGGGTTCAATGCAAAGACTCAGTACATCAGTGACAAGAATGGAAACATGATTGTGGATGATAAATAAGTCTTAGAGCGATGGTAAGAGTATTTCATCGAGCTACTCAACTGCCTTAACCCAGAGTTATGCAAACCAAGAAGAAACAAATGACAGAGATTGACATCACAGTGGAGGACATAATGAAACCACATGGAAGATGAAAAGCAATAAAGCGCCAGGACAGGACATCGCCTACGCAGGAATGTCGAAGAGTGGAGGAAACACCCTACAGACCGAACTGCGCAAACTCGCTCTACTCAGTTGGGAGACCGAGTTGCTACCGGGCAGCTGGAAGACAGCAGTCATTTGTCCAATGTACAAAAGAGAAAGCAAGATGGATTGCTCTATGGAGGACTCAGTTTACTTAAAGTGGAACACAAGGTCCTTTCTACAACTATTTTAGAAAAGCTAAAATCATTTCCCAAAAATGTAATGAGAGAACGCTAGACGGGATTCATTTCAAACTGTTCAACTACTGACAATGTGTATATTCTTAGGCAAATTTCTGAGAAATATTGAGAAAGACATAGAAAAGCCCAAATATTGTTCATAGATTTTCAAAGAGCTTATGACATTATTGTTCGGGACATCATATGTAAAATCTTGAAGGAATTCCAAATTACAAATAGGCTCGTTGACATAACTAGAGTATATATATATATATATATATATATATATATATATATATATATATATATATATGAGTGAATCAAGAGTGATAGTAAGAACTGGTGCAGCATACTCACAATCCTTCCCCAAAACAACTAGAGAAAGACAGGAAGATGAACTGTCATGTGTACTACTTAATCTCACACTGGAGAAAGCCGTAAGACGGAGCGAAATTGAAGACTGTGTTAATGAGCCAGATTTAACAAGATCTTGGGGAGATATACAGGGTAGTCCATTGATCATGACCGGGCCAAATATTTCACGAAATAAGCGTCAAACGAAGAAATTACAAAGAACGGAACTTGTCTAGCTTGAAGGGGGAGAACGCAGCATGTCATTCTCAGTGGAGAGAAGTCTTCCGAAGTAAGAGTGATTTCAGGTGTGCCGCATGGGAGTGTCATAGGACCGTTGCTATTCACAATGTACATAAATGCCCTGGTGGATGACATCGGATGTTCACTGAGGCTTTTTGCAGATGATGCTGTGGTGTATCGAGAAATTGTAACAATGGAAAATTGTACCGAAATGCAGGAGGATCTGCAGTGAATTGACGCATGGTGCAGGGAATGGCAATTGAATCTTAATGTAGACAAGTGTAATGTGCTGCGAATACATAGAAAGATAGGTCCCTTATCATTTAGCTACAAAATAGCAGGTCAGCAACTGGAAGCAGTTAATTCGATAAAAAATCTGGAAGTACGCATTAAGAGTGATTTAAAATGGAATGATAATACAAAGTTGATCGTCGGTAAAGCAGATGCCAGACTGACATTCATTGGAAGAATCCTAAGGAAATGCAATGCGAAAACAAAGGAAGTAAGTTACAGTACGCTTGTTCGCCCACTGCTTGAATACTGCTCAGCGGTATGGGATCCGTACCAGATAGGGTTGATAGAAGAGATAGAGAAGATCCAACGGAGAGCAGCGCGCTTCGTTACAGGATCATTTAGTAATCGCGAAATCGTTACGGTGATGATAGATAAACTCCAGTGGAAGACTCTGCAGGAGAGACGCTCAGTAGCTCGGTACGGGCTTTCGTCAAAGTTTCGAGAACATACCTTCACCGAAGAGTCAAGCAGTATATTGCTCCCTCCTACGTATATTTCGCGAAGAGGCCATGAGGGTAAAATCAGAGAGATTAGATCCCACACAGAAGCATACCGACAATACTTCTTTCCACGAACAATACGAGACTGGAATAGAAGGGAGAACCGATAGAGGTATTCAGGGTACCCTTCGCCACACACCGTCAGGTGGCTTGCGAAGTATGAAAAAAAAAAAAAAAAAAACAGATGGTGCTATGGTTGGCCCGCTAAATGGCGCTATCATAGGTCAAACGGATATCAACGGCGCTTTTTAAAATGGGAACCACCATTTTTTATTACATATTCGTGTAGAACGTAAAGAAATATCAATGTTATAGTTGGACCACTTTTTTCGCTTTGTGATAGATGGCGCTGTAATAGTCACTAACATATGGCTCACAATTTTAGACGAACAGTTGGTACAGGTAGGTTTTTTTAAATTAAAATACAGAACGTAGATACGTTTGAACATTTTTTTTTCGGTTGTTCCAAAGTGATACATGTACCTTTGTGAACTTATCATTTCTGAGAACGCATGCTGTTACAGCGTGATTACCTGTAAATACCACATTAAAGCAATAAATGCTCAAAATGATGTCCGTCAACCTCAATGCATTTTGCAATACGTGTAAGTTCGCCTTCCGTAATGTTGGCACATGCATTGACAATGCGTTGACGCATGTTGTCAGGCGTTGTCGGTGGATACGGATGGCAAATATCCTTCAACATTCCCCACAGAAACAAACCCGGGGACGTCAGATCCGGCGAACGTGCGGGCCATGGTATGGTGCTTCGACGACCAATCCACCTGTCATGAAATATGCTATTCAATACTGCTTCAACCGAACGAGGGTTATCTGCCGGACATATGTTTTTAGCACATCGCCATTCTGTCATGCAGTGAAACATCTTGTAGTAACATCGGTAGAACATTACGTAGAAAATCAGCATACATTGCACCATTTAGATTGCCATCGATAAAATGGGGGCCAATTATCCTTCCTCCCATAATGCCGCAGCGTACATTAACCCGCCACTTGTCGCAGCCATCGTGGATTTTCCTTTGTTCAATAGTGCATATTATGCCGGTTTACGTTACCGCTGTTGGTGAATGACACTTTGTCGCTAAATAGAAGGCATGCACAAAAAAAGTCATCGTCCCGTAATTCCTCTTGTGCCCACTGGCAGAACTGTACACGACGTTCAAAGTCGTCGCCATGCAATTCCTGGTGCACAGAAATATGGTACGGTGCAATCGATGCTGATGTAACATTCTCAACACCGACGTTGTTGAGATTCCCGAGACTCGCGCAATTTGTCTGCTACTGATGTGCAGATTAGCCGCGACAGCAGCTAAAACACCTACTCGGGCATCATCATTTGTTGTAGGTCGTGGTTGACGTTTCACACGTGGCTGAACACTTCCTGTTTCCTTAAATAACGTAACTATCCGGCTAACTGTCCGAACACTTGGTTGATGTCGTCCAGAACACCGAGCAGCATACATAGCACACGCCCGTTGGGTACTTTAATCACAATAACCATGCATCACCACGATATCGACCTTTTCCGCATTGGTAAGCGGTCCATTTTAAGATGGGTAATGTATCACAAAGCAAATACCGTCCACACTGGCGGAATGTTACGTGAGACCACTTACTTATACGTTTGTGACTATTACAGCGCCATCTTTCACAAAGCGGAAAAAGTGGTCCAACTAAAACATTCATATTTCTTTGGCCTCTACGGTTGAGAATGCTGGAGCACAGTGGTTAGCACACTGAGCTCGCATTCGAGAGGACGACGGCTCAAATCCGCGTCAGGTCATCCTGATTTAGGTTTTCCGTGATTTCCGTAAAATCACTTCAAGCAAATGCAGGGAGGGTTCCTTTGGCAGGGCACGGGTCGATTTCACTCCCCATCCCTCCCTAATCCGAGCTTGTGCTCCGTCTCTAATGACATTTTTGTCGATGAGACGTTAAACATTAATTTACTACAGAAAGCTGGACACTAACTAAATGGGAGACTCAAGATCTTCAACATTTGAAACAAAGGTGACAAGAGGAATCTGAGGCCCGGTGAGAGACGGAGATACGTGAAGACCAAGAAAGAATAATGAAGTTTATGAGATCATGAACCAATGCAACGTTTTACAGTATCAAAATAGTAGATGGCTCCAGTGGGCAGTCACGTAATCCGTATGCCAGTTTAGCAAACTTTCATTGCCCACATTACAACAAAAAGTCCTCTTGGTAGGCGACGAAACAAATGGGAATAAAACGTAAAAAAGATGCAGGAGCTCCGATGTTGTCATCCGGGAGGAACCAGCAACAGAGTGCAATGGAGACTGGTTGTTGATGCAGCGCATGGCATACAGGGCCGGTTTTCGTGGGATAAATGAATAAGTAAGTGAGGTTCGATCAACACGCGAGTACTACGAAAACTCACAGTGAACTCGGATATTAATCCCTGGATGAATGAATACGCTTTTTTGGCAAAATACTTTCGTGTAAGTTTAGGGTACCGTGTTTGCGAAAGATTGCATAATGATCCTACTGCTATCAAGCTACATATCACGTAAAGACCCCAAAGACAAGAGAAGAGAAATCAGTTTTGCACAGACGCATGCAGACGGTCGTTTCTCCCTTAATCCACTAGGGTGTGGAACAGGAAAGGAAGTGACCATCAGTGGTACACCGTATCTTCCATCGTTCACCATATGATGGCTTGCGGAGTATATACATGTAGATGTAGAAACTACAGTTTCACCAATTTACGTATCTCTCCGCTCTTCGTCACACTTCCATTCTAACCTCCAGTTCCCCCTTCCGTAAGCCACAATATCATTTTAAATATGTCTCCGTGTAAGGAGATATTTGCAGAGGAGTAATTGAAAATTGCCTACTGTCAGCAAATACGATTAATTATTCATCTATCAATAAGCCGCGGGTGGTAACATCTGCGATAAATAATGCACGAATGAATTATAAGAATCTGTTGTCAAATGCAAACGAATGTACATGGTAACTGGATTTTAATATTAAACAGTTGAGACAAAGTATGATGCAATTTAGACAGAAGTTTGCACGCCTGTTAATAACAGCTGTTTCAGTGATAATTTCCTGTTGAGCTACTGCTGCAGCCTTGCAGCAAATCCTTTCAAGCGCTTAGAAAATATCGAGTGATTTGAGCAACACCATCAAACTTGGTGTTAGCTTGTGGGGCGTGTCAAATAGTACAGTTGGCAGTGTCTTGATCCGAATTCCAATCTGGCGTATTTCAAGTATCGATATTCTGCATAAAAAAACAGAACCATAAGGACAAGCTAATTTGTCTGTACTTTCTTCATTGTGTTCAAACGGTATTTCTAGTTCCAAGAGATGGATGGTAAAACTGCTTTTGGATGGAGGCTGTATTTCCGAAATAGCGAAGTTAGCCTTTGATATTCCGATGCTGTGACACAGACCTTTAAAATGTTACTAAAAAAATACAAGATACAGTTAAAATAAAAATGAACAGGTTTTAGTAACGACGAAAGACTTTTTTCATGAGTAATGAGCATATGCAATGAGTGCATAACAGTATGAGAGTCCCACATATAAATGCATTTACTTACAGAAATCCAAATAAATTTATCATAGCTGCCCGGATTGATGAAACAGGTGACAGCATAACAATCATAAACTAAAAGGCTACAGAGTGAACCTACTTAAAGAGTTTGAATTTTTCATTTGCAACAGAAAAAAATGAACAGGATGTACTCAAAGCTGAGGCAATGGGAACGTACTTTTATAGAAGCCTCTCGAGTATGCTAGACGATACACAGTAATTTATACAGCCACTTGCACTTTAACGATTTAAATTATGGAACCATGAACTCAATACCCAAAGCATCAAACAGATTCTATGAGAAAAGCTCAAGATGTAAACGTTGTGTGTGCATTGTACGTATCTTTGATTTGCAATGTAAGATCTTTGATTTACAAGGCATTGTATTTGTGTTGCTCATAACCTACAATTTGTTTTGATAACAAGTATCTAGTAATAACTAGTGTGAATGAAATGTAACACAAAGCAGCCAACTGGCTACACCCAGCAAAGGAAACACTCATGTGGATCATTGATCCATCCAAGAATGAGAGTGTTAAGCCCTCTAAAACGATCGTGCTAGAAAATGAAAGTGAATGATACATATAACTGTTTTAATGTGCCTTTCATTTCATGCAAATAATGTAACCGGAGTATGAATTAATATAATTCGATAAATGTATTCTCTTGTTAGTACAGTTGAACTATTATTATTCTCTGATTAATTTAATTTGTAATATCTGCATTTTATAAATTATTGTGTCAGAACAATTTGTGCTGCTGATATGAAGGAGTTTCTGTGGCACATTCTTCCTAGACTGTAAAATGGCGTTAGCTTCTGATGGTAGTTCATCTCACTATTTTTTTAAGGAAAAATAAAAAAAAACTGGCTGATAGTTCTCTCTCGCAAATTGAAAACAGAAACATTTCCTAGTTTTAGCAGTAAAACGCGTATATGCATTGTGACATGTTGCAGACGTTTTTAGTGCACTCAGAAACTGATATTAGTCTTGACCACTGTATTTAGTAATTTTATGTTACCTTACACGTTTCGGCCTTAATCATTCTCAAAGACTCAAAATATCTATAAAATATCCTTAGGTAAGAAGAAACAAACATGGATACAAAGTATCTAGCCTACATTATCTGATGGCAAATGAGTGCAAATTGAGGTTACAGAGATTCACAGTGGACAAGAGATTGAGGTGAGTCCAGAGAAGCTGAAACAGAAAAGAAGAACAGCTTCTGGGCTTCTAAAAAGATCAGTGTCTAGTTTATCTAACTATTTGTTACATCTCTATGTCCTACAGATCCTCGATGTACCCTCGGCCTGTTCTCGGCTGGCGCTACAGGTCTTAGCTACTATTATACTCAGTCATATCACCAACAAACTTTTAATATTTATTCCACGGCCCTCACAAAAATAGGTACAGTGTTATCTTTAGACAATTTACGTATACGACGCCTACACATACACACACACATAGGTTTATCAATGAAAATTGTTTCTGATGTAAGAACTGAGCAATGCGTTGATAAGTTATCCAAAACTGATATAAATGTAAATAATAGTAGAAACTTCCGACCGGAACTGCAGCCAATGGGAAAGAAGAATTGTTTCTATGAACTGATTGACGGAGTGACTCTGACATATGTCATTCAGGTTATAACGGTTCTGAAATATCAGTATAATACTCTTCCTCAAGTTATGTAACGCGATGTTTCACTGTGTTCAGAGTGCCAATGTGGACTCCTTCGTGTCTTTCACATAGCGTCCAAAGGCAGAGAGGACAGAAAGCCTGTCATTGGTGGGGACCTTGAGAGGCAGATTCAAACAGCGCCGCTGTATGTTATTTTGTAAACTCTGTAGCTGTTAAATTTGTAACCACATATGAGCGTAATGTTTAAAGTAAAGAAAATATATACTAAACTTCAAACTGTTCTAAACCATGCAAGGCTGTAAAGATATTAAGTAGGTGAGCAGGTCGAAAACCAATGAGTGAGAAAGCTTCTTGATGTGGGCAGGAGCTGCGGAGAGACGTGAGAGCGCATTCTTTGTGACACTGAAGCAGGCAGAGGACTGCCAGAGACACAAGCACGTTAATGCGTGTGAACGAGCTTTGCCGATGGCCGGGACAGCCAGCAATAGGCTGCCTAGGTGTGGCAGGGTGACCGACCACGCGGTCACATGCTGCTGCCGAAAACATTCTGCTGTCGTTTTGGAGATTCCATCTAGAACTAAGGACTAAGTTGGCTCGCAACGTCCACGGTGCATGGCTGATAGTCTCGAAAGTACAGATGACTGCCACTCGATGCGCCAGATAGAGATCACCACAGTCTTATGACACGATCTGTAAATTCATTGATATGCTGAAGCGCTATCTAGTAACTGACATTACCTCTGAGGCAAACGTTCATAATTAATTTCTTATCTGTGTTAGGAATATAATATTTCAAAGGATTTTTGAACCATTTATGTCATCTTTCAACGCCTTGGAAGTCACTGGCTCCGTGCGTTACAAACTTTTCACTAAAACTTTAGACGAGGAACAATATCACATCAGAAAGCTAGCTGTCCGACGTTCTCTCGCCAAAAGTAGCACTGTAAAGACCTCATATCAGCCAATTTAATAACTGCTTCAAACTTTGGTTATCGTAGTTACATACCAATAGACTTTCGCTTTATTAATTTCGTCACCGTTGAAGATTACTACTGGAAGTAGGAAAGCTAAAATCTCTGTTGTATTATGTCAGTAACATGAACAGTAACTTTTATCACCTTGCTTTTCCTTATGCAGGTAGTCTCGACTTCTTCAAAGTTGAGATTTGATTTTACAACGTTGTTGTCCTGTAAATAACGCTGAGGTCTTGTTTATCTGTTCGAAGAATTCGAAATTTCATTCGCAATAGAAAAAATGAGCGGAGTGTACTCGAAGCTGAGAGAATGGCAACGTACTTTTATAGAAGCTTCTGAAGCTTGATTGACGATACACAGTGATTTATACAGCCATCTACGCTAATGACTGAAATCACGGAAACCAGCACTCAGTGCTGTAATAGGACTAGTTATAGGCTAGTTAATGAGAGCTTCAAAAGTTAAGCAAATTGTATGTTACCTGATACATAAAACGCAATCGACAAAAGTTAGAAAGTTTGTTTATCCATCATTTCTAACAGCAAATTAAACTGTATGGCTAACTTATAAACCGAATCAACATCATTAACATTATTTCAGATTATTTAGCTGTAATTAACAGAAAGTTATAATTAGTTAGAAAAGCTAATGTTGTGAATTAATGTACCGTCGTAAATTTGAGCAAAATTTATTATTTCATCCGTAACTGCATTATTAGATACCCATATAAATGTTAGGAAAAATATCTGTATTGTAATTAGGCCAATAATTACTTAGAAAAAATCGTAAATTTCAAATTACCTATAAAACAGACTTTTGGAACATATTTCAGTCATCTGATGTATTAACGTGACTTGTACACTTTATGTGTCATCTCAATAACGAAAAACAAATTAGATTAGTTGTAATTAACCTTTTAATGAACGACTCTCGAACATTCTGTGTAGATACTATTGATTTTCAGTCATTCTGATATAACGAAATTATCATACAGAACTTTAACCCTAATTCCGTTTTGACATTTCGTACTGCCCTTCAGTTAATTTTAGGAAGAAAATCCAACACTAAATCGAAATATAGTTACTGATTTTTCCGTAGGTATTATCATTGTAACCTCATAACCAAACTTCCATTCAAAAATCAAAAGAAATGTATTCATAATGAATCATCATTCGTTTTCTTTAAAACTGTACTAACAGTCTGTCGCAAATCATTAACATTTCATTATGGATTAGTAAATCCAATTGGTTTTGGCAATAGGCGAAAGAACATACATTGTTAAGATAGGGTATACAATGAGCGGTGCAAAGCACGGAAAGTCAGTCGGAGCTTGGCCAATGTAACGAAGCGAAGTCTTAATATTTGCTTTTTTGTGTGAACACCTTTGTGAATGGGTACGGAAAATACACCTGTTGTTAGAAGGATTCATCAGTGTGTTGTAAAATATTATCTTAACATCCAAGTTTTCGTCACATCCGAAATCCAGGCAAATCTGCAATATACTTCCCCTATTGGACTTTGTCGGTGAGGGAGATTCGACGGCTCAAAGCTAAATATCCCACTGCAGAAAATACACGACTCTCTTACTACGATGAATCTCTCATAATGAGAAGTTTTTTTTATCCAGAACGGCAGTTGGAGTAACATTGGAGTATCTAAATCACCGAACCGATTCTGTGAGAAAAGCTTGTGATGTAAACCCCTTATGTACATCGTTCTTATCTTTGGTTCGCAATGTAAGTGCTTTGACTTACAAATAACTGTGTTACTATTGCTTACAATGTTTGACTTTGGGGTCACATTTTGATTACACTTACAACTTCATCTCTGCAGCTGTAGTTTTAAGCGATAAATATTTAACACCCTGCGACTGAGTGTGCGAACCTGTGGCAGAGAGTTAGAAAGCGTGGCTAAAGAGAGGGAAAGTGTCCACGGACGCGGCCTGTTGCCAGGGACAGAGACTTTATGTGGGGGCGACACGACTCTTAAGTGCTCGTTACAGAGAGTTGCCAGCTGGTGGTTTAACGTGCGCCTTTCTGTCGTCAATATGTTTTACTGGAACATGCAGATATTAGAATAACACACATAACTGTTGCAACCTGAAGAAAAGTAGAAGGCTGTTACGTTACAACTACTGCATTACAGGCGGAAATTACCTTATCCAAAGTGCCAGAGAACGTTACAAAGTGCGTTGGCATTGATGAAAAATGATGAGAATAAGTATCCTCTGAGGCTTCAAAATCAGAAAGGACGACTGAGCCCCGTGGTCGGTGTAAACGAAAAACTAAACACAGGGAAGAAAGACCACTGAGGTTCACTGCAATGTAACCTGCCGGGAGGTAAAGGGCTGTTGCACAAACAAAATTAGCGGTAAAAATGTGGTTTACGTATTAATGGCTGCGGCGGAAGCTCTAGGGCATGATATTAAAAACCTCTAAATAATCAAACACTCAAAAATATAAAACTGTAACGATTACCAAGAATTAGTGTTACATTAGGATGGAAGCTGCATTTAGCAATCGAACGTGTTAGAAAGATGAGGCAGACAGACTCACAGAAACCACTGCTGTTGATTGTAATTGCGACACTATGAAAGGACATGTAGTACATTTCAAACTGGCGTGTAATACAGTCTAAAGCTTAGGCTACACACAAAGTTGCGTCGTGAGTTTGGCATTATCATGCCAAATGTGTCAAACTAAAAGTCACGTGTGGGCGGAAGTTTGTCAGTCCTGGATGAACTGAATGAAGTTGGACAAAGTCGCAAACGACTGATGGGCTGCAGCAAGACTCCCGACAAGCCTGTGTATGCACACGCACATCACTCTTATTGTTCAAATTTAGCACTCCCTACCTGCAGTCTACTTTCTCTGGCTCTAGAGCTTCGTGCAGTGGTGAAAGAAAATGGCAGACTTACGCTAGTAGACTCGCGAATTTTTCACTGAGTTCAGAGAGCTGTCTCAAAGTTTTCCTTGCTTTTGGCAAATAAAATATAAGGATTACAGCAACCGAACGATAAAAACCAGGCATATGACGCTCTGGTTAATAATAACAAGGAAGTAGATCGTAAAGCAACGAAAGAGTTAATCAGAAAAAAGACCAACTCAGTTCGAACAGTTTACCGCAAAGAGCGTGCGAAAACAAAAGCGATTATGCGATCTGTAGCAGAAATGGAGGAAATTTATAAATCTCCTTTGTGGTACTCCGATTTACCTTCCTCATTGAACGTCGAAGACCAATACCAGAGTAGATCACAGTCAAACATAGAACATTCTGGAAAAGAGGTAAGTAATTTAAACGAATTTTAATTTTTGTGGACAACAACCATTATTTATTGCATCATTCATACAAAATTAGGCTCTTCGACGTTTTCTAAGTTCCATTATAATTATTATGAACAGTCTTTTTTTTGTATGTTATATTGGAGTTTCTACTGCATCTTTAATAAATACAGTAGCTAGTTAGCAAAGAAAACAACAGAGTCAAAAGTAATCTCTGGATCGATTTTTTCTAATTAGTTTCCAAATTTTTAAAGCAGTCAGACAATAGTGAAAATTAAATAGATGTTTCGTTTGGTTCTTGTTTCGTGTCATAGATAAAAATAAATAGGTTCGTTTTATTTTATTGAGGAGGAAGATGAACAAGAATTGGTAAATAAAGGGGAATCGCAAGTAGAGATTGTATTCCCACCTTCATTAAGACCACAAGGGGGAGAGCGTAAACTGCAATGAAAACTGTATGAAGCACTGACACACCATCGTCCAGTGACCAGTCTTCTATCACTAATAAGAGAATTCATTTTAAAATCAGTTGTATAGTACAGAAGTACTTACACTAGCCGGAGAGAAACTGAAAGCTATTCGTTCTAACGATGAATCTGACGATTATGGAAAACATATACTGCATAAATTACTCGATCTTAAATGGACCCAAAATATACTTGCGCATAAGCTCATTAGTGAAGTCACATTTTAAGCTGAACTGGAGGTATTCACAAAAGACTTCGCAGTTGTTAACTGTTACTGGTTCTTTCCAAGGACAGAGTTTAATGCAAAAGAGCCTTCCTTCTAATTTTCAAGCAAATCTTCCCAATATCAGAACAGGTTATCCATGACCCATTCATCCAGTTCAGAGTATTACTACTTCACTTTTTTTTGTCATCGATCTTTTGACTAACTGGTTTGATGAGCCAACCTTTTAATGCAGAGTAGCACTTGCAACCTATGTCCTCAGTTATTTGCTGGATGTATTCCAGTCTCTGTCTTCCTTTACAGTTTTTCCCTCTAAAGTTCCCTCTGATACCACGGAAGTTATTCTGTGATGTAACAGTCGTCATACCAACCAGACCCTTCTTCTTGTCAGTGTTTTCCTTTTATTCCTTTCCTGACGAACTCTGAGGAGAACCTTCTCATTGCATACCTTATCAGTCCACTTACTTTTCAACAGTCTTCTGTAGGACTGTCTCAAATACTTCGAATCTCTTCTATTCCAGTTTTCCCATAATCCACATTTCACTACCGTACAATGCTGTGTTCCAAACGTACGTTCTCATAAATGTATTCCTCAAATTAAGGCCTATGTTTGCTATTAACCCAGAATCTTCTTTTTGCCGGGGTAAGTCTGCTTTTTATGTCCCGCTTTCTCCGTCTGTCATGGGTTATTTTGCTGCTTACCTTGCAGAATGCCTTAAATTCATCTACTTCGTGATCACCAGTCCTGATGCCAAGTTTTTCACTGTTTTCATTTCTATTACTTCTCATTGCTTTTGTCTTCCTTCTATTTACTCTAAGTCCACATTCCTTACTCATTAGACTGTTCTCTCTCTTCAACAGATCCTGTAATTCTTCTTCACTTACACCGACGATAACTATGTCATTAGTGAATCTTATCACTCATATCTTTTCACCTCGAATTTGAATCCCACCTTTGAACCTTTATATTATTTCCGTCATTTCGTCTTCGATTGAAGAGAAGAGGTCAAAGACTGCAACTCTGTTTGACACTAATTTTAATCTGAGCACATCATTCCCACTCATATTATGCCCTCTTGGCTCTTGTACACACTGTATACTACCCATCTTTCCCTGTGGCTTACCCCAATTTTTCTCAGTATTTCGAACATTATGCACCATTTGATACTGTCGAACACTTTTTCCAGGTCCACAGATCCTATGAACGCATCTTGATTTTTCTTTAGTCTTGCTTCCATTATCAACCACAACGTCAGAACTGTCTCTCCGGTGCCTTTACCTTTCCTAACGCCAAACTGATCGTCATCTAACACATCATCAATTATTATTCTGTATATTATTCTAGTCAGAAACTTGGATGCTTGAACTGTTAAGTTAATTCTGCCATAATTCTGGCACCTGTTAGCTCTTGCAATATGCAGAATTGTGTAGCTGATGTTTTTTCCCAGATGGTATATCGCCAGATTCATATATTCTACACACCCATGTGAATAGTTGGTTTGTTGCCACTTTTCCCGATGATTTTAGAAATTCTGATGGAATATTGTTTGTACCCTCTGCCTTATTTGATCTTAAGTCTTCCAAAGGTCTTTTAAGTTCTAATTGTAATACTGGATCCCCTATCTCTTCTGAATCGTCTCCTGTTTCTTCTTCCATCACATCACAGAAATCTTCCCCCTCACAGAGGCCTTAAGTGTACCCTTTCCGCCTTCGCCGTCTTTCCTCTGCGTTTAACAGTGGAATCAGTGTTGCACTCTTAACGTCACCACCCTTGTTTTTAATTTCACTCAGGCTGTTTTGACTTTTCTTTCACTTCTTTTTCGATTTCTTCATATTTTTCATGCAGACACTTCGTTTTAGATTCTTTGCGTTTAATATTGATTTCATTCCTTAGCGGCTAGTCTTTACCTATTCCGAAATTTTCCTGAGCGTTTTTTACTTATTTCTTTCATCGATCAACTGAAGTATTTGCTCTGTTAGCCATGGATTCTTCGCAATTACCTTCTTTGTACCTATGTTTTCCTTTTCAACTTCTGTTATTGTCCTTTTTAGAGATGTCCATTCCTCTTCAACTGTACTGCCTACTGCGCTATTCCTATTGCTGTATCTTAGAGAACTTCAAGCGTATCTCGTCGTTCCTTAGTATTTCCATATTCCACTTCTTTGTGTATTGATTCTTCATGACTAATCTCTTAAACTTCAGACTACTCATCATTACTAATACATTGTGATCTGGGTCTACGTCTGCTCTTGGGTATGCCTTACAATCCGATATCTCATTTCCGAATATCTATCTCACCATGATGTACTCTAACTGAAATCTTTCCGTATCACCCAGCCTTTTCCAAGTATACCTCCTCCTTTCGTGATTCTTGAATAGAGTATTTGCTGTTACTAGCAAAAATTTATTACAGAACTAAATTAGTCTTTCTCCTGTCTCATTCCTAGTGCCAAGCCCATATTCTCCCGTGACCCTTTCTTCTGTTCCTTCCCCTAAATCGCATTACAGTCCTACATGGCTATTAGATTATCATCTCCCGTTGCATATTGCATTAGCCGTTCAATATTCTCGTGTACTTTCTCTATCGTCTTCAGCTTTCGACGTCGGCATGTGTACCTGAACCATCGTTATCGTTGGTGGTTTGCTGTCTATTGTGATACGAACAATCCTATCACTTAACTGTTCACAATAACTCACTCCTTGCCCCACCTTACTATTCCTACTTCTGTTATAACATTTTCTGTTGCTGTTGACATTACTCTTTACTCATCTGACCAGAAATCGTTGTCTTCTTTCCGTTTCACTTCATTGAGCCCAACTATATCTAGACTGAGCCTTTGCATTTCCCTTTTCAGCTTTAACAGCTTCCCTGCCACGTTCAAAATTCTAACATTTCACGAGCCGTCTCGTAAAACGTTATCCTTTCGTTGGTTATTCACTATTTTCCTCGAGGTCACCGCTCCGTTGGCAGTCTTCTTCCGGAGATCCAAAGGGGGGGTTAGTCCGGAACCTTAGCTCCTTTGGAACATCATCACGACATTTTTTCAGTTGCAGGCTATATGTCCTGTGGATACACATCATCTGTCTTTAATACATTGGTTTCCATTGCCTTCTGTATCCTCATGCCGTTGATTACTGCTGATTCAATAACCTTTAGGGGCAGTTTCCCACCCCAAGTACAAGAGATGCCCTGAACCTCTGTCCGCTACTCCGCCCGCTTCAAATAGCAATATAATAAATGCAGATAATTCCTCGAGCTTACTATGAATTTCTAAGTACGTTGCTAATAATACCTAAAATCATGCGGATCATAACCTACCTATAAAATACTTTCTACATATTTTATTACTTCGTTTGGTTTAATTTTTCTAGAAGATAATGTTAACTTAAAGGTTTTACTTAACGTTACGAGGTGTTAATTTGATAATATTTTTGTCAAATCTCCATTATTTTAATAAAAATCTTTTCTTTTAAATAGCGAGAAATTCATTCGTTTTATTTACATATCTTCAAATATTTCTTTTTCAAAACATTCTATGTAGCTTCACAGGTATATGGTATGATGCGGATAGAAGCTTGTTTCGAAAGAATAGCTGTAAATTCAAGGTCCTTGTAGCACCTGCCATCCGCTAGAACCCCTGCTATAACGTTACGGCGAGTCTCTCGTGAGGGCTGATAGCCGCCCCCGTCACGCTATCTTCTTTTTCAGTTTCTGGGGTTACAAGTGTTAACGGTTTACAGTGCTTTCCAACGTTCATACGTAAGTAACTGCCCCAATCATCTGGTTCCTGCTGTAGTACTCGGAGAAGATTCCCTTCGAGAACGTCCCCTCTTAAATGTCCAGTCCGGGTGTAATATCCACGACACAATGTTCTAGCCACAAGATGTTAAAATGAAGTAAGCGTACAAACTTCAACAAATATTATCGATATTACGTATAAAAAGACTGTATCGTGTAAAAATGACGATAACTATTTCATTATTTCCATAATAATATAATTTCTTTGTGAGATAAAACTATTATCAGTAAAATACATTCATAGACAACGACAACTATAATCTTTTTTTTGTTATCTGTGATAACTGTGGTTCAGTTGTTCTTCCTTTGCTAACCGATGACCTGTTCTGACGTGAGACGTGTGAGGTCTGTAAAGAGAAAGCCTGTAACTACACTCCTGGAAATGGAAAAAAGAACACATTGACACCGGTGTGTCAGACCCACCATACATGCTCCGGACACTGAGGGCTGTACAAGCAATGATCACACGCACGGCACAGCGGACACACCAGGAACCGCGGTGTTGGCCGTCGAATGGCGCTAGCTGCGCAGCATTTGTGCACCGCCGCCGTCAGTGTCAGCCAGTTTGACGTGGCATACGGAGCTCCATCGCAGTCTTTAACACTGGTAGCATGCCGCGACAGCGTGGACGTGAACCGTATGTGCAGTTGACGGACTTTGAGCGAGGGCGTATAGTGGGCATGCGGGAGGCCGGGTGGACGTACCGCCGAATTGCTCAACACGTGGGGCGTGAGGTCTCCACAGTACATCGATGTTGTCGCCAGTGGTCGGCGAAAGGTGCATGTGCCCGTCGACCTAGGACCGGACCGCAGCGACGCACGGATGCACGCAAAGACCGTAGGATCCTACGCAGTGCCGTAGGGGACCGCACCGCCACTTCCCAGCAAATTAGGGACACTGTTGCTCCTGGGGTATCGGCGAGGACCATTCGCAACCGTCTCCATGAAGCTGGGCTACGGTCCCGCACACCGGTAGGCCGTCTTCCGCTCACGTCCCAACATCGTGCAGCCCGCCTCCAGTGGTGTCGCGACAGGCGTGAATGGAGGGACGAATGGAGACGTGTCCTCTTCAGCGACGAGAGTCGCTTTTGCCTTGGTGCCAATGATGGTCGTATGCGTGTTTGGCGCCGTGCAGGTGAGCGCCACAATCAGGACTGCATACGACCGAGGCACACAGGGCCAACACCCGGCATCATGGTGTGGGGAGCGATCTCCTACACTGGCCGCACACCTCTGGTGATCGTCGAGGGGACACTGAATAGTGCACGGTACATCGAAACCGTCATCGAACCCATCGTTCTACCATTCCTAGACCGGCAAGGGAACTTGCTGTTCCAACAGGACAATGCACGTCCGCATGTATCCCGTGCCACCCAACGTGCTCTAGAAGGTGTAAGTCAACTACCCTGGCCAGCAAGATCTCCGGATCTGCCCCCATTGAGCATGTTTGGGACTGGATGAAGCGTCGTCTCACGCGGTCTGCACGTCCAGCACGAACGCTGGTCCAACTGAGGCGCCAGGTGGAAATGGCATGGCAAGCCGTTCCACAGGACTACATCCAGCATCTCTACGATCGTCTCCATGGGAGAATAGCAGCCTGCATTGCTGCGAAAGGTGGATATACACTGTACTAGTGCCGACATTGTGTACGCTCTGTTGCCTGTGTCTATGTGCCTGTGGTTCTGTCAGTGTGATCATGTGATGTATCTGACCCCAGGAATGTGTCAATAAAGTTTCCCCTTCCTGGGACAATGAATTCACGGTGTTCTTATTTCAATTTCCAGGATTGTATATTGTTAATTATCATTTGAAAAATTGAGTTGCTATTGTCTAGACGTGGATTTATATTCATTTCAATTGTTATACAATCTAATTAATGTTTTAAGTGTTAATTTTCAGCTCCGCAATTAGGAGCGCAGCCATTAGCACTATAGAAACTACCGCGGAGTTTACTAGTAGCTGGTATAAAAAATATGAAGTATTTTTCATTGAGAATAATTTTAAATACTAAAGAATAGAGAGCAAAAGGCTTAAAGACTTTCATCTAAATATATTAACTTGATATGAAAGGAATCGAGAATAACAATAGAAAAATTGACTATCGTTTGTCTGCAGCCATCTTGGCAAAAATATCTCCGCGGCAGTTTTGATTCGAGAATTTTAACAAACATAAATGTCGTCAGAGATAAAATGAATGGAAGTAAATGGGCACTGGTGGTCCCGAATCTACTTTAAAAGATAGAATTCAACTGAGATTGAATCTTTAAACATAGTGCTCACAGCACGTTACATAATATCAATTTCTTATTTGCTGATGTATGAAGCTTATTTTTTCGTACGATTTTCGTACGATTATTTTAATAGGAGAGTTGTGCGCTGGTAGTATTTGGTGACTAAATGTTCCTTTTGCTAGAGAAAAGTGCTTCCATATTAAGTAACAATTGTGTAAAATCTGATAAATGATATGCAATTTAGTGCTACTCACACGACGTTCCCCACAACATTTCTACACAATGTCAAGAGGAGATTTCTTTAATAGTGTGAAAAATATTAGCCGGGATAATTATTTTTGAGATCAAACGAATTGTTACGCTGACAAAAGGTAACTGGTTTTATATTTTTTTGGTCTACCTGAAATATCATTTATAAGTAATTAAATTCACGAAATACTATAAACCGGTTCCACCACACGGGGATCATGGCGCACGACGTGTAGACTTCACTTAAGAGCAGATAACACAAACGCCGTCACTGAAATCACTTCTTTCTCCACTACAATTTTTGAACGACGGAACGACAGACTGGGAGAAAGACAGAACGAAATTTGGAATAGTGTAACTGCGCGATTTGTTTCAGTCTTGACAAAACATTACGCGTAAATCAGTCTTCAGATACACAGACGAATGGAATTTCTGTGCTTCAAAAAGAAAACAGGGCTAACTGCATCTGTATTCCGAATATTAGGAAAGATGACGCATCAGGCTTTCCATTCAGAAATAGCATTTGAATTTTTATTGTATGTGAGACAATCGTGGTAAGCGTCGTGTGGGAAGGGGATTCGAATACCAGAAAATTTTGTATTGCGGCAGCACTGCGTTGTATAGCCTGCAGTTTACCATTCCTAGATATTGGCGTCAGGGGACCACAAGTGACATCGAATGTGGAATGTATGGGTCTAAGTGAGACGTAATCAATGCAATAAAGATCCTCAAGGGCACTAAGTGACTAGTGCCCGAGGGGCAAACATTTTGTTCACTGGGCCAACCAGGAATCTTCAGTCACATCCGCAACCTTGAGTCAGGACATGGACTTGTTCGTAAGAAGATAAGAATCAACATGGACAGTCAAAATGGTGACCATGATTCTGGCTTCACTTGATGAGTGGGCAGAGAGAGGCTCGCCCACAACATTAAGCCCAACACAGTACTGGGCACGGATGGGGCATCACGTCGTGTTTACCGACGATTCCCAATCGTGCATAAATTATCACGATGGACGTATTTTTGTGTGCAGGATCCTAGGAGAGAAAACGCTGTGGCACTGGATTCGTCATCGACACACGGACGAAGCACCAAGTGTGAGGATATGCCATGAGGATATGCCATGGAGTGTTGCAGGATACACATAACGATCACGTGCATTTTGCACAAGCAGTAGTTTGGAATCCAGCTTACTGATGGTATAAGGCCGGTGGTGCCCTGTCCTGGAGGTCTCCAAGACGTTATCTTTCAACAAGATATCACAAGATTACAAGTTGTCCTTAGTGTCGACCTATTTCGATAAAGAAGAAGTCTTTTGGCGTAGGCAGCGCGATCCCCAGTTCTCACAAATTGAAAAAATTTGCTGTTGAGTTGCAGAGGGACTGCTACTGCACCACTCGCCACCCACTGCGACTGGTGAATTCAGAGACAGAGCTGAAGCAGCAAAAAAATTAGTTGACGGGTTTTGTAATTTGCACTCCAAAGTAAATGGCAATGATCAAAGTGGAGAGGATATAAAATTCAGACTGGCAATATAATCAAAAAAGTTCTGAAAAAGAGATTTTTTTAAATATTGAATGTAAATTTAAATTGCAGGATGTCATTTGTCAAGTTAAATCTCTGGAGAATAGCTTTCTAAAGTAGTGAAACGTGGACCATGCACAGTTCAGAAGAAAACGAGAATAGAATCTGTAGAAGAATGCTGAAAATTAGATGAGCAGATTGGATAATGAGAAGGTACTGTACTGAACCGAGAGAAATGAAATTTATGACCAAAACTGGATTAAAAGAAACCACCGATTGTTAACGCACATTCTGAGACATCAAAAAAAAAAAACGTAAATTGGGTAATAGAGAGAATATGGGACTCGGTTACAGCAAGTGGGTTAAAATGCATGTACGTTGTACCAGCCATGCAGAGATTACACAAGACAGAATAACATAAAGTGCTGGAGGAAACCGGTCTTCTGACTGAAGGCCGGAACAATAATGTCACTAGAATAACAGAAATATCCCAGTCTTGAAGGCAGCCAACTTCGAAATTTGTGGAATCTAAGAAAAATTATATAATGTAATTTGTGTCACAGAGGGCTATTATGTTGTAGCAAGTAAATAGAATGGATCAATGTGCAAAGAAAGAGTAAAAGGCTGAATTTTTTTTGTCAACGATCAATGAGGCTACGAAAAAAATCCACCTTTTCGCCGTTTCTTTACGACTATTCGTTTAAGTCAAAATTTACCAGCAATACATTTAACCTGCAAAGCATATAGATTAGGTTATAGAGCTGGCATGCAAACAGGAATTAATAGTAGGTAGGCTTTGAGACGTGTTTTATCTTTAGCCTGTCAGATTTTTCCCCCTTCAGACTTATCGTTCATTTGCCCTCCTCACCCCTTCCCGTGTCTGCCGTCAATCAGATAGTCGTTCGAGGTGTAAGAAATAGGATGCGCAGTATTCTAAAAAATAACATGTCCAAGAAGAACAAGGAAAAATTATGGAAGTGAGGGATTACGTGCTTCGTATTTACTGTGACCTCGTGGAAGATTCCGGGGCAACTCGTCGCAAGTTACCAGTAGGGAAGCAACGCCAGGAATTGCGAGCTATAAAAAAAAACAAACGTAGAGATCCGCCAGACAGATTCCGAAGCCGTAGGGAGAACATCCGCAGAGCCTTGGCAGAAAATATCAGAGAAATACGCTTGTGGCGTGCTGGATAGAAAAGAAGACACAACAGCCACAGGAAAGCTTTGTTTACGTCTCTCTAGTTAGAATGAAAAAATTATGGAATTAATTGGAATCTTGCCGTATGACATAAATAGAACACATGTAAGGCTCTAAATCACAGTCATTGTTTAGAAAATAGTCATTGTGAAGAAAAATCCATGTTCAAGCATTCCGAGAAAGGAAGCTGCACAAATAACAGTGTGAACAATTCATTTGATGATGAAAATAGCGGCTATGATGCGGAGTACACATTTCGTTTCGCAGCCTTCTGAAAGTGAGAATGGATGCAGGGGATTATAAAATGACTCGAAATACGATATAACGAAAGTGCAATTTGCGTCCATCTGTGAATTGTTATGCTTGCGCTAGACACAATCTTCTTTCGTTCGCGGAAGACAAAACGGTAAATAACGAACCACCACAATACTTTCCGACGTACAGAAACATGCAAAACAGTTGTACCCAAATGAGACGTTGAAAGATTGTTACATTTTGTGTGTTCGATATAACTTTTACCTAACAGTCTGACTGTAAGTTAATTTTTTGTTGTTGTTGTTGTTGTAACACCCCACCCGTCACTTATCTGGTTTTGGTGTGTGTTCACCTCAGGTAATTGACTAACAGATCAACAGAGAGTGCAAAACTGCCGCAATGTCGGATAACGCAAAGAAAGTAATAACGCGCTGTGACTCCTGATTGAACTGCGGTGGCAGTGTTGACATTAATTGGTTCAGAATTGATCCCTTTTAATTAAAAAGGGGTGCACATTGATGTTATATTCAGATATTGAACACCAGATGCAAATGTTGAACATAAAATTAATTAAGAAAGTGACTTGGGATTTTAACTACTTGATTGAAAACAGATGCAGTCGATTAGCACAGATTTATTTTAACTCACGACCTTCAATCATCATATTACATGACTCTCCTACCAGGCAGTGGTAATAAATTGCGTTTGCGTGGAGTGAAGCACGATAAATCAAAAGTAATTCCTATCGACTGACCCAGGCTAATGCAAAGTGCGAGAAGAATTCTACAATACACGGCCCATGAAACCCTCGTGGAAACTTTGCCGATGTGATCCAACAAATTAATCAGTGGCCAGAGCGGCCGCAATATCACTGAATACAGCGTGGCGGAGCGGCGTCGTTGTGTGGACGTCGGCCGACCTCGTGGTGCTGCAAGGCTGCGCTCGTCTATTCACTCCTAGCTATCTTGCTCAGTACGTAGCTGAACCAAAACCTTCTATCTCCAAGCTCAATCGTTCCATTTGCTAAGTCCTAATTGCAGAGATGCTCACTCTTTCTCAGGCAAGCTGAGTAAAGAACGCCATGTCCGCACGCTAGGCAAGCTGGGAACGGATGACCTCTACGGAGACTTCTCAGTCCGGTCTTCGCCTCGGTTTCCCCTCCAGTAAAATCACTTACGCCAATTTCAGCACAAATCGCGTTAATTATGCGTCGCTTCGCAGCGCCAACCAACGCCTGCACTGGGAAGTGAACAAATTCCCACAAAATTTCCCTTCCTCTCAACTTCTGTTATTCAACTCCTCCCAGGCCACCCATCAAGGTTAGCGTCTGCACAAACACCAATTTTTTTCGGAATTCTGACTCCCAGGAGAGTACTTCAAATTCTTCGGTCCTACGTTCCCATCGGAGGCCGACGTATTTCATTCTGTCGCTCTTCACCTGATTTACTTCAGACTGTGCGGACCGTGAATTCAGCGTGAAGTTACTATAGTCACGAACACGCATATTTTGACCTCTGTTGACCACTCCACCGTAGCTTTGCGCGGCTTTCTCGCATGTTTCCCTGAAAACGGGACGACGGACATTCATCAACAGGCATACAGGTTCTCCGTCTGCTTCCCGGTACACCAGCATGGGGTTGGGATCAACCACCCATGCTGTTACTCATCTTAAGGCGGCTGGAGGCCGCGCTGCGTTACCGCTTTCTCAAACCTTGAGCCGCCCTAAGCTGCCTATTGTCGTTTCCCTTCGCTGTTCCCCAGCCGGCCACGGTCAACTCTAAATACTTCCCTGGGGTAAACTAGCGTCCAGTAAATCGACTCGTTTCCACAAAGTTTTCATGTCATGTGACTTACTTTAAAACCATCACCCGACATTAATTATTCCAATATGTCCATATTATACCCTCTACAAGATGCATTGTGCCTTGTCAGTCCTTTTGTTCAGCGCTACTGTTCGCTCAACGTGAGTTAGGTGATCTTTAATGACTTCATGTAGGGGTCATAGCTCTTGCCATCTTACATTGTTAATACAGTGGCTTTCAACAGTTCGTGATTCACGGCACAAGCAGTAATACTTAGAAAAAGTCGAAGAAACTAACACAAAGTAAAGTATGTTCTTACCATATGCAGATTAGTAGTAACCAGCACCTACTATGTGTACGTACATAAGAGTATTTTGGAGTACGTTGGCAGTATTTGCCGTAAGAATAAGAAGAGACAGCCGGAATAATCAAGTTGGTTGGGCGATTTTGCAGCACAAACTAGCAGACGACCTACAGTCGACTGCAGATGGGAAATCGAAAGCAGTCCAATGTAGCGTTTTATGTGTCAATGTTCTAGCATGGTTTGGGTACATGGAAAGTACGGATTACGCAACTATTTATTGTCAGTCGCTTGTATGTGTATTGTTTCTGGATACTTACACCGTCAGACCAAAACGTTCCGAAGCTGACTTTATTCCTGATATATCAGTGACGTCTGCGCTGTAACTACGGTGCTGCTTGAACTAACAATCGTAAACCACAAATGTGCATTCGACCAGTCAGCTATGACCAGGCAGAGCTAAGAAGTGGAGGTGCGCGCTTAATGTGTTGACGTCGTTGTATCACAAATTGCTATGGGGCAACACCCCTAAATCAAGTGTTCAAGACATTCTTCAAAAAGTTTTGGACAAGAGAAGACTGTGGGCAAAGTTTGTCCCAAACACTTTGACTCGCAAAAAAAAAAAAAAAAAAAAAAAAAAAGAGAGAGACGCCTACCTCAATTTGATTTAAATGAAAAACGCGGACAGTTCTTTTCCGAAAAACAAAAAATTAAGAAATCACCACGGGTCACGAACCTACTAAAAGACAACAAAGCGCAGTATTTGTCTCAGATGGTTCACCAATACCGAAGAAAGTGAGAATGTGACGCGCGAGTTCAACAGTATCCTACAGAAGGACCTCTCTGACACTTTCATGTGGTTGTATGAAAGTTCTGTGCATTGTACTCAGTTCTGTAGGGCATGAGAGAGGGTGGGGGAGGAAGGGGAGACACTATGTAGGACACCTGAAGCATTGAAATCACCATATTAACTTATCTTTATTTATTATTAATACAGTCTCGAAACTTTTTCAACAAACGGAATATTCTGAGGATATGCTTTGCTTAACCATGGGTTGCAACTGATTTTTGATGTATACGTACGAGGATCATATGTCCACATCTATATATTCCCTCTAAAACGGGTATGCGCTTTAAACTGGCCTGTAGTTCTTCACAGAGTATTCATTAAAACTAACAACGAGCTCCTCACGAGGCCGTAAAGGCCCTAGGGATATTTACTGGCCTCCGTGTCATCTTCTGCTTTGCGGCGTCATTAGAGGTGGTATGGTGGAGCATTTGGCTCTCCCGCACGTTTTGCAGACTTCCCAGAATGTCAAGCCGCTACTACTCGGTCAAGTAGCTCCCAGATTAGCATCACGAGGTTGATGAGGGAATGGTCCAATCCGACGTGGCAAACCGGCCCTGAATTTTTTTATGAGGGAGGAATACAAAGAAAGAAACACAATGTCAAAACTTTACTGCTAGTATACACCGGAAGTTTTTAAGAATGAAGTCGAAAATTGCCCAGTTCATAGCTCGACAGGCAGCTAGAGCAGGTACACTCGTACCAGGCATATAGCCATGATTATGTCACATTAGAAAACGTATAACGTGATCGTAATTCTTAAAGGCGAATTTCAGTTTCCACTGATAGTTTCTCTGACTCATTTGTTAGCAGTTACTATTCACTAAAATACGCAAGTCATTTAATATACATAATAATCAGCATCGTATCGCTAATTGCTAACAATGGAGATAAAAGTGATTTAATCTTCTTTGTTTTCTTCGTATATGATGCTAATAGCATCTATCTTTGCACAGGTTCCAAAGTTTGACGGTAATCCAATTAATGTTTTAAATCTTGCAAAGATGAAATGCGAAGACCATGTTATACAATCGAAATCATCTATTTCACCTGAAGACCTATATATGTGTTATTTATTGGTTTTCTTGGATATTAATTCGAATGGTGTCAACATTTAATTAAACATTGTGGGAGCATTAGAAGAAACAGGAAATGACTGAAATTTCTGTGAACGCTTGTTCGATGCTAAGTAAAGTCCACAACAAAAATACAGTACCTTCCTGGGCCAAAGAAAATGTCTACAGTAATATCTTTCAGTGATAAATAAAAGGCTGTAAATTTTTGGTTAAACGTAAGTTGGAGAAAATGTTTAAAGTTACGCAGTATGCAAAGCCGGTATTGTTTTATAAAATATGAGTGTGAATTGTCTTAATGGAAGAAAGATTTACATAAGGTATGAAATAGGTACCTAAATAAAATCGATAGCTCTAAAGGTAATTTCCGAAGTACTCCAAGGAAGTGCGGTAGTATTGTTACTGTTAACAAATTATGTAAGTTACTTAGTATAAAGCGTCAAATGCTTTTTAAGACAGTTTGCAAATGATGTGACTGTCAGTAATGGAGTAGTAACGCCAGAAGACTATCGATTTGCAGGGGATTGGTGAATCGTGCAGGCTCTGGCAGTTGACCCTGAACGTAAATAAATGTAACACGTTGTGCATAGTTAAAAACTGCACTGTTGATGACAAATTACCGAAAACAGTAAATACCTATAGGAGTCTAGTCCCCGATTCGTACAGTCGTCAGGGGAGAGCTGGGATGGGTGCGGTGGTACAGAACTAGCTACGCTAGAGGGCACCAAGAAAACATCATTACAATAACACATATCTTAAGCAGTAATACAGGATTGTCTTACGACAGAGCAGCGGCCTTATTAGCAGTAGAGGGCCGGTATCTGCTCGACTTGGAGTTCCCTAACACAGCAAACTGCGACTGGTGGCTGTCACTCATGGGGCGTCCATAGACCCGTAGATCCCCGTGGCCTCCAGCTCCACATATCAGTATCCAAAGTTGACGTCGAAGATTTCCACTCAGGAGTCACTCCCCCAGGTCCACATGAAGTACTCGTTGGCTCACAGGGGTCATCTCTCAGCCCACGTTTGGCAGACAGAAGTTGGCAGCGTTGGTGTTGACCTCGGGATCGGGATGAGCAACAGCAGTGGCTCTCCCTCTCGAAGGCAGATGACAGGCAGTATCCAAGCCACGCAGGTCAAGCCTCCAGCGGAGCCGTGGGTGATGGCGGTTACTGCGCCCCATCAGCATCGACTCGGAAGGTGTCAGTGCAGCCGTTGGCAGCAGCGTCCTTTCAGCCAGACTTGTGGCTCCACAGACGAGCGAAGAAATCTAGGCGCCGAAGGGGGACGTCCATAGCCCCCCTGTCATTGGATGGTTGCAACTCAAACAAGGCTTGAAGCTAGACGCTCGGTAGTCGGCAATCTGGCGTTTATCAAAGAGGGTGGGATATTTATGTTGACGTTTCCCATGCGCTCTGCGAGGATTTTCCCTCGGTATCAGCTCCCACAGTGACTTCAGAGATTCGCAGCTTCATTTTCCAGAGCCCCTTTCTGCTCGTTCGGAGCTGAGTATTTATTGTTGCGAACACCTATGACTCCTTACGAAACTCTTCTTTTCGCTAGTATGGCGCTATCTTTCGGCTTCCACGGTGTCATTATGCTTCGCTTGCAGATTTCAGCAATCGGTCGTTCCCCCGTGCTATAACAGATTAGTGTCTGCCGTAACTCGCCCACCAGCTCACCATTTCGCCATAGCTGCCAGTCTACTGGTCATTGTCACAGGCTGTTCAGTTTCTGGGAGCATTCAATGTAGAACTTGGACGAATTATTGGTGTCCTCTGGGGATACTATACTGCAGAGGGACATACCGTGAAATAACTGTAAGTATTTATCCGCAGTGATCTTAAGTGGAATGAACACGTAAAAACAAATAGCAGGAAAAGCAGATGCCAAATTGAGATTAATAGGAAGAACCTTAAGGAAATGTAATTCATCCACAAAGGAAATGACATATAACGTGCTTGTTCGTCTGCGTCTTGAGTATTGTTATTCAGTCTAGGACTGGTGGATCAGATAGAAAAAATCCACTGAAGAGCCCCACGTTTCTTCACTGGATCGTTCGGTTGTCGCAGAAGTGTTACAGAGATGCTCAAGAATGTCCAGACGTTACAAGAGAGGCGTCTTTTATCGCGGATAGGCCTACGATTGAAATATTGAGGAGCACTTTCCGCCGGCCGCGGTGGTCTCGCGGTTCTAGGCGCTCAGTCCGGAACCGCGTGACAGCTACGGTCACAGGTTCGAATCCTGCCTCGGGCATGGGTGTGTGTGATGTCCTTAGGTTAGTTAGGTTTAAGTAGTTCTAAGTTCTAGGGGACTGATGACCATAGATGTTAAGTCCCATAGTGCTCAGAGCCATTTGTACCATTTTTTAGCACTTTCCGAGAAGAGTCGGACAACATATTACTTCCTCCTAGATATTACTTACAATATGACCATGAGAAGAAAATTCGAGAAATTAGAAGTAATACAGACACTTCCCATGCGCCATTCGCGAGTGGAACGGGAAAGGAGGAATCAGTTAGAGGTACCAGAATTAACGGAGTACGATGTAGATGTAGATAAGTAAGGAACAGTTTCATTGTTAGTAACTCTAACAATTATCATAAGATCTGCGCTACAGGAATTGTTATAAAATATTTCATGTCAAAAAATTATTGAATGTCGTCTGTAATGTGACATCATACACTGCCCTTACTTAATTTCCTCTGCTAGTCGCTTGCGTAAGAATCATGTCTGCAACAGTTTAGGACCCGATATGAACAGCAAGTTATCCAAGAAATTAATGATTTAAAAGGTTTATGGTATGGTTTAAGTCCGTGCGCACTCTCTCTTTTAACGGCTGCGTTCGCTCTTTTGCCGATTCGAGCGCTTGGCAGGAAGGTTCGTGCAAACCACTGCTATAGGCGGATCATCGTGCGAGGTACACCGACTGATCGAATTTTGAACGATGTAAGATGCCCTTATGCGACGCAAAATGCGTGACAAGTGATGCCACCATGTGCACGTGTATGATCCGGTAAGTGGTATATCTGTGTTTCTACGGTTAATTTTAATAATTGTATAGGTGAGGGATAAACTTCTTAATATTAATGACAGACTGGTTTCTCCAATAACTTAACCAGCCACGGGCAAGAATTTACGTTTGCCAAATACTGACTGTTCATGTTGAAATTTGCCTCCTTCAGTCAAGTCATAATTATTGATTCGATCTTAGGTTTAATGAGGGACCCAATACACATGAATTTCTAAAATTTATCTTCTTAAGTTTCTGGCAATGAAATAAAATTTAGAATATGTACGGTGATCAGGAAACGTATTGTAAGCTTGGCTGTTAAGGTTGCTAAGAACAAAAAATCAGTAGGTTACACCGTTTTCGAAGTAATTAACATTTAAGTTAGCCAATCACGCCATTGCGAGCGCCAATTAAAGCGGCACACCAGATACTATAAGTTGTCAGTTGTTCTCATAGCGCACGAGACTACTTAGCCGTGGGCTTTGGTTCTATCCTTACTACCGACCCATGTCCGTTTTTTATCCATTTTTTAAATGGTTCACTAGATTGGATCTACAAAACCAAGCGAGGAATATGTTTGGCGACATCGTCTCTGGCAAGCCGCTTGAATTTGTAAATTCTATGGTCTGATTGACTAACTGCAACGCTAACAAACTCGTGAACGGCGCGACGTACCGAAATTTTTTCTTATGAGTTATTTTACAGCACAACCTACGCTGAAACACCCTTACAAGCTTTTCTGACCACCCTGTGTAATTGTATTTTTCGTACATATTAAGATATTTTACTTCATTCAGTTTCTAAATTTCGTACATGGCGATATAAATAATGACTGATGAAAATACGCATGTTTGGGTACTTTATTCATTACGTCAGATAAATTCTAAAATTTTATATAAACTGTGGCTTATGTTGTTGTTGTTGTTGTTGTTGTCTTCAGTCCTGAGACTGGTTTGATGCAGCTCTCCATGCTACTCTATCCCGTTCAAGCTTCTTCATCTCCCAGTACCTAATGCAACCTACATCCTTCTGAATATGCTTAGTGTATTCATCTCTTGGTCTCCCTCTACGATTTTTACCCTCCACGCTGCCCTCCAATGCTAAATTTGTGATCCCTTGATGCCTCAGGACATGTCCTACCAACCGATCCCTTCTTCTAGTCACGTTGTGCCACAAACTTCTCTTCTCCCCAATCCTATTCAATACCTCCTCATTAGTTACGTGATCTACCCACCTAATCTTCAACATTCATCTGTAGCACCACACTTCGAAAGCTTCTATTCTCTTCTTGTCCAAACTATTTATTGTCCATGTTTCACTTCCACACATGGCTACACCCCATAAAGATACTTTCAGAAACGACTTCCTGACACTTAAATCTATACTCAATGTTAACAAATTTCTCTTCTTCAGAAACTCATTCTTGCGATTGCCAGTCTACATTTTATATCCTCTCTACTTCGACCATCATCAGTTATTTTGCTCCCCAAATAGCAAAACTCCTTTACTACTTTAAGTGTCTCATTTCCTAATCTAATTCCCTCAGCATCACCCGACTTAATTTGACTACATTCCATTATCCTCGTTTTGCTTTTGTTGATGTTCATCTTATATCCTCCTTTCAAGACACTATCCATTCCGTTCAACTGCTCTTCCAAGTCCTTTGCTGTCTCTGACAGAATTACAATGTCATCGGCGAACCTCAAAGTTCTTATTTCTTCTCCCTGGATTTTAATACCTACTCCGAATTTTTGTTTTGTTTCCTTTACTGCTTGCTCAATATATAGATTGAATAACATCGAGGAGAGGCTGCAACCCTGGCTCACTCCCTTCCCAATCACTGCTTCCCTTTCATGCCCCTCGACTCTTATAACTGCCATCTGGTTTCTGTACAAATTGTAAATAGCCTTTCGCTCCCTGTATTTTACCCGTGTCACCTTTAGAATTTGAAAGAGGGTATTTCAGTCAACATTGTCAAAAGCTTTCTCTAAGTCTACAAATGCTAGAAACGTAGGTTTGCCTTTCCATAATCTTTCTTCTAAGGTAAGTCGTAAGGTCAGTAGCTTATGTATAGACACTAAAACTGATCACGAATTTAACACGGTGTTACTCTATCATGAGAACCTATTTTAAAGCCTGATATTAAAGGAATCATTAATAAAAACACGGTGGTTCTTCTTATTACAGAAGTTCTTATTACAGAAGTTCATTCGCGCAGAACGCACAACGGTCAGTAGTTTCAGCGAAATTAAATCGCCATCTTCAGATAATTTGTATAGACTTTTTTCAGTGCCAGTTCATTTCGTCGACTTTTCACATAAATTAGATATAATTTATAGAGACGACATTCCATTCTACCGTCTATTGTCATACAGTACAGGCAAAGGAGATTCAAGGCCTAGAGAAGTCTGCTAGTATCGAAAAACATAGGCCTAGGGATGAAGAAGAAATTTCTGGGAATGTACATTTGGAGCACAGAAATGTATATAGTGAAATATGAACTGCGGGAAAACCAGAACGCAAAACAATCGAAGCATCTGAAGATGTGGTACTACGGTATAATGTTGAAGATTTGTTGGATTGATAAGGAAAGGAACGAGGAGGTTCTCCGCAAAATCTGCGAGGAAAATATACGGAAATACTGATAAGAAGAAGGGACAGGTTGACAGGATGTGTGGCAAGACGTTAGGGAACACCTTCCATGGTACTAGAGGGAGCTGTCGAGGATAAAAATTGTAGAGGAAGACAGGGACTGGAATACATTCAGCAAATAATTGAGAACATAGGTTGCCACTGCTACTCTGAGATGAAAGGGTTGGCACAGGACAGGAATTCATAACGGGCCGCATCAAACCAAGAAAGGTTGTGACATTATTTCCGGTGCACGATTTTCTGCAAGAAGCGACCTCTCGATTGTGTTCCGTAAATTTTCGACGTGATTCACTTCGGGAGATCTGGATATCCCAATCATTCGCTCGAATTGTCGATATTGTCCTTCAAAGTAACCACGGACAATTGTGGCCGGTGACATGAGGGATTGCCATTCATAAAAATTCCACCACTGTTTGACAACATAAACAACTGCAATCAATGATAGGTTCAGCTGGACCAGAGGACCCAGTCCACTCTACGTAAGCACAGCCCACACCATTATGGAGCCACCTTCAGCTTGCACAGTACCTTGTTGACAACTTTCATCCTGTGGCTTCGTGGGACGTGCGCTACACTCGAATCACCTGCGGCACACTCCGATCCTACCATCAGCTCTCACCAGCTGAAATCGGGAGTCATCCTACCAGGTCACGGTTTTCCAATCGTCTAGGGTTCCACAGATACAGTCACGATCCAAGAAGAGGCGTTGTAGGCCATGTGCTGCTGTTAGCAGAGGAAATCGTGTCTTTCCTCTGCTTCCATGGCCATTAACAAACATTTCACCGTGCTTTCCTACGGATACGTTCGTTGTACGTCCTACATTCATTTCTGAGGTTATTCCACGCAGTGTTTCTTGTCTGTTAGCGCTAAAAACTCGACGCAGACGACGCTTCTCTAGGTCGTTAAATGAAGGCCATCGGTCACACCACTGTCGGTGATGTGAGGTAATGCCAGAAATTTGGTACTTCTGGCACTCTCTTGACGCTGTGGATATCGTAATGTCGAATTCCCTAATGACTGCTTCTAGCTCCAACCACCATTATGTGTTCAAAGTATATTGATTCCCATCGTGCGGCCATAACGACGTCGGAAACCATTTCACATGAATTACCTGAGTGCGAATTGCAGCTCCGTCAACGCACTACCCTTTCATACCTTGTGTACGCGATACTACGCCATCTTTATACGTGCATATCGCTATCCCATGACTTTTGCTACCTCAGTCTACAGTGGAGATGAACTACAACGGGGGATGAACTTGAAGGCAATATAATAGAAAATGAAGAGGATGTAGATGAAGATGAAATGGGAGATATGACACTGCGAACAGAATTTGACAGAGAATTGAAACACATGTAAGACGAAACAAGGTTGCGGGAATAGGCGACATTCCGTCAGAACTACTGATAGCCTTGGGGGAGCCAGTCAAAACAAAGCTCTTCCGTCTGGTGCGCAAGAGGTATGACAAAGCCGAAGTACCCTTAGGCTTCAAGAAAAACCTAAAAGAAAGCAGATGCTGCCCAGTTAGCGAACTATAAGTTCAGTATGTCATGGTTTCAAAATACTAACAAGAATTATTTACAGAAGAATGGGAAAACTGAAGGAAGCCGACCTCAGGCAAGATCTGTTTGGTTTCTGCGGATGTGTAGGAACGCATGAGGCAGTGCTGACCCGATAACTCGTCTTAGAAGATAGGTTAAGCAAAGGCAAACGTACCTTTTCAACATTCGTTGACCTAGAGAAAGCTTTTCACAATGTTGACTGAAATACTATCTTTGAACTTGTGAAGGTAGCAGGTGTAAAATATAGGGACTAAATATTATTTACAATTGGTACAGAAACCAGGCAGCAATTATTAGAGTCGACGGGATTGAAAGTGAAGCAATGTTTGAAAAGGGAGTCAGACAATGTTCTAGTCCATCGCCGATTTTATTCAATCTATTCTCTGAGCAGGCAGCAGAGGAAACAAAAGAAAAATTTAGAGTAAGATTTAAAGCTCACAGAGAAGAAATAAAAACTTCGATGGTAAGCACGCTATTAGTGAAAGAACGTGTCGTGAGTGGTTTCAACGCTTCAAGGACGGTGATTTTTAACGTCGTAGATCGGCGTAGTGGCGGAAGAGAGAATGCTTTCGAAGATGCAAAATTGGAGACATTGTTGAGTGAAGATTCGCGTCAAACTCAAGAAGAATTGGCACGATTAGTGGGAGTGACATAGCAAGCTATTTCAAAACATCTCAATGCTATGGGCATGATTCATAAAGAAGAAACTGGGGTCCCATGTGAGCTGAAACCAAGAGACGTTGAACGGCGTTTGTGTGTGTGTGTGAGCATTTGATTCAGAGACAAAAACGGAAGGGATTTCTGCATCGCATTGTGACCAGGGACAAAAAATGGGTTCATTACGATAACCCTAAACGCAAAGAATCATGGGGATATCCCGGCCATGCCTCCACATCGACGGTCAAACCGAATGTTTACGGATCCAAGATCATGCTATGCATTTGGTGGAACCAGCTCGGCGTCGTGTACTGTAAGGTGCTAAAACCAAGTGAAGCAATCACAGGTACACGTTATCGAATGCAATTAATGCGTATTAGCAGAGCATTAAAAGACAAACGGCTGCAAAACAGCGAGAGGCCCGATAAAGTGATTTTGCAACACGACAACGCTCGACCTCACGTTGCAAAAGAAGTCAAAACGTACTCGGAAATGTTAAAATAGGAAGTCCTACCCCACCCGACGTATTCTCCAGACATTTCTTCGTCTATCACCTGTTTAGATCAATGGCACATGACCTGGCTGACCAACACTTCCGATCTCATGAAGAAGTCACAAATTGGATCGATTCGTGGATCGCTTCAAAAGATGAAGAGTTTTTTCGACGCGGGATACGTAACTGCCCGAAAGTTGGGAGAAAGTTGTGGCCGGCGATGGAAAATACTTTGAATGATACATGTGTAACCAATCTGTGTCATTAAAGCCTCAAATGTTGGGGAAAAAACGTCGGAAGCAAAGATGATCGTATGGCATTGTTAGCCGGGAGGCCCCATTCGGGAAGTTTGGCCGCCAAGCGCAAGCCTTATTGCAGTCGACGCCACATTGGACGACTTGCTTGCCAGTGCAGAGAATGAAACCATGATGAGAACAACACAACACCCAGTCCACGAGAGGAGGAAAAACTCCAACCCGGCCGGGAATCGAACCCGAGCCTTCTGCATGGAGGGGCAAGCACGTTAACACTATTTACTTTGTATTTTTTTTGTTTTCGCCAAGCCGAGACTTGAGCTCGGGACGTTTGCCTTCCACAGGAAAGTGCTCCACCAACTTTTTTTTAGTTAGCCACTTTTTAAAATTTTTTAATGCTTTGACCAGTTTTTTGTTTTTGTTTTTATTTTTTATTTTACCTTATTTTTAATCGAAAAAGAGAGAGGTTTCGTTAGTTTTATGGTAAAAACGATTACTGCTTACCTTCTACCTGTTGTATACGGCCAGGTTCTGTGGTCGAGCGGTTCTAGGCGCTTCATTTCGGAACCACGCGTCTGCTGCAGTCGCATGTTCGAATCCTGCCTCGGGCATGGATGTGTGTGATGTCCTTAGAATAGTTACGTTTAAGTAGTTCTAAGTCTAGGGTACTGATGGCCTCATATGTTAAGTCCCATAGTGCTTAGAGCCATTTGAACCATTTTCTTGTATGCGGAAACGGAACAACAAATTAAAAACAAATTCATCTCCCGGAAATCTAACCGAGGCTGCTAACCAACACCTCCTTTGTGGAATGGTACAGTAAAACAAAACGGATCGTAAAAACGCCACCAGCGTTCACCACGTTGCCAAACACTGCCTGTATCCTGGAATCCATCGTGTCTGTCATCGGTAATACGTCTACGTAATGGTTAAGATGAAAAGCCATGTACACATTGACGTATTAAGCACGTTGCAAAATGACCAACGATCTGAATTCGTTGAGGCGAGCCTCCATGTGGAGTCGTAGTATGATTTTACGATACGTAAAGGCCGCCGTATGTTGTATTTGTCGGTGGAGGAATATCCCTAAACATTTGAGCATTGGGGCTTTTGTCGGGTACATCCAGTTCTGCAAGCATGCCTCGCCCCACCTCCATGTAGCGTGATTTCCGGAGATTGATCACACTGTCTGCCACCGCCCCATACTGTTAGAGCCATGAAAGCGCCGTTTGTATTTCGTCACCAGTCCGTGCTAAGAACATCGCATCATCGGCGTACGCACCCCCATCGAAAGTTCACGGAGCGGAGGCTAAGTCCTTCCAAGCATCTTCGCAGTCCGTGAAGATCCGGTTCGAGGGCAATGGCGAATAACATGGCAGAAAGAGGACATCTCTGACTGACGGACCTGTTGACACGAACGGGGTAGACCGATAGCCGTTTAACATAATCCTCGTGACCGCCCTATGGATCAAACGAAGTACAATACATGTCGTCATGCGCGGAATACCGATGTGTTCCATAACTGCACGCAGGAAACCATGTTCTAAGCGATCGAAAGCATAGTCAAAATCCAGCGCAACAAGAGCGCCGTGGAGGCGGCATGTTTGCATGAGCGCCACCACGTCTCTATAGGTGCTTAGAGTCGTAAAGACATCAGTGTCGCCTCCGAAGCAGGTTTGGTCAGTGTGAATGGCCGCCATTACCGTAGATTTGAGCCTCCCTCGGAGGATGCGTATCAACAGCTTATAGTGGTATTTAGCATTGTCAGTGGGCGAAAAGCAAGTGGGCGACAGCCTCCTCCGGGTTTGGGCACCGGAATCAAGAGACCATCAGTGAATTCAGATGGTGCCTGAAAATCGGGGCTCAGGAGTTCTCTGTACATCCTGACCCACATTGGGCCCATAAGATCAAAAAACCTTTTGCAAAAGTCAGGATGGAGTCCGTTAGGGCCTGATGTTTTGTCGGGAGCACCGCGCAACATAGCCTCTCGTAGTTCTTCCAAAGCCACCTCCGTCAAGAGCGTAGAATCATCTTGTGGATTCCGAGAGACGAGTAGGTCAGATAGGACTTCCCAGACTCCTACATCCATGCTCTACTGTCCCTAGTAGAGAAGTGTATATGACTGTGTGAACGATCAGACGATGTCCATTTGCGTTTCAGCTCGTCGTCCATCCTCAGTCTCGAATTCAGTATGAGCTGCCTCTTGCGTCTTCTCCTACCTTGAATGATACGGTGGAGGGAAGGTCGATCCCCACTAACATCATCAGTTGTCATCGCTCGCACCCGCACACCCGCGAGACGTACGGCGGTGGTACGTAGCAACTGTGCCTTGGCGTGGTGTTCTGCCGATTGTCGTTCAGGCGACGGCGGTTGCACAGCCAGTTCGTGGAGCGCGTGTAGTAGAAATCAGTGGTCGCAGTATACCAGCAAACTCTATCTCGTCCATAGCTGGCTAATGTTCGGCACAAGGCGGGTCTGACACACCGTAACCACCATCGAATTACGGAACCGTGGTCAGGTAACCGCCAGTGGCATTTGATCCATGTGGACTCAACTTCGCGTCTGCAATTTACCTCATAAAAAAGGGGCAACATTGAGGCGCCACGAACCTTTTCTTCGGCGGACGCGTTGGCGGGGTAGGGTGAGAGTACACACATACGCTAGGTGATCCGCGAATGCTGCCGGCCACATCCCAGCGTCTACAACTGCCGACCGCAGGCCGCGTGTGACGCAGACTCGATCCAAACGGCTAGTGCAGTAGGTGTATGCTTTTCTGTTGCCGTGTTATATGACCCAAATGTCTAACAAAGAGTAGTCATTTACATGTAACTGAAGTGCTGGGCTGCCCGGGATGGCCGAGCGGTTCTAGGCGCTACAGTCTGGAACTGCGCGACCGCTACGGTCGCAGGTTCGAGTCCTGCATCGGGCATGGATGTGTGTGATGTCCTTAGGTTAGTTAGGTTTAAGTTGTTCTAAGTTCTAGGGAACTGATGACCTCAGATGTTAAGTCCCATAGTGCTTAGAGCCATTTGAACCATTTTTTTTTCAAAAGTTGCAGTGGAAAACAATTTCAACATTCTCCGAGCAAACAATCCAGTTCCAGATACCCTCATAGAACAATAAACCCCATCACCTTTCGGAAGGTTTCCAATACCAGCCTTAACAAAATTCCTTCCCACTGTTACTTTAAATTTGTAAATGCGTTTCACATTACTAAATAGCAGATAAATTACGGAAAAACATTAGTAACTTCGGTTAACACTCCTACAACACACGTATGGCTTCGTCACAGTTCTAGCCTGTGACGTCACCAGAGCTTCAGGCAGCAACAGACCGTTTTCGACGTCTTGGCCAAATCTTGAAATATAATGATTTTTAAGCTTTAATTACATGAACATAACAGATATTTTATGAGAATATTGAGCGAAAATGCTCTTCGAATGCTATAATCATTCACAATAAAAACAATACGAACCCTATTTAATACAGGAAAATAACCTAGTCTCATTAATATGAACTTTTTTCTAGCTGGCTGCAATAAATGTAAGATTTATGCCGGTGAAAATCACGTTCACATGCAAATATATCGTCAGCTCTCTCGTTCTGGAAATCAGTGTGGACATGGAAAATGGTCCAGCCTTTCCGAATTTTCTTGAGGTAGTATTCCAGTGGTTTTCAATATGAAAAATATGTCTAGATTTAGCTCATTTACGGCTATCAGTGTCCTACAGCGTGCAACGTGAGCCAGTGCTCGGAGGCCGATACTCCTCTCTTTGGCACATAATCTTTATCACACTACGGCTTGTTTCATATCATTATGTACTACACAGAAGACTAGCCATGCTCGTTTTATGAGTTTTAATTGTTTCAAGGCATATTAAAATAAAATTAGCTGATAATGTCTTTCAGCCATAGTATACAAGTTTAAGATATACGTTGGAAGACGTAGTCATAAAAGGCTTTTTTTTTTAAATGACATATTACGTACCATTTATGTGAGATGATGTACAGAGCTGATATTTTCTGAAATTCTTCTCTATTTCCTAAGGCGATTAAGAAAGAGACAATGACCAATTTACTTAGGAGGCAAGGGGAAGATCGCCTTGTCAGATAGAGCGCAGCGAAGTCCGCAGTGTCCAGTTCTGTGTGACACTTCACAGTAACTCCGGCCCGTTGCTCACACGAGAAGAAAAGATCTCTCCGGGCGATAGCTGCGCTGTTTTGGAGTCGGCGACACATTGCAGTGGCAGGAGCCGGCAGCCGCCGGGTAAGACGCCGCCACTGCACGCCTGCTATGCAGCGCGCATGCGGGGCCGAGAGATAGCCGGAACCACTCCGCTACACTCCACTCGAAACGACGCACTGCTGAGACTCCCGTCGCCTCAGCACCTCCACTGCAATGCCGCGTATTCCAGGAAGCGGTCAGACGTGGCGCAGAAGTGCATCAACGAAGAATTATCAGAAGAACATGACAATTAACCAATACTAACTTTATCCTCAGCCATAACAAATATATGCCGCAGCCAAATAAATGATGGTGCAGTACAGAATATTAGTTTGTCGATGACGTGATATGTTACAACAGCTGCAGCGGGAGAGGAAATGACTTCCAATGATTTTAAAATTAGATATATTTTGAATAAAACTCACACTGAAGGTAATCCTGCACTGTCCCTATTTGTGTTCCGATGATACGAATGCGGGAGGAGAATTCGCTGTTGTGTTGATGTGCGACTGCGAGAAACTGCAGTAGAATGCGAAGAAATCTGCCATAGTGTTCAGCAAGAAAAATTTGGACTTCGTATTTGGAACAATTCAGATTGCTGTTTTTAAAATAAATGAAATAGTCGTGCATAATGACCACATCACCGACCTTTTGCTTTACAGCGGAAACAAATAGATGAAACACAGAATGCGATTGCCGGCTGGAGTGGCCGGGTAGTTAGGTTTAAGTAGTTCTAAGTTCTTGAGGACTGATTACCTCAGCTATTAAGTCTCATAGTGCTCAGAGCCATTTGAACAGAATGTGATTAGGCAAATAATTACAAATAACAAATAATTATGGATGCAGGAGAGGTGTGTCTAGTGAATATTAACTCATAGTATGTCAGAACTATGGTGCTTATTGGCAATTAACTGATGAGTAACAAAACTGACATCTTACTTTTAAGACTGCAGAAGAGAGAAAGACGGGTGTGAAGGATTCGAAGGTGCGTCATTTATTTAGTAAAACAAAAAAAATGACGACTTAAAATAGCACACATTAATTAGTAATTCTGTGTCAGAAATACATCAGAGATGTCTCATAATCGAATCAATGATAATTAATATGTTACAACTGCCATCTGCTACTTGATCTACTATAATGATCAAATCTGCTGAAAGAAAAAGGAGCGTGATTGCTTTTCTTTACTTTGAAGTTAAGTTGTTAACCAGGTTTGGCTCAGTGGCTCAATTCTGCCGTTCTTCGATAAAAGGCCTCTAGTTTTTGAAGAGATGATTACTGTTTTTCATGAAGAGTCTTTGTGCGTTTTTCCAATGCCCTAGGATCGTTTCTTTTTACTAGTTGTTATTGTGTCTCGTCTTTGCCCTTAATCGCTGAAAAGTGGTGCACTGATGCAGAACATGCCGGATTGCATTGCGTCCGTTAGATAGCCAAGAACTATGACTTGTGCATAATTATGGTAAATATTACCCTCCAGAAAAGAGCCATGCACTTTCCAACGTTTAGTACAAAAAGTAATGTCATGAAAAATAAGTATGCTTTACACTAAAGAAGATGCCCTGAATGAAGAGGCTCACTGCCTGTATTTAGAACTAACTAAAAATTTTCATGTTCAATACAATTCTCAGATTGATGATTTGTCAGATTCTTGTTAATGACAGTCTAGATAAATGTAAGCACGCTATTGTTAATAGGCATGAAAAGAAATTAAGTAAACTACCTATCCGTTACCTGTAAAAAAGGCTTGTAATATTACTACATTTAAAAAAAGTGATCACAAATTTTATCATAGACTTTTAAATAAAACTGATATAAATTTTACAAAAGTCGAAGTCTCTCTGCTTGAAAGAGGTTTAAAATATAATCTTATGCCTTAATTGTCTAACAAAAATGTAAGAGAAAATATAGTTGTAGATTTGAAAAATAGACAGTTCCCATCGGACCAGAACAACACATGACGTATTGAAATATTGTCAGCAAAAGCTTAACAGATTTCCATAATCCTGTTAGTAACGATATGATAATAATTAAAGCAATTAATAATAAACTTAAAGTAAAAGATGCTTTAATAACAAAGTCTGATAAAGACAATGCCATCGTCATTGCTAAAAAGCAAGAATATGTTACGAAAACGTTGGAGTTTTTTCGAGGAAAACGATATTTCCGAGCTCCATGAGGATCCCATACCTGTTTTGCAAAAGGAAATCAAAGCCGCGGTTAACGATGATAAACTTTTACTTAAACCTTACCAAAAAAAGGCAGTTAATTAACATGAACTCTCAAGCTCCAAAGTTACGTGTATAGTTTATAAATTAGGACATCCTGTACATCCCATTTCGACTAGTGTGAATAGTGCCTACCATAACCTAGATAGATTTTTCCACGACAAATTGAAAAATCTTTAGTTTTCCAAAATACACTCCTGGAAATTGAAATAAGAACACCGTGAATTCGTTGTCCCAGGAAGATGAAACTTTATTGACACATTCCTGGGGTCAGATACATCACATGATCACACTGACAGAACCACAGGCACATAGACACAGGCAACAGAGCATGCACAATGTCGGCACTAGTACAGTGTATATCCACCTTTCGCAGCAAATCAGGCTGCTATTCTCCCATGGAGACGATCGTAGAGATGCTGGATGTAGTCCTGTGGAACGGCTTGCCATGCCATTTCCACCTGGCGCCTCAGTTGGACCAGCGTTCGTGCTGGACGTGCAGACCGCGTGAGACGACGCTTCATCCAGTCCCAAACATGCTCAATGGGGGACAGATCTGGAGATCTTGCTAGCCAGGGTAGTTGACTTACACCTTCTAGAGCACGTTGGGTGGCACGGGATACATGCGGACGTGCATTGTCCTGTTGGAACAGCAAGTTCCCTTACCGGTCTAGGAATGGTAGAACGATGGGTTCGATGACGGTTTGGATGTACTGTGCACTATTCAGTGTCCCCTCGACGATCACCAGAGGTGTACGGCCAGTGTAGGAGATCGCTCCCCACACCATGATGCCGGGTGTTGGCCCTGTGTGCTGCGGTCGTATGCAGTCCTGATTGTGGCGCTCACCTGCACGGCGCCAAACACGCATACGACCATCATTGGCACCAAGGCAGAAGCGACTCTCATCGCTGAAGACGACACGTCTCCATTCGTCCCTCCATTCACGCCTGTCGCGACACCACTGGAGGCGGGCTGCACGATGTTGGGGCGTGAGCGGAAGACGGCCTAACGGTGTGCGGGACCGTGGCCCAGCTTCATGGAGACGGTTGCGAATGGTCCTCGCCGATACCCCAGGAGCAACAGTGTCCCTAATTTGCTGGGAAGTGGCGGTGCGGTCCCCTACGGAACTGCGTAGGATCCTACATTCTTGGCGTGCATCCATGCGTCGCTGCGGTCCGGTCCCAGGTCGACGGGCACGTGCACCTTCCGCCGACCACTGGCGACAACATCGATGTACTGTGGAGACCTCACGCCCCACGTGTTGAGCAATTCGGCGGTACGTCCACCCGGCCTCCCGCATGCCCACTATATGCCCTCGCTCAAAGTCCGTCAACTGCACATACGGTTCACGTCCACGCTGTCGCGGCATGCTACCAGTGTTAAAGACTGCGATGGAGCTCCGTATGCCACGGCAAACTGGCTGACACTGACGGCGACGATGCACAAATGCTGCGCAGCTAGCGCCATTCGACGGCCAACCCCGCGGTTCCTGGTGTGTCCGCTGTGCCGTGCGTGTGATCATTGCTTGTACAGCCCTCTCGCAGTGTCCGGAGCAAGTATGTTGGGTCTGACACACCGGTGTCAATGTGTTCTTTTTTCCATTTCCAGGAGTGTAATTATTCTAAATCCAACAGTCAAAACTTAGTCAGTAACGTTAAAGACACACATTGTGTTCAAGATACTAAGTTAATTTCTTTCGACATTAAAAATCTTTATACCAATATGCCAGGCAAAACAGAGTTGGACAAGGTAGAAAAAAATTTACTGCTACTTAAAAAAGACATTACTGACGAACAAATTACTGATTTTATGAAATTGCTTCAAATCGTAGTTAAATAAGAGAGTTGGAACTTGAATAGCGGCAACTATTTATTCCCAAACTATTCAAAAGAGTTAAATGTTTACACCTGTTACTGTCCTTCAAAGTAGTCACCAGCGTTGTGTAGAACCCTTTGCCAGAAATGTGGAAGGCGTAGTATACCGTTAGCAGAGCCTGTTCTATTGCTGGTGAGAATTGAACGGTCTACTGTCTGTCGAATCTCTGAAACAGTTCTGAAGCGAATGGCACGAAGTGGTTCCTTCATCTTCGGGACCAAATCAAACTCACAAGGATTTAAGTCCGGGGAGTATGGTGGACGGTACAGTACTTTCCACTCACATCGACCGAACACAGCAGCCACAGTCTGCGCTGTATGGGCCGCGCATTGTCGTGCAAAATGATGGGTGTGTTGCACAGAAAGCGTCGCCGCTTCTTTCGCATAGCTGGTTGCAGGTGATGCTCCAAAAACGAACAGTAATACTGTGCATTGACGGTCTGCGGTGGAGGAACGTAATGCCTTAGGATAACACCATCACTTTCTCCATACTAGGGCTCTGACGCACTTTCGACCTCCGCGGCGACCCATAATGACGCCATTCGTTGGATTGACGTTTCAGTTTTGGCTCGTACGATGTGGCCCATGTCTCATCCAGTGTTACAATACATCGTAAGAAAGCCTCTCCATCGCGCTCATATCGTTCCAAGTGCGTCTCATCAGCCTCGTAACGCATCCATTTCTGCATTTTCGTCAAGTCATGCGGAACCCATCGTGATGCAATTTTTCACATGCCCAGGATGCCTTCAGGATGCGAAGCACAGTGGTATCCGCTAATCTGGTTTCGTGGGCGCGCTCGCCAATCGTATGGCGTCGATAACTGTCCACTAACGCGGCAACAGGAAGCACTTCTTCAGAGACGATAGGACGACCTGCCCTATGCACGTCTGCCACAGTTTGCAGACCTTCGTTGAAGACTTTTACCCAGCGTGCCACTGTTCTGTACGGCAATGCCGATTCCTCGAACGCCTCTTGACGACCTTGATGACACAGTCGCGCTGTACGACCTCTGGCACATTCAATAGAGATTCAACTCCGTTGTTCCTTTTTCGAAAACATAGTGACACCGTTACGTTGTCCGCTCGCTCACAAGTGACTGCGGTTCCCTCGATTGTGTGCACGCCAGTGACGTGGAACGGACGAGTCCATTTGCTCGGAGGTAAGGTAGGTATGTCAACAACGTGTGCTATCAGCGACAACAGTAGATTCCCTTATTCAACTGTCATTGTCAGTCTTCTACTTTATGTAAAACTACTTGCAAAAAGGCTGATTTATTATTTTTGCAAACTTTCATATTTGCCTGTTATCTGGGCCTGCGCCTTTAGCCCAAACACAAACAGACTCATATTCACCTACTTTACGGTGATTATTTGTCCTTACAACTAGAGGCATTGCCGGCCGTGGTGGTCGTGCGGTTCTAGGCGCTGCAGTTCGGAACCGTGGGACTGCTACGGTCGCAGGTTCGAATCCTGCCTCTGGTATGGATGTGGGTGATGTCCTTAGGTTAGTTAGGTTTAAGTAGTTCTAAGTTCTAGGGGAAGACGTTAAGTCCCATAGTGCTCAGAGCCATTTGAACCATTTGAACTAGAGGCATTGAAGACATACTATTATATATATATAGTATCTTTGGAATTTTCCTCACAATAGCGACGGGAATGTTGGTTTCCCTTACTCAACTGTCATTGTCAAACTTCTACTTTATATAAAACTACCTGCAAAAAGGCTGATTTATTATTTTTGCAAACTTTCATATTTGCCTGTTATCTAGGTATACACACATCAAAAAAGTTTTGCATCACCTCGGTACCGAGAGTACCGGAATCTGTACAGAAAACTGGAATAGAGTGCAACATAAAAATCATTTCCGCCCTTTTTATTGCTCACGAAAACAACACATTGCTTGTTGTACCACCGTACAGTGGCACCTTCACAGGTGGTGGTCCAAATTGTTGTACACACCGGTACCTCTAATACCCAGTAGCACGTCCTCTTGCGTTGATGCATGCCTGTATTCGTCGTGGCATACTGTCCACAAGTTCATCAAGGCACTGTTGGTCCAGATTGTACCATTCCCAACGGCGATTCGGCTTAGATCCCTCAGAGTGGCTGGTGGGTCACGTCGTCCATAAACAGCCCCTTCCAATCTATCCGAGGCATGATCGATAAGGTTCGCGTCTGGAGCGATGTCGTTATCCTGAAGGAAGTCATTCATAAGATGTACACGATGGGAGCGCGAATCGTCGTCCATGAAGACGAATGCCTCGCCAATATGCTACCGATATGGTTGCACTATGAGTCAGAGGATGGCATTCACGTATCGTACAGCCGTTACGGCGCCTTCCAGCCGGCGCGTACGTCTGCCCACATAATGCCACCCCAAATCAGCAGGGAAACTCCACCTTGCTGCACTCGCTGGGCAGTGTGTCTAAGGCCTGACCGGGTTGTGTTCAAACACGTCTCCGACGATTGTCTGGTTGAAGCTATATGTGACATTCCTCGGTCAAGACAACTTGATGCCAATCCCAAGCGGTCCATTCGACATGCTGTTGGACCCATCTGTACCGCGCTGCATGGTGTCGTGGTTGCAAAGATGGACCTCGCCATGGACGTCGGGAGTGAAGTTGCGCAACATGCACCCTATTGCCCACAGTTTGAGTCGTAACACTACGTTCTGTGGCTGCACGAAAAGCATTTTTCAACATGGTGGCGTTGCTGTCAGGTTTCCCCGATCCATAATCCACAACAGTAGTAGCCCTTGGGCGGCCTGAGCGAGGCATGTAATCGACAGTTCCTGTCTCTCTGTATCTGTTCCATGCCCGAAAAACATTGCTTTGGTTCAATCCTATTTGCCTGGACACTTCCCTTGTTGAGAGCCCTTCCTGGAACAAAGTAACAATGCAGACGCTATCGAACCGCGGTATTGACCGTCTAGGCCTGGTTGAACTACAGACCACACGAGCCGTGTACCTCCTTTCTGATGGAATGACTGGAACTGATCGACTGTCGGACCCCCTCCGTCTAATAGGCCCTGCTCATACATGGTTGTTTACATCTTTGGTCGGGTTGAGTGACATCTCTGAACAGTCAAACGGACTGTGTCTGTGATACAATATCCACAGTCAACGTCTATCTTCAGGAGTGTTGGGAACCGGGGGGATGTAAAACTTATTTTGATGTGTGTATATGTTACTAATGTATATCTACAGCTATGTAATCTTGCTCTTAATCGCAGATGTTTGTAAGTTTTGAATTTTGTTACTAGATGGCACTACTAATCCTCGCGTCCATCTAATGGCAGCGTCGGCTTACATGCCGTTTAGTCTGATGCCTCTTGCGCTGTGTATGTACTTGTCCCGGTCGGCTACAGCAGTTAACTTGTGCCACCGTTAGCAACTATGATTGTATTATTCTGTGATAACTGTCTGTCTTTTTTTATTATGTCCTATTTTCTTCACTCATGCAGCAAATACATGTCATTTGACGATAGCACTGTTGCTGAAAATTTACAAATTGTCGTGTTAGTTCATGTAAGTATAACTTTCTGGTTTTTATCTGAGAAATTTCGCATACGTAACTATTTGACGTATATTACCTGTACGTTATTTATTTTCGAGGTAACTGTACAATCGCAGCAGGCCCCCTATATTCTGTATATCCAAGGTGGTCCATTGATCGTGACCGTGCCAAATATCTCACGAAATAAGAGTCAAACGAAAAACTACAAAGAACGAAACTAGCTTGAAGGGGGAAACCAGATGGCGCTATGGTTGGCCCGCTAGATGAAGCTGCCTTAGGTCAAACGGATATCAATTGCGTTTTTTTTTAAATAGGAACCCCCATTTTATTACATATCGTGTACTACGTAAGGAAATATGAGTGTTTTGGTTGGACCACTTTTTTCGCTTTGTGATAGATGGCACTGTAATAGTCACAAACACATGGCTCACAATTTTAGACGAACAGTTGGTAACAGGTAGGTTTTTTAAAATTAAAATACAGAACGTAGGTACGTTTGAACATTTTATTTCGGTTGTTCTAATGTGATACATGTACCTTTGTGCACTTATCATTTCTGAGAACGCATGCTGTTACAGCGTGATTACCTGTAAATAGCACATTAATGCAATAAGTGCTCAAAATGATGTCCGTCAACCTCAACGCATTTGGCAGTACGTGTAACGACATTCCTCTGAACAGCGAGTAGTTCGCCTTCCGTAATGTTCGCACATGCGTTGACAATGCGCTGTTGTAAGCCGTTGTCGGTGGATCACGATAGCAAATATCCTTCAATTTTCCCTGGAGAAAGAAATCCGGGGACATCAGGTTCGGTGAATGTGCGGGCTATGGTATGGAGCTTCGACGACCAATCCATCTGTCATGAAATATGCTATTCAATACCGCTTCAAGCGCACGCGAGCTATGTGCCGGGCATCCATGATCGCCACATCACCATTCTTTCACGCAGTGAAACATCTTGCAGTACCATCGGTAACATTATGTAGGAAATCAGCATAAATTGCGCCCTTTAGACTGTAATCGATAAAATGGGGGCCAATTATCCTTTCTCCCATAATGCTGCACCATACATTAACCCACCGAGGTCGCTGATGTTCCACTTGTCGCAGCCATCGTGGATTTTCCATGCCCAATAGTGTATAATATGCCGGTTTACGTTACCGCTGTTGGTGAATGACGCTTGGTCGCTAAACAGAACGCGTGCAAAAAGTCTGTCATCGTCCCGTAATTTGTCTTGTGCCCAGTTGCACTACTGTACACGAGGTTCAAAGTCGTCGCCATGCAATTACTGGGGCATAGAAATATGGTACGGGTGCAATCGATGTTGATGTAACATTCTCAACACCGACGTTTTTGAAATTCCCGATTCTCCGATTCTCGCGCAGTTTGTCTGCTACTGATGTGCGGATTAGCCGCGACAGCAGCTAAAACACCTACTTGGACATCACCAGGTAGAGGCTGGCGTTTCACATGCGGCTGAACACTTCCTGTTTGCTTAAATAACGTAACTATCCGGCGAACGGTCCGGACACTTGGATGATGTCGTCCAGGATACCGAGCAGCATACGTAGCACACTCCCGTTGGGCATTTTGATCACAATAGCCATACATCAACACGATATCGACTTTTTCCGCAATTGGCAAACGGTCCATTTTAACACGGGTAATGTGTCACGAAGCAAATACCGTCCGCACTGGCGGAATGTTACGTTATACCACGTAGTTATACGTTTGTGACTGTTACAGCACCATCTATCACAAAGCGGAAAAAGTGGTCCATTTAAAACATTCATATTTCTTTACGTACTACACGAATATGTAATAAAAAATGGGGGTTCCTATTTAAAAAAACGCAGCTGATATCCGTTTGACCTATGGCAGCGCCATCTAGCGGGCCAGCCATAGCCCAATCTGGTTTCCCTCTTCAAGCTAGACGAGTTTCGATCTGTGTAGTTTTCTCGTTTGACGCTTATTTCGTGAGATATTTGGCCCGGGCACTATCAATGGACCACCCTGTATACGGAAAGATTACGCACCAGTTTTCACGTTCAGAAAACACATTGGGACGTTGATTGTTCGTGAAAAGATCGTATTATGTCTTCCATAATCAGAAGAAATGCATACGAATACGAGTCGAAATTAGACGGCTGCATGACCGTGGCCTGTCAAGGTTGCGGTTTATCGTTCCGTGATATTGCTCTACCCTGTAGTCGCTTTTCCACTACTAGCTAGCGAATATAGAATCGATTGTTTCAGGACGGCCATATTCGACGGCATGCAGGGTCTCAATGGCCCCAGGTGTCTACATGTACATCTACATTTACATTATACTCCGCAAGCCACCCAACGGTGTGTGGCGCAGGGCACTTTACGTGCCAGTGTCACTACCTCCCTTTCCTGTTCCAGTCGCGTATGGTTCGCGGGAAGAACGACAGCCGGAAAGCCTCCGAGCTCGCTCTAATCTCTCTAATTTTACGATCGTGATCTCCTCGGGAGGTATAAGTAGGGGGAAGCAATATATTCGATACCTCATCCAGAAACTCACCCTCTCGAAACCTGGGGAGCAAGCTACACCGCGATGCAGAGCGCCTTCCTTGCAGAGTCTGCCACTTGAGTGTGCTAAACATCTCCGTAACGCTATCACGGTTAACAAATAACCCTGTGACGAAACGCGCCGCTCTTCTTTGGATCCCACTCTGAGGAGCAATACGGCTCCACGCGCGTAATATCCCCTAGGACAAAAGTGTTGTCCGCTTGGCCGTTCTTCTAGCGCATCATTTTGCGTTCCATGTTCCAACTGCGATCTTGCTCTGTTGCTCAGTGCCGGACTGGGTATCCAAAGATGTCGGCTTGCGTCGACATCTGGTCCTAAAAATTTTATCTTTCAGTACTCCTTTCACCACGAGTAATATTTACTTATGTAAAAGGTACCGGGTTGCACCATCGTTCGGCGTCCACCTGAAACTCTAGATCGCCCTATAACTGGCAGGGTAAATAAATTCAAATATTGGAAAAGGTAACGGCGTCCAACTGTCAACAGGGCCACGCCTAGTAATGCTAATCTAATGGCAGCTTTACCTTTTTATCCTTATATCAATCACATTCAATTATGAATCACTTTTGTGTTCATACGATTTTTACCACTACGCACAAACATTATTTTAAAGGCGTAGATAGTATATACTGTTTGGACTGCGATAAATGATTCCGTTTTCTCCTAGTATCTCTAGTCTGACTAGTTCAATACATCGTGGCACCAAAGAATTGGACAACTGCGGAAAATGCGAGAGAATAGTTAATGTAATTTACCGCCTACTTTACGTTGCGTATAATGGAGAGGTATCAGCGCTAGACGCTTCTTGGGGAGAAAGAACGGCCGACCTAAGAGCCGCAGACAGTCCGCACGTCCCAGAAGACTACCGTAAAGCGATTACCAGTGCGCTGGCTGCCTGCTACGGAGGCCGCGCGCCCAGAATACTAAGTGGCGCCTCTTGCCGATCCCTAACTAAAAGTACAATGTCTTTTCTCAACCAGACCTAGTGGAGAATATCAAGAACAACTCTCCGCTAATTAAATGTCATTCTTATTAATTGGACATTGGTTGAACTTGTCTTCTCTTTATGATGATAACAATATTTCGTTCCTATTAACTTTGGAATTTCAAAGATACTTTTGTCGTCAAATATCAAGTTCAGTGTATTTCTAGATGCTTTTTTTTAGTTAGCTGCAAGAAATGATCTCGAAAATTTTCTCTGCCTTCAAAATGCAGAACTGGGTAAACGCCCAAAGAGTAATGACGAACCTTACTGCTGGTGCAAGAGTGAATCGTGTGGCCAGTAATCGGGCATACATTGAATGATGCTATGTACTACGTCTCTTTAACTTCATCTCACCGTGTTTATCTGCTACTACTATTCAAACCTCTACTATATGAAGAGCTTATTTCTATAGTGGTATAAGTGCATTTCTGTTTTGAGATACAGTCCTAAAGTTAAGGCGCGCTGTAAAATCTGCAGTTGAGATACCAGAAATATTCAAGCATATGGATTCTTGCTAGAGAAGAACCTTTCTTTCTGTTTGTTTGGATCATTAATTTTAGAAACATTATAGGCAGAAAGGTGGAGATAATGGACTTGTACCACTATTGAAATAAGCCCATCATATATTGTGCAAGGCATTTACTCAACAAATAATGGAGTGTCATTGACCCATCTTGCAAGTCCCTGTGAACTGAGGCGCTAGATCCGAAGGTAAAGGATTCGAATCGTTGCGGTGAAACTTATCTCGTACTTATCAGTAACAATGGCTATACAACATGACTTTGCACAACCATACACTACCATCATTCGGATAGTAGAATAAAGTGTGTGATTTGTTTTCCACTGTTCTTAGAAAAGAGTGACAAATTACCTCCGCTTATTTTTACTAATGTGTAGTGTAGGACTCTCGTTGAGTCCTCAGAGTACATGATCATTAACCAATTAAAGAAACTAAAATCTCTTTATGCATCTCTCCTACCTGCTAAATGAGATAAAAATTTCATTTCTCTTGCGTATTTCTAATTTCATATTTCTATTGTCACTAATATTTTTGGCCCAGCTCTATATCTCAGTAGTCAGCGTCTCTGAATGCAAAGTGGAAAACCTGGGTTCGATTCCCGGTAGTGCCAGGGATTTTTCTTTGGCCGAACGACTGGAACGGGGTGCACTATGCCTCGTTAAGCCAACTGAGCATCTGCTTGATTGAGAAGTAGCGACTCCAAGTTCAAGGGAGCCCACAACTACCGGGAGAGCGGTGGGCTGACCACATGCATCTTCATACTGTACCCAAAGAACGCCAATGGCAAAGGAGGATGACAAGGCGGTCTTTGGTACCGACTGCCTTGTCTAGGACACATCGCGAGGTTTGTTTGCTTAATTGCCTGATGATATAATTAAAATTTGGTTTTCAGACAAACGTTAGAGACGTTATAGTATCATAACGAATAATCATAGGATCAAGAACGTTCCGCCATAATTCTACCTGCCAAGAATAAAATTTATTTAAGTCATTGGTCAATAGACTCCTGGTATTTGTTCACTTCCTGAACACCAGTGGGACGTTCTAGAGAAGTTTCTCTCACAGGATGCTACGTGCACGTATCTAGAGACTGAGGAAACAATTTTTCCCTCGACCATGCTGTTTGATTGTACTGATATACAGAGTGATTATAACTGAACTTTTGCTGAACCGGTGAAGACGAAAGTCTATTTGCTGGATGGGTAGCCAACTTTGTAGGACTTTGGACTGCAGGATTTTCGTTGTTAGTAGTGGCAGTATCGTGACTTGCCGCTAGGGTCTGGTACTGGTGCGGTGATGCAACGCCGAAACACAAGCATCAGAGCGCATTACAGTCAAAACAGGTCTGGATAATGTCAACAGGGCTTTGCGTGTACAGCTGTTGTACCAAGCAACTACAGAAATAGTTCTGGTGCTAGTGAATATCGACGCATTAAAGGAATATGGAGAGATCAAGAGATCATCTTCAACACAGTCACTACGTAATTAATCAATGGGAAACTGACAAACGTTGGAGCTTGAATACGTGCATAGCGAGGGAGGTAGCCACCATCCCACTTTAGATGTTATGGGCAGCAGTAGAGCAATCTCTAGTGCGGTTGCAGGCTGTCGTGGATGTAGATGGTAGTTTCACTGAGCAGCGTTTGTAGCCTGCAACATAAACATGGTACAGAATTTACAAATGTTACCCTTTCATGTGGAAATTAAATGTGTTTCTTTCAATGTTTTATTCGGTATTTCTCTTTCACCTGTCCTCAAAAAGTTTCCTCAAACATTCGTTGTCCTATGATCACTCGTTTTATATGGGGTCCTTCTCATGTAGTGAAATTTAATTATGATTTCCCTGTATTTATACATGCCCTCGGACGAATTTGTTTTAGAAGCGACGAAATCAATTTTCTAAAATTATCGTTTCATGTACCCTCATTCTTAACATCTATAAACATTATTCCTTACGATTAAAAATATTTCTGCCGTAGAGACTGTTGTCCCGAAGGTAGTAGGAAATAATCGAACATCTTAACATACGAGGGCTATCCACAAAGTACATTACGTTTTAGAATTAAAAATAAATAAAGTATTGGAATTTTTTTTATTATATACAGATGAAAGCCACACTTAATACTACTTTTCTACATAGTTGCCATTTAAATTATGGCACTTATCGTAGCGACGGACGAGCTTGGAAATTCCTTCGTCGTAAAATTCGGCCGCCTGCGCCTTCAACCACGTGGTTACCTCTTCTTGAAGCTGTGCGTCGTCATCAAAACGCTGCATAGCCAACCACTTCTTCATTGCTGGGAATAAGTGGAAGTCGCTCGGTGCCAGGTCGGGACTGCACGGCGGATGAGGAAACAACTCCCACTTAAAAGATTCGAGAACTTCACGAGTGGCATTTGCCGTGTGGGCCCGGGCGTTCTCGTGAATCAGCAAGGTCTTTGAGCCCAACTTTCCCCTGCGCTTGTTTTGTATTGCTCTTCTGAGGTTGTGCAGAGTTTGGCAATACCTTTGAGAGTTTATTGTAGTGCCTCTTTCCAGGAAATCCACAAAAACCACACCTTTCCTGTCCGAAAAGTCAGTCGCCATCACCTTCCTTGCCGACATGGTATGCATGCATTCGCAGATTTTTGTGAATCTCTGTTAAGATTTTTGGTATCCATCTTGCACAAAACTTGTGGTAACCAAGCTTTTCGGTAATGATTTCGTGCAACAAACTTCGTGACATTTGTGGAAAACTCATAGAAAGTTCCGTTATTGTGAAATTACGGTTTTCACGGACCGCGGCATCGACTTTTTCGACAAGTTCGGCAGTCACTATGCTGGGTCTTCCACTTCGGTCTTCGTCGTGAACGTTAGTTCGGCCATTTTTAAATTTTATGACCCATTGACGCACTCCACCTTCAGTGATTATGTTGTACCCATACACTTCACAAAGCTGCCGATAGTTTTTTGCACTCAGAAACCTTATTACAGCAAGCACTTCACACTTCGCGGCAATTTTAATTAACTCTGATATTTCAAACTGTCACAGTAACTCAACGGAGTACAACACGAACCTCTTACTAGCACGGCAGGATGCCGACTGAGCGGCGGAATGCCATGACACCAAGATGGCCGCGCTAGCCCCGCCCCTAACGGACACAAACGAAAACGTAATGTACTTTGTGGATAGCCCTCGTATATTGGAGTCCATTTTACTCTACATTATATTTATAATGGCTTTCAGAAATTTCAAAAGCAGTGTGACAACGATAAAATCGTTATACGAGCTGCATACTAACAGTTCTCATGCAGTGTGTTTATCAAATGAATGATTAATGTTAAGAACGCGTAACAAGATAATAACGTTTAAAACCAAACATTTTCCTGCAAAAAATGTCGCATGTGCACATTTGTGGTATCTCTCCTTTCTCAGCTTTACGTACACACGTTGTAATTTCACATATGATTAAATCGTACAGAAATAAAGTCATAAATTCATTGCAGAGTTACAGCATTTTATGGTTTGTCTGTCACCCTGATCAGATAAAATATTTAGCACACACATGCCACTTCCATACATACTACAGTCAATAACGGTTTTGTGTTGTTGCATGGATTAAAGTAAACATAATCAGTTCCTCCCAGACAATTTGGTATTGGGTTGGCATTCTATAGGACTGGTGTGTCAACCACCCTAAATGAAAAATTATGTAGATTTTCCCAGATTTCTGAGAACCGCTTCAATGAGCGGCATGTCGCATATGGCATAGCGCCCTACAGCGCGGCGATCGGCCGTCTGTGGTTCACTAGGTTGCAACAGAGCGGCGTTTCCACAGCCGCCTACGTAGCAGACGGCTACCCAAAGTCATGATGGACCTGTCTGGAGGGAGTTATAAATGCTCCCAGCTCAGCCTATTGCATGTTTCTTCGGCGTCGTGCATTTGACCGGCACAGACTCCACGCCAAGCATAAACAAGCATAAATTGAACGTACAGCTAAGCTACTGCAGCCTCATGGAGCAGCGTCACCATCTAGGCGAAGCCACTGATCTGCAGAGTGGGCCCACACGCTTCAAAACCCCAACATAATAGAAAAAGGATATAAAATCCTACAAAGATGTATTATTTTTAGATTCTTCGGCTCACTGATTAGGGATAAATGTTTGAATTACAAAATTCAAAATAGCAGATCCAATTTGGCGGATCGAAAATTATAAATTTAGCGCATTCGGGTATAAAGTATCGTGAAGTCGCTGATGACGATTTAGAAGCCAAAACTGCGGTACTGGAATGTGTGAGAGAGAACAAGTTACTCTCTCACCTACTTTTCTTTTATGGAAAATCAGTAAAGATTTTCTCACAAGCTACAGACCTTGAGTCTGCCTCTACAAAGTTAACAGTCTGAGCAGACGTTGTTGGAGCCTAGTAGGGTGTCAAAAGCATGAGGTATTTTTATGATTCTTAGTCCGTAGAAAGAGCATGTTGGAAGTTGAAAGCAATAGGCGGGGAGCCCATCCCTCAGTAAATTTTGCCGGACAGGCCCACCACCGTAATAGCACACCCTTGACGAGACAGGTGTCCAGCAGGACAATGCCGCTATACCTGCATTGACACCAGCTGAAGGCCGAGCTGCAGGTGATAGACTGAAAGGATGCATCTACACAGTGGAGTCGTAAACCAGGCATTGTGTGCAGCTCCGTGCATAATAAAAATTGACAAGTTTTCATGTTCACCTATACTGCAAATAGGCCTGTGACCCACTTCCATCGGCTGATTCAGTCGTATAAGAAACTCTGTCATCTGAGAAATGTTTAGAGACAGAATCTTTATGACACCTCTTAGCTAGAACTAACATCCTCCAAGGCACAGGTGATTTAGATAAAGATCTTTAAGATTGTATCTGTTCGCTTGTTGCTGCAGGAAGCGACGCAACTTCGGAGAAAAACATCTTCTCCCTCCGTGAAAACGTAAAAAGGCCAGTAATTGGCGGCTTCTTTTTTTCCCGGGATGCAGGCTTCTTAATTCTTGTGCTGGTTCAACATGAGTTTGTGCTTTCGTGTAGGAGGGGAGATTTAGCGCCTCTAAAGCCCTGTGATTGGCTCAAGATGGGGTGAAGGAAGTGTCATTCACGCACTTTGCGGGAAAAACGGAATTGTTTTATCTGTAGAGGTGTGAGGCACTCAGGTTCTGGACTTCGGCATGGAAGCAGCTTGTGATCGAAGCTCTGGCATGTGTGGTTGGTACTTGGGTTCTGTCCTAACTTCACTTGCAAGTAGGAGTGGGGAGCGTGTGGTGAAGTTCTTGCTGTACTGAAAGTGTTACTTCAAACGTCTCAGAATACTCGTTTGCCGAGGGCACACATATTCGTTTTTGGTTTACCAGTCTTGATGTTTGGTATCCTTATGCGCTGTGTCGTATAACTGAGTCAAATCGGTCCTTGGTACGACCAGCGAACGGGTCTGTCACACACGAAAATCTATTGTAATTTCAGGATTCTGGTAGAGAGTAAATTGCAATCCGTCTGCCTGATCACTAGACCGTGAGATTTTGCATTTGTTTCGTGGCCGCGATCGATTCACAGGTGCCACCCTATGCCTCGCATCTGCGGCAAACATCACGCAAGCTGCAAGTTACATCGCCGCACGAAGCAAACAGGATAACGTACTGCTACTCCGGCTTTGTCAGGGCGTACAGATCTCAATTCTCCCTTGCTCGCAGCTGCACCAATATAAACTTCTGTAGATTTGAACGGTCAAAGTCTGATCGGCCACAGATCAAATCAGATTGCGTTATCAACATTTTTAGGGCCAAAGTATTTGAATCACTTCTGCCACCCAAGATCCTTGTCCATTGTTGTCTTAAACCAGCTGTTAGTGGTTTACGATATTCTGTCATAAGGGGTTCATGCATAAATTACGTCTCTCTTTGTTTTTGTGAAAATAAATTTTGTCAGTAAACTAGATTTTGCATACATTCTCAAAATGGTTCAAATGGCTCTGAGCACTATGGGACTCAACTGCTGTGGTCATTAGTCCCCTAGAACTTAGAACTACTTAAACCTAACTAACCTAAGGACATCACACACATCCATGCCCGAGGCAGGATTCGAACCTGCGACCGTAGCAGTCGTACGGTTCCGGACTGCGCGCCTAGAACCGCGAGACCACCGCGGCCGGCTGCATACATTCTCAATTTTTTTATAGTATAAACAGTGTTACCTTTCATGTTTTATTTGATGCATTACGTGTGTTTTTGCAATCGGAAAAACAGATGTTTTATCTCCTGTGGGGTCTCTTTATCTTATTCTATCCTCATTTTCTCAACTCTCGAGGTACATGGATCCGAAGATGCCAGAAGCCGATGGAATACGGTATGGATCGTTATCTCATGGGAATATCGCGTGCAAAATTCCGGCACCGCTTTAGACCAATCGGCTAGAGAGCCGCTTCGATTATAGCACATCCATACATCAAAATTATGTGGACTGATGTCGGCATGGGGCATTATTGCAGAATATTATGAGTGCGATGAAGTTGGTGACCGACTTTCGAGAAATGTACTTTTTTTTCATAGGTCTCGATAGGTATGTTTTAATTCTAGAGTTCTCTGTACCAAGTTTGAGTAATACTGCAGAAAAAAGTTATTTCCTAGTTGGCGAAAATAAATATGATCACAATTCCGAATAGAGCCCCAAAAATTGTAGAGAAAACTTTCATAACATTTCTTGTGCAGATAATAGTTTATAAGATGACTGCAATAATGGGGCACCCATTTTCCACCGTGATACTTCCTCACGGTGGAAAAATGACCGCCCACTAAGAACGGGCTAATGGTTAACTATACTATTAAGGAAGTAGGAGAGCCATTTACAAATGTGGAGCCACGAAGAGGAAATTTTCTGCCCGGCGATATCGGATAATATCGGTAGTAGTTTAATTTTCGATCCATATACGTTATTAAATCGGTTAAAATGTCATAAAGTACCTTCTGGAGAGCTGCCGATCTTAATTTTATGGTTACAATTGGACAGGATCACTGTTGTTTATTAACATAAACAACGTCTGAAAAATGTATCGACCGATTCATTGTTTATCGTGAACTGTCACGGCATATATAACACATACTTCGGACGTGAATAACACCGCAGCTATGGGCAAATATGCACAATCTTTACAAAATTTTGCAGGAGTTGGAAAGCACACCTTTTTTCCAAGTTCTGTTCAGGCTTTGAAGCGAGTCTGCCCACTGTGCGACGGTTCGCCCCTAACCGCCGCCTCGGGCTGTGTGCATGGTACCCCAGCCCAGCCACCAAAACTCGCCGCGCCGCGGAGCTGACAAACGACTTACGTACACTCCTGGAAATGGAAAAAAGAACACATTGACACCGGTGTGTCAGACCCACCATACTTGCTCCGGACACTGCGAGAGGGCTGTACAAGCAATGATCACACGCACGGCACAGCGGACACACCATGAACCGCGGTGTTGGCCGTCGAATGGCGCTAGCTGCGCAGCATTTGTGCACCGCCGCCGTCAGTGTCAGCCAGTTTGCCGTGACATACGGAGCTCCATCGCAGTCTTTAACACTGGTAGCATGCCGCGACAGCGTGGACGTGAACCGTATGTGCAGTTGACGGACTTTGAGCGAGGGTGTATAGTGGGCATGCGGGAGGCCGGGTGGACGTACCGCCGAATTGCTCAACACGTGGGGCGTGAGGTCTCCACAGTACATCGATGTTATCGCCAGTGGTCGGCGGAAGGTGCACGTGCCCGTCGACCTGGGACCGGACTGCAGCGACGTACGGATGCACGCCAAGACCGTAGGATCCTACGCAGTGCCGTAGGGGACCGCACCGCCACTTCCCAGCAAATTAGGGACACTGTTGCTCTTGGGGTATCGGCGAAGACCATTCGCAACCGTCTCCATGAAGCTGGGCTACGGTCCCGCACACCGTTAGGCCGTCTTCCGCTCACTCCCCAACATCGTGCAGCCCGCCTCCAGTGGTGTTACGACAGGCGTGAATGGAGGGACGAATGGAGACGTGTCGTCTTCAGCGATGAGAGTCGCTTCTGCCTTGGTGCCAATGATGGTCGTATGCGTGTTTGGCGCCGTGCAGGTGAGCGCCACAATCAGGACTGCATACGACCGAGGCACACAGGGCCAACACCCGGCATCATGGTGTGGGGAGCGATCTCCTACACTGGCCGTACACCTCTGGTGATCGTCGAGGGGACACTGAATAGTGCACGGTACATCCAAACCGTCAGCGAACCCATCGTTCTACCATTCCTAGACCGGCAAGGGAACTTGCTGTTCCAACAGGACAATGCACGTCCGCATGTATCCCGTGCCACCCAACGGGCTCTAGAAGGTGTATGTCAACTACCCTGGCCAGAAAGATCTCCGGATCTGTCCCCCATTGAGCATGTTTGGGACTGGATGAAGCGTCATCTCACGCGGTCTGCACGTCCAGCACGAACGCTGGTCCAACTGAGGCGCCAGGTGGAAATGGCATGGCAAGCCGTTCCACAGGACTACATCCAGCATCTCTGCGATCGTCTCCATGGGAGAATAGCAGCCTGCATTGCTGCGAAAGGTGGATATACACTGTACTAGTGCCGACATTGTGCATGCTCTGTTGCCTGTGTCTATGTGCCTGTGGTTCTGTCAGTGTGATCATGTGATGTATCTGACCCCAGGAATGTGTCAATAAAGTTTCCCCTTTCTGGGACAATGAATTCACGGTGTTCTTATTTCAATTTCCAGGAGTGTATTAAGAGCGCTGCCCGCCGTCGGCCGCCACTGCCTCAGCATACGCGACTCGTTGTCCTCCGGCACCTTTACCACTCACGCCGGCATACTATATCGGAGGCAATAGATAATGATGAACGTTCCTGCTGAGTAAACATTCTAGACACCACGCTTGCTCCGTATTTGCAAACCCATGCTATAACTTCCCGAACACGCCATTATGCGGCCAGAAGTGGCCACACTGCAAGAAAGAGAATACCACAATGATTCATTCGGCACGATACCGCTACTTTTCTATCCCATATTTTTTCTGGTCTCGTATTCCGACATGGCCGACAATAATAACTTACTTCCTCCTTTCTTGGCAACGGCTATCACTAACTTGAAACTTCGTATGTCAAGAGGATACCAACGTAGAGTTTTCCAAAAATACAAACGTCGCCATCTTTCTGTAACCCACATGCAGACTCAACGACATCGTCACTACGACAGCAGTACGTATGAGATTACCGAAATGACCGTGAATCAGTGGAACGATATCGTCTAACCGGATGGAGCACATTCATTGTTACACGAGGTCGGTGGTCGTGTCCGGATATGTCTTTACCCAAGAGTACGGTTGCTTGAAACATGCACTGCGCAATGGACGAACGTCTGTGAGGACAGTGTTATAATATGGAGTACATTCACTTGGAATTACGTGGAATCTGTAAGCATCATGGTAGCCACCACTGCAACTGTGGACTTCGTGAGAATTATAGTAGACCAACTGCATCTTTTCGTGTTTGGTGTCTGCCTCGAAGGCGCGGCACCTTGCAGCAAGATTACTGTCCGTGTTACAAGGCCCACATCGGGTTTCAGCGGTTTGAGGAGCTTGACAGTGAGCTCATGTTGATGTGTCGGTCATCGTATTCACTTGATCTGAACCAAATGGTACACATCTGGGACCCTTTTGGACGCCAACTCCCCACCCATAGACCAGCGGCCCGTAACGTCTGGGAATAACATGATCCGTGCGAAAATATCTGTGCCACATACGCCCGCAAAAATAAATCGGACTTCCATGCTGCGCAGCATCGCTCAGTATTGTGTTTCAAAGGTAAACCTGCACGCTGTTAAGAATGATTATTTGGCTCATTAGTGCATATTAAAAGTTCGACTGATTAAGAAGGGAAATTCCTATGGAGGGAACACAAACTATACTCTGAGGCGTTTGTGGCCTCTGGACAGTTTCGGGAAAGTAGTAGCCGACGTGACTGCAACATTGTCTCCAATCCATCCTCCAGTAAACAATGGTACACCATTTACTTGGACGGATCCACTCAGGGCCCTATGCTCCAGTGTGGAGCTGACAAACGTCTACAATCTGTTTCTGTCGCGCAGCCAGGATGTTGGCCACCCCCCTTCGGTCACATCGCGTCGTCCATCACTTACTCGTCGCTTCGTAAATCCTCCTTATATTTTGATGTCGCAAACAAGCAGCATTGCCGAAGCTGAGTTCCCTGCAAGTGCCAGAATGTCACAGAGCCATTTCCAGAAAACCTATCATTGTACTTCTTTCCGCCTGTCTCACATGCTGGAACCCGTCACTGAGTGAGCTGGAAGTTTCGTTACTGAATGAAATGAGCCCTGGATACTATACAAGTAGAAGAATTTCTGTCGGTATAAGGACAATATAGTGACATACAACACGAAATAATAGAAGGATTGCTGTATTTTGATAGTCAGTGTCATTCACACGATATTTTCGGATGGGAGCTCAAAAATGAAACATCAAAATAATTTTTGATGCAGGTGTAATACAAAATTAGTATTAAGCATAGAGATACATTATTTCATTCGTAAATCTCTCAAATCCTGTGAAAAGAGGGAGTTTACAAAATCTGCATTTGAAAATTTCACTCAGTGCGCCGAGCTACCGTAAGAACTGCTTCCCGTAAAGCAATCCATACGGTTCTCGCAAATATGATAAGCGTCCCTTACTTCTAGGTACGCTTGCAAGTAATATGATCAATTATCAATGCCTCTTAAGGACGAAAGAAACCTTCAAAAGCTGGATTCTTTCTCAAAGCGTCAAATCAGGAATAATCCTCAGCGTCATCCCTATGTCATATATCCACTCCATTCTTACTTCGCCGATCTCATTAAAAAGTTTTTTAATTCAAAAACGGACGCCATATTATATTCTCCCATCTCAAGGGTGCTCCCTACTTCTTTGAGGAACATTTAGTTTCCTTCACGGAGAGTTAATTTCTCTGTTATCAGTGAATGGCATGTTCTTTACGTCAGCTATGATACTCTAACTCTGAAGATTCATTCTTTCATTAAAATCATACAAAAAATATGTTTGTGAATTAATGTTACTTGTAGTTGTGTGAGCAGACAAATAGTCTTCTTTTAAGCATGGACTCTGTTCAAGAGTATTGTGCTATCAGCATTAAAGGAACGGAGCGACTGATTGAGCTTGGATCACACATTTGCCAAAGCCAATTTAAATGACCTCACAGTTCAAAGAAATATGAATTTAAGAACAAGCCAAAATTACTTAAAAGACCTATAACTTCACCTCTGTGATTGCTTAAGGAAACAGTTTAGCAAATAACCTATCACCAAGACAGCTTTAGCCAAAATGTTTTCCAGTTATTTAAACAGGTTTGCCAGTAACAGTGAATTCCAAAAACACTTACGATATTAGAAAAAGGAAAGGCTGGAACGTAATGCAACAGTCAAAAATTCTTGTCTAAAGAAAGAATTAATAACCTTGACGATAATATACGTTAGTTAAGACACGCCGGCAAGTGTGAACTAATTGTAAAAGATTAAACCAGACAATACACACATACAACCTTAACTACCAAAGGAAATTCTTGATCATATGATTCTCTTCAGCGCATTATTACGCAAACAGAGGCAATGAAGCTACTTGGACGCTTTTACAGCATTCGTAAGGAAAACAATCTTTAAACACTTTCAACTAACGTTAGATTATGCTATTAAAACAAATATAGTACATTTCTGATAATATAAGCCATTAACAACGTTAGCTCCCTTTGTTCACTGCGTGATGCACCGGCATCACTTTCCGTCCGACATTTGTCAGGCATTTAGCACATCCATTCTTTCAAGCAACAAATCGAACCTGCAACAGACTATAATAGCCAGTAATCTCTGTTCTTATTATCAAAGCAGTTCAACACTTCATTTCACTACAACCACTGACCAGCGTAAATATCATTAGACATCCCAGTAACTGATAGTTAATCACGTGAGTGCAGCTCGGAGTCAGAAAATAGCAAGCAGAAATGTCAGCGCCCAAATATCACTGTGTGTGTTTTGACATAGGAACGCCGTCTGTCGGTAGACTCAATACAACTCACTGCCATCCAAGGTAGAACTCAGCATGTATGACAGGACTCTTAGCACAGAGAGCAAGCGCAGCACATACTCTCTACACGCACCACACATAACCACTCTTCCACCGTAAAGGCGTCCGGCACGCAATCCCTTTCACATCGTAAACTTACAGGAACACGCCAGACCAGCTGCGGGCGCCTGTTAACTAGGCAACCTGTCACAACTGTCCACTTTCTCCTCCCGCTCCGTACCGTCACTGTCAACTTCCTCACTGCTGGTCCACAGATGTACACTCCTGGCAGCGATCTGATAAATCACAGATGTCTGACATATTGCCAACTTAGGTTATACATTTGAGCACTGCCAGCTATGCACAACACCAAGACTTCTCAAGGTGACTAATATAATTTGCAAGTTTGCAACTATAATGGTAAAATTTTCAGTAAATAATAGCTGTTATTGTAGTATACTGAATTCATGATCTGATGAAAACCATACGGAACCGTTGTGCACAGCGACTGTGCGTTATTGTAAAGAAAGATAGGAATAGAGCAGTCAGTCGCACTCCCACTGGTTTTTCGTTATTCTTGCATATCCAGATTTCAGCTGCCGACAGCCATCTTTAGTGCATTTGATTGAACTATAATCCGACAGACTCCCAGCCATACACGTCACCATATCACTTTACTGGAGTGTAGGGAGAAGGAAACTGAGGTGGTTGTGTGCGAAAAGTGCAGCGGCCTCAGTTCATATGGTGACATGTACTACTGAGAGTTTGTTAGATTATAAGTCTTAAGATGGTTATTTATACCTTAAATCTCCATATGCAAGAACATTAAAAATTCAAAGGCAGTTCTACTTATTCCCATATATCTTATTATGTTTCTTAATCAGCTAATACAGAGTACGTGCGTTTGTGTTGGTTTACGGTGTGTAATGATCTTTTATTGTTAGATTTTTAAACTTTTCTAACGTACAGAATCGGAATTATGCCATTTGTATGATTTCACCTACAGTATCGGAAACTAAACAAGTTTTTTTTTCATTATTACGCTTCTATACTTTCCTGAACTGTGCCGCAAAACATATTATTTGATATCCGCCATTGTAAAGCCCTTTCGTATGAAGGACTGAAAGTCTGTTTCATTGTATACGAGGCACGTATCCGCAACAATAAAATCCGTGTTTATGAGAGGTAAAATATATTTGCACAAATGACATACGAAAATCAAACTCTTTGAAGATCCGTGAAAAGCTTTCGACACCACGTATGATGTTGGAATTCCTCTGCTTTTATGAATGTATATCATTTTTATGAACGTGGGCGAAAATACATCAGCTCTTTTAATTAAATGCACTAAGACCATCATTCTGTGACTAAAGGGGATATAATATTAACAAAAGGCTACGCGCTGTGTACCCAGTAACAGAGAATAGCTATACCCACGTCCTGCAGAAAATAATTGGGATTAAACTCAGCAAACGAGATACCTAAATGCACAGAACATTTTTTTATGCTGTATTTAGTTTGGATTGAGATGGATGATGAAAGAGTCTATACGAACTTAGTGTTAATTTTAAATAGCAATTAAGAGTTGTTAATCTAGTCCGTTTACGCGCCTCTGTTATCTGACCAATTGCACATTTTCAGTAGACTTCAGTTGCTGTCCCAGTATCCGCCAAAATATGTGACGTACAACACTTGAGAACTACATACACATGCGAAAACATATCAAGGTTTTGCCTCACTACATACCTGATCACTCTGTCCCTTGTTTCCTCTATCAATCCTGTCTGTTAAGGGTTCCAGGCACAGGAGCGATGCTGAAGTATCGGCCGAAACAGGTTTCTGCGAACTACCTCCTTCGTTGGTGAAATGTAATCTCTGCGGATACTTCCAATAAAAATGTATGGCATCTGCGATTCCTGCTGTTAGTTTCATGGGGTCGTTCCATCTACAGTAGCTTCGTAAACATACTTCCAGAGATTCAATGGTGTGAATGTTTGCAGTAATTTTTGAAAATTAGTTAATCAAACATTTATGGGTCTTCAAACATGTTTGTGTTTTTATCTACATTTCCTTTATAAGTGTTGCGAACAGTAGCGTCCTTATAACATTCCACTGCGGTATGTGCGATGATACTTTTACGTCATTTTTGTCCTTGTTAAGAGACGTGTTGCGCTATATTTACTACAGAACTTTTGAGTACAAACATACCAGCAATGCGGCATCTCAGCAAATGGTGCGTAAATCTCTGCGGCAACCAATTGCTTTTGTGGAACAGGAGTCAAACAAAAATTTTTGTTACAGTTTTTAAAAGAAGAAAATTTGTTGTTTTATACATTAGCACTTCAAGCTTGGATGCCGTAGCCCGTACTCCCGCTTGTGTTTCCATTCATAAAACTGTGTTCCCCAACGTTGTTTTCGTTCGAGTGCTTCTGCGGTAATGTCGTACAGAATTACTGCAGAATTACCGGTCGGGTAGTCCCATAACTAATTACCTGCATACAGTATATCTGGCGAAGCAAACGTCGGAAGCTGAACTTAATGGAGGTCTTGAAATTAGTCAATATCTGTTGATAATTTCACTTCATTTTGAAATAATCAAATCTCTTCCCTGCCCTTCCCCTCTCCCTCCGTATCAGCAATTTAAAAAATTCTCTCTACGTCACAGGCAGTTGGTCACATGTATAAATGGTGTTTCAGGAATAATAATAATTTTTTTAAATTAAGGAACACATGATCTTGTATGCGTTCTTAAGGTTATAATAATGACTAATAACAACTGCACAGAAATTACAGTTTACTATTATTTGGCATGTTGTGACAGTGGCTTACATAAACGACTCAAACAACCCGATGTGTGCATTAAAAGATGCTGCACACTTTCGTATCAATGCCCGTCGAGCTCCGGAGAGAACGTCCTGTCTGGGAGATTTGGTGGAAGGAACCAATGATTCGGACTCTCATCTCAGCTCTAATGGCAACTGCGGTAATGTATACCACGCTCTTCATAAAAAAAGCAATCAAGGGGCGTCAAGTCAGACGAACGCGCTGATCACACAATAGGTCCTCCTCGTCCTATCCAACATTCCTCAAAATCGAAACTTTGCTGCGCTCGTGCATCGACACTGAATTCTGCTGGGATTCCAGTACGCCGGAACCAGAGGCTTCTGCGCTCAGCAAGCGGTGGAGTGTGTAATATCCACGCCTATATTTTATTCAGAAACATATTCGCTACAGCGTTGTGTGCGGAATGCGAATGAACAAAGGACTTCATCGATAATAAAATAATAAGTAATCATTGTCAGTGACATAATTTAGTATTCTGTAAAAAAATTATATCTCAGTCAGTTCTCATGGAAAAAGATATTGACAATCACCATCTTTTTCTATCTATGATTCTTCTAGAATAATCCTTCTTCTTGTTCGAACTGTTGCACTGATAGGATGTGATTGTTGTCTCGTAACACAGAGGTCTGTAAAAACTGTATTTTTTGTTATTAAATATTTGTAAAATAGAGTTCCTGTATAACTGAAATCAATCTTCTTTGATTGGAGTTTTATTTCATTATGATTCTCGTCCTATATAAATATTAAGTTTTTCTGACAAGCTACAAAGGAGTTCAGCCATTAGCGCTATTGATCTACAGCTCGGTTTATTGGTAAATGCTGAATAATAAGCGATTAACTTTGAGAAATATTGCCAGCCGCTGTGGCTGAACGGTTCTAGGCGCTTCAGTCCGGCACCACGCTGCTGCTAAGGTTGCAGCTTTGAATCCTGCCTCGGGCACAGATGTGTGTGATGTCCTTAGGTTAGTTAGGTTTAAGTAGTTCTAAGTCTAGGGGACTGATGTCCCATAGTGCTTAGAGCCATTTCAACCATTTGAGAAATATTTTTAAATGTTAACGCAAATAGTAAAGGTAGAAAAAAATTTAATGTATATTATTTGTTAGTAGTAAAACAGTCCCTGAAGGAGATTCGATAAGTGATTGTCTTATGTTAACTGCCATCTTAGTGAAATATTGCAGCGGCAATTTTAAACTGAATTTTAAACTGAATTTTTAAACAGACTTAAATGTTGTTGGTCATCATTTCTATAATAATTGTGTATTGGTGGGCCGGAACCCACTCTGAGGTAATAAATTCCACTTAGATTGTGAATAATCTTTAAATATAGTGAACTTGTGTCTATGCAAACAGCATTTTACGTGAAAAAATTGTTACCTGAAGCCCAGTATTTTGTAACAACTTTTATGAAATATTTTCACAGGAAAAAATACATCAGTGTTGTGTGTGTGTGTGGTATTGTGTGACAAAACTGTTCATTTTGCTTAAAGAAAAGTGTTACCACCTCGAATAACAGTAAACTCCATAGACGATCTGCAACTAGTAATGAGACTATTATGCAACAGAACTGAAAATTGCTAAAAATCATTACTGTTGTATAGTTGAGATTACTTTTTATACATCTAGCTTTATTGCTGGTTATATATGGTTACGTAGGTGAATGAACTTTAACACCACAATAGGTGTCGTTACATGAATAAAATGAATGCAAAAACAAATCTCCATACTACCTGACATATAATATTGTAAAATTAAATCAATATTTATGCAGCTAATTAATCTCTGCTCCGACAAGTGCGTGCTTGTAAAAATAATATGGTTTGACACATTTCTTTTAGTCATATGAGCACGTCCTGCGTCCTGATTTCCATTACTCACCCTTCCTGAGAGTGTGTGGTCAAGTGTGAATGAATTACATGAAGTAGCAGACGGACCAGAGAAGTGGTGCCGGCCGCAGTGAGCGAGCAGTTCGCCGGCCGTTGCTATCGAGCGGTTCTCGGCGCTCTAGTCTGGAACCGTGAGACCACTACGGTCGCAGGTTCGAATCCTGCCTCGGGCATGGGCGTCTGTGATGTCTATAGGTTAGTTAGGTTTAAGTAGTTCTAAGTTCTATGGTGCTGATGACCTCAGATGTTAAATCCCATAGTGCTCAGAGCCATTTGAACCAGAGAAGTTGTACCAACTTAAACGGTGTTGGTTGAAGGCAGAGAGGAGGAACACGAGAGCTTGGCTAAAGATGAGTAAAGCAAAGACGTTTTTCGTAGCAGAGGTTGGTCATGGCATTCCCCCACCACCTCGAACGGTTCGGATAGGACTCCGCCGACGGTTACAGGGAGTTGTTGGGAAGACAGGTAAGCGACCAGACATTCCTTCAGAACGTCTGCGTCGAACGAAGGACAAAAAGGTATCTGAATTTGTTAATAATTTTAATCTTAATCGCTTTTCCTAGCTATTTTGAATTACAGTTTAGGTTGTGGTTACAATTCTGGTTCAGTTAACCAGTGATGATTTCCGTGAGTTGCGACCACGCGGTCCGTAGATTCAAATCGTAGCCAAAGCCTTAACAATTTCGGCTTGCCATATTATTTTATTTCCGGTGGACTTTTAAATTATTGTATCGAGCGTACATTTGACAAAGAATGAATCGATTTGATTCACGCAAAGGTATGCAGCCACCTAAAATCCTGCTCGATGCCAACCACGAGGTACATAGAACACTTCTTACAAAAATGCTATCAACGTTTTGTTCGGCATGTGGATTTAGTGCACGTGAGTGTTTGTGTTTCAAAACTGAGCAGTGACCACGTCCTCTCCAGATCTCCCCCACCCCACAGGACTCGCCAGATTAAAGCGATCGTGAGGCCATAGGTTCGTTTATATAAATGTATCAAGAATGTTTTGTCTATCTATTAAATACAAAAGACTACGGTTATCATGAAAAATCTTAGCCAAAATAAATATTTCATCATTTGAAGCTATTTCCATGCTCGTTTAATTTGTCCCTTTTCAACACGTCTGAAAATAGTCACATTTGTTTCATTGATGATTATGCTACTGAAATACGTAGTGTAGCTAACGGGACCTAGTTTTCTCTGACTGCCCCATAATAATTCATTGCGTTATCCGTTGCGACCTTTATAAACTTAATCTGTGAAAGGATTGTTCCCTAAAATTTAGATGGGCCTAAACCTCTTTTCCAACAACGGACACAGTTATTCAGGGAACCCTACGTTACATTATGAACTTAGTACCATTTACGTGATAGACAACATTGCTACGCGTTCCCAGGTGGAGATTTCTTTAACACAATAACTATCATTAGACGGGAAAAGCAGTGATTAATAAAACCTCATGTTACATTAATAATAAGTAACTGGTTTTGTTGTAGTCTTGCTGAAAATTGCACAACACCAACACTCGACACGCCACAAGCGTCCAGAGTAACTGCTGGAAGTGTGGTCGGCGGGAACTGTAAGTAAGCTGCTCCGGTTACCCTAGATGGCAGTATTACAGGCCATAAGACTGGATTATCCCCAAGTTCCGGCCACATGTTTAAGCAGAACTTTCATTGGTACGATATAACAGCAGTAGGGTGCGGTTTCTCATAGTCCCAGATGTAGCTGTTTCTGCTATCAAAATAACTGTCAAATGTAAGGAAGGCATCATCTTTAAATGAAACATGTGTGTGGAAAGCAACATCAGTCACTCTTTGGCAAACGAACCACTGCACAAACTGCATAAGATACGGGTAATCAGCTGATCCTAAAACCAGCACGCTTTGAAGATCGTATGCATGTAGGGTGTACTCCTGCAAAGCTCTCCAGAAAGACGCGGACTAAAGCACGCGTGCTGCTAAGCCTAAGGACCATTTCACTTTGGAAATCTGGTGTTGTCACGTCACGCCTACTACCATCAACACGCTGATGACGCAAAATCCCTGCATCTTCTATGTGTCCGTGAATTGCAGCAAAGACATTGTGGTGTGTGTGTGTGTGTGTGTGTGTGTGTGTGTGTGTGTGTGTGTGTGTGTGTGTGTGTGTGTTTGTGTGTGTTTTCTCGTAGGCTCACAATGTTCATAGATACGAAGAGCTGTTCTTTCATTTCCCCTCATCTGACGGCAACACATAACCATGTCAGTGAGCTCACAAAATCCGTACTCCATCTTTCAGTGCATATTAACCCAAGAAAATCTGAATTCCGGCCTATTAAGACGCACAACACTGAAGATACAGTATTACAACAACACTATGTGTGTGACAGGATTGATACGGCTCCAGAGACTAACAACCTCACTAAAAGCTCCGCGGCAGATCGCTAGATGGCACAGCAAATCATGATCATGTGCATTACACATAAAAGGCGAAACACAATATATATGTTCCTTGACCAAAAATTATGGCTTTTGGTTAAGATAGGAAGAGTTTATAGGTTAGGTCCTGAAACACGCTGTAAATCTATATACAGAGTGTCTGTCTTAACTTGAGAAAACTAAATATCTCGAAAACGATGCTTAGTACTAGGTAAAAAGCTAATATTAGTAAAGGCGACATCTGTCTGTGCTACAACCCACTTCCTCAAGAACTGCCCCAACCTCACCTCTCCCCCCTCCTGCAGCACCTGTAACGAACCACCTCCTACCTACTCCTCGAAGTGTAAAGCGAAAAACCTCCTCCAGTCACCCCTGAGCTCACCGGCCCTGTCCGTCCTGTTGATGACTCTATCCACCCCAACAACTCGCTGCGCCCTCCGCCTACTGCAGAGGACATCATCTGTTTCATCATCATTGTGCTCCAAAACATCAAGCCCTTCCAGCGCTCCTATACCCTTTCCCAAATCGCCCTCGCTGCCCGTTCCATCTTCCATCTTACCACCTATGCCACCTACTCCTACAACCAGGCCCACTTCACCTTCACCCCCCTCACCACCCTCGTCTAAATCTCCCCTCACATGGTGCAACAACACTACAGTATCCTGTACCACAATATTCACTCCTTGCCCACCCACAAACTCCTCCCCACAAACTCCTCTTCCTCCACACCCTCCATCAGCTCCACGTGGATGCCTTCGCCCTAAATGAAACCTTCCTTCAACCCCCTATCTCCGTCTACAAAGCTCCTTACACCTCTCCTCAACAATCCTGCAGAGCATCTCACCCCCCTCATAAGCACCTCCCTGTCTGGCCCCAACCTCTCCTTAACAATCCTGCAGAGCATCTCACCTCCAGCCTCTTCTTCCGCACCCTTACTGTCACCTGTGCCACCATTTACGTCCGCCCTCGCACCCCCATCCCATACGATTTCCTGGCCCACATTGACAGCACCTTCTCCACCTACGTGATTGCCGCCGACCTCAATATCCACATCCGTGCTCCTACCGACCTCCAGCGGTGGCATCGGTTTATCACCACCCTCCAGGGCGACCTGGTTCCCCTCCCCCCAGCACACGCGACCCGAATCCAACACCACTCCCGATGTGGTCCTTTCCCAACCTCCTTGGGCGGATCACTGCAGATGTCCTTGACCCCACTGGCAGTGACCATGCTCCCGTTCTCCTCACTATCTCTAGTGGTTGCCATCTCCGCCCCGCTCCTCGCCCCGACATCCCTCCTAAACTTGTCCATGATTACTCCCGTGCCAACTGGGATGCCTGCCGGGACTCCATTCACGCCCAGGTTGAAGGCCACGACCTTACCCTCCAATCTCCTGATGACCTCTCTTTCACTGCTGCCTTCCTGCACCAGACCTTGTCTGACGCTGTCGCCACCCATATCCCCACCAAAGCTATCCACCCTCACCGTCCAGCCCTTCCCCCCACAGGCCATCCTTCTCCTTAGAGAATCCCGCCGCCTCTACCGCTCTTTTCTCTGCACTCGTGACCATGACACACTTAACCGCCGACGGCAATTATAACGAGTCATCCGCAACCTTCTTACTGCGAAGAGACGCCGCGCCTTGACGACAGCAAGAGAATGACGAAAACATATATAGAGTTGGAACTGTCAAATGATGTATCATCTGAAGTTGTTTTCCCTTGCTGTCTAACTGAACAGTGCTTTCACCATGCGATTTTAGCTTCAGAGCCGTAAGTTATCCTTAGCAAGCGGTAAGCTTGGTGACGCAATACCGAGGTATTGTTAGGTTTTAATGCAAGGAAATGGTTTGCGAAATAATAGTAATAACGATCGTTAAATATATTTTTGAATCTGTTAAATACGATGGGAGGTAAGTTTGGTGACAACGATCGCACGCTATGGTTTATGCATTTGAGCATTTGTAAGTCGAGCCTACAATCTGCATCTTTAACGAAGTCTGAGTGAAAGTCGTGCGAGGCGCCTCCTCGGCGCCGCCGCCGTGTGTGGCCGCATGCATGCTACAGCGGAGCAGCTGCGGTAAACACGTCATTCACCAGCCGGCGAGTTGCAGACCGCCGGTTTTGAATTGCAAACAGTCGCCCACGTCCATCACTGTCAACTCAACTACAATAAACAGAGTGAAACACATACTGTAATAAACGAAAGCAGCTATGAACGGTGATACACGAATCTTGATGCGGCCGTAGTTACGTCTCGTTACGCGTAACGCGCATTAAAGCGGAAACGCCAGAGTTACAGGTCGATAATTCCCGGGTATACAGGAAGTCCCTCACTATATCTTCTAAGATTATATTTACATTCAAAAAACATTCAACGAACAAATGAAAATTAAAACAATAAAAGCCCTCGGTCTTTTGACCTTGTTTCGGTAATACTGTGAGTACCTTCATGAGAAGTAAAACATTCAAACTGGTATATAACATAAGTACAAAAACTATGGGAAATTTTTTTATGTAAGTGTAAGTACTGACTAACAGTACAAGGAAAAAACAGTACTTCATGTGGCACGTATAATATAAATACCAAGCCATAAAACTTTAGTCGCATAATTTTAAAAAGAATACACTGAAGACAAACCACTATGGGCTGCTCACACATGTCAAGCCATAGGTAGCGAAAGACTGAAGCACCCGCGTTAGCAATTGCGGGCAGGTGAACTTTACACGAAGAGTGCCATCTAGAAGTGTCTGGAAAGTGCTCTACATCCTCACTGAAACTTTAATCCCTCTTTCTTGCTTCATTTTGTTTATTTACACTGACGGGATAAAAATGGTTCAAATGGCTCTGAGCACTATGGGACTTAACTGCTGTGGTCATCAATCCCCTAGAACTTAGAACTACTTAAACCTAACTAACCTAAGGATATCACACTCGTCCATGCCCAACGCAGGATTCGAACCTGCGACCGTAGCGGTCGCGCGGTGCCAGACTGTAGCGCCTAGAACCGCTCTGCTACTTCGGCCGGCACTGACGGGATAAAATCGCTACACTACGAAGGAGCTGTGCGACGTAAACAAAAGTTGGGAGGCGTGTTTCTACATCTGAAACATTATGCCTATTCAGATTTCTCGCCATTCGCATGAGAGTAGCTCTAGTGGGGCAGTGTGAGGATGTAACTCAGGTTTGCTTTAAGTACACTCTGTAACGGTCTCGATCGTTAGCCTCCTTTGAAATTGGACATGACAAATTGATGCTTGTCAATAATGCCGTTAAAACGAAATAGACGCCAAGATCTATACCTCCCAGGTTTTGAACGAGGTCGTGTAACAGGGCTACGAGAAGCTGGATGTCCCTTCCGTGACAATGCAGAGAGACTTGGCAGGAATTTAGCCACTGTACATGATTGCTGGCAGTGGTGGTTACGGGAGTGTACGGTCGCAAGAAGATCGGGCTGCTGATGGCCACGAGGTTCTAGGGGTAAAACCATCGGCTTGGCGCATGGCTTTGGCGAATCGTACTGCGTCTGCAGCAGCAATATGAACAGCAGTTGGCCCCAGGGTGGCACAACGAACTGTTACAAACCGGTTACTTCAAGGACAGCTCCGAGCCAGATGCCCAACAGCCTGCATTTCACTGGCGCCAAACCACCTCCATTTGCGACTTCAGCAGTGTTCAAGCGAGAGCTCATTGGTGGGCAGGGTGGAGGTCTGTTGTGTTTTCTGATGAAAGCTGTTTCTACTCGGTGGAAGTAGTGGCCGTGTTGGTTAGGAGGACAGATAAAGACCTGCAACCAACCCGTCCGTCTGATGGGCGCACTAGATCTACTCTTGGAGTTATGGTCTGGAGTGCGATTTCGTATGACGGAGGGAGCACTCTCGTGGCTATCTCATGCACTCTGACTGCACAACGGTTCGTCAGTCTGGTTATTGGACCTGTGGTGCTGCCGTTCATTAACAGCATTCCACCTGGATAACGCGCGCCCATATACAGCTATTTTAAGCCGACACGGTCTACACCACAGTGTCGACATGTTGCCTTGGCCTGCTCGATCACAACATCTGTCACCAGTCGAGCACAAGTGGATCATCAACCGACGATCAACTCCACAAACAGCAATAAACGTCCCTATATTGACCAAGTGCAACAGGCACATCTCACAAACTGACATCCGGCACCTGTACAACACAATACGTACACGTTCGCATGTTTGCATTCAATATTCTGATGATTACACCGGTTATTAATGCACCAACTTTTCGCATTTGCAGTGGCTCATCTCGCGCCTAAATTATCTGTGTTCTTGCAATGTTAATCATTTAAATATGTTACCTAGGTAACTGTATTCCACAAATTTCAGTACCCTATATTAATTACTTGTAATTTTTGGCATTTTCTGTCAGTGTATCTAGGTTTCTTATAGTAGTGGATCTTTGTTTCCTCGGAAGGCAATTTAAGCTGTCTGTCATTTACCTCGTTTCCTTCCATTACTACCTTTGTAGGATGTACTGTGTACTGTACCTCCCTCCTCTTTGATTTTTTCTTGTGATTCATAGCAATAGTTTTCTTTACGGTGATCGGATTTGGCTAAGAGAAGCTTAGCTGAGAAACACGTTTCTTACGAAACTTGACCGTGGTGCCTAAGCAAAAAGCGTGTCTTTTTCACATAATGAATATTAAAGTTCCCAAAATTTAAGTAGAACAATGTTGCTTTCAAAGGTTAACAGCACATACCGTTTGTGCTTCGTATACTGGATTCGAAAGTGACACGCTTCCTAACAACGCCTATAAACAACCAAGCCTGTATTAACAGTTAAATTAGTTCCACTCTTACACTGAAGTTTGCCATTGCTGTACTGCTTAGCCAAATTAATTTGTCACGTTATAACACACTTCGGTACCCTTTATAACTGTTCTGATAATATGTTCCTCTAGCAAATGCTACTGACTAAGAATGGCTGTACTGGTTTGTTCACTGATTTCTTGTCAAATGTCGCGCCCCCTCCGCCAATAAACAGAATAATTACTCACTATTGTCCTATCATAGGATGGAAATTTTCTAAAACAACATCACATTAACAAACTGTTGTTTAACATTGTTACCAAAAACCTCCAAATGTTGTTGATCGATTAATTTCAAAATTTTACACTATACTTTTAATAAGCGTTCTGCGGGCATATGCTACAAATTTTTCAATATATGTCGTAGCGTTTGTCCATGAGTTTAGTAAACGCAACAATTAAACATGACAGAGACTTTACTCATAAATAATATATTCGCCTTCACTATGTACAACAGTGTGCCAGTTCTCTGATAACTTTCCGATACCGTGACTGTAGAAGTCACGCGAATTTGAGGAGAAGAACTCGTCGAGCCGTGTTCGGAGCGCATTCTCATCCGGAAAGGGAGTTCCTTGAAGGTTGTTAGATAGAGAGCGGAAAAGGTGAAAATCTGAGGGCGCAAAAGCAGGTGACTAAGAGGGGTGCGAAATAACTTCCCAACTCAAATCCTGTAGTGCGATTTTTGTCAGTCTAGTAGAATGCGGGCGTCCCTTATCCTGGAGTAGCAGCAATTCAAGCAATGTCCCTGGTCGTTGTTCTTGGACTGCGTCTGCAAGACGTCTCGGTTTTTGACAACGAATATCAGTGGTGAGGGTGGTTACACCTGGGGTAAGCAATTCGAGGTGCACGACACCGTTGCTGCTCCACCAGGTGCATGACATTGAGTTTTGTGGCTCACGGAGGTCTTTGTACGGGGAATTGCTGCTTTGTTTGAACTCAGCCGATCCATGCTGGCATAAAGACACCATTTCTCGTCATCTGTAACGACACCGGAGAGAAATGGTCTGTGTTTTTCACTTGATGACGAGCAAGCAGAGATGCACATATGGCCACTCGCCCATCATATTTGCCAGTTCTCGAATTCACTGAAGTGGATCATTGTGGATTAATGTGTTTAAACGATCTTCATCAAACCTCGTAGGTCTTCCTGAACGTGGAGAGTTACTAATATCAAAACACTCATCCTCTCAATGATAAAACTGTGTTCTTGCCGTGCTCTGTCCAATGCATTAGCCCCATAAACGGCGCAAATGTTTCTAGCTGCCTTTGCTGTTGTCACTCGTCTTCTGAACTCAAACAGAGGAATATGTCGGAAATGTTCCTATTTTCCACTTGACACTTCATTTCCTAGCGTCCTCAATTCTACTCGCTATCTCCAAATGACAAAAGAACAATATGTAAACTCAAATAACAACAGTGTATTACAAATAAAAAATGACAATGGATAAATAAACCCGTAGCAACCGGAATACCATGCAAAACATATGTACCAACCTAATATACAGGGTGAGGCAAATAAAAGTGGTCCTGACACTGTGAAACCGTTTGTGGCAACGTTAACGGAAGAGAAAAAGAGCTACAATTACTTCCATCAGTATGGAGCAACTGCCCATACAGCAGCCCAACCCTGGACCACATTTCCTCAATCTGCACGCCGGACAGAGTTTTTAGCAAATGTCAGTCTGGTCGTGTCCCTAGCTGGCCACCCAGGTCACCCTTATCTTTGAGCGTGCGATTGTGTGGGGAGCCTTCTAGTCTGGGGTATATCACAATAACCCTCATAGTCTTCAAGAATTGCAACAGGACATTTGGGATGAGAGTACAGCAATTATAGCTCTGCACCTTCGATACACCTTCAGCAACTTGCTGATCAGGGCGCAAAAGTGTCAAGAGATGAATGATGATCAATTTCAACATGTTCTACATTCAGATTAGTACTGTATTTCTTTTCCTCTGCTGTGTTCTCTACCCTGGAACTCAGTTCTAAGGGCCACTTTTACTTGCCCCACCCTGTATAAACGCGTAAATAAGCTACTATATAAGGAACAGTCGTTGGTTACAGTTGTTACAGAAAATCTCTAAAAGTTCTAAACCGATTTACTTCAAATTTTACATGACATTGTAATAAAGAGTTGGACAGGCATAGGCTATATTTTTTTAAAAAAAGTGGTACATATATAAAGGGAAATATATGTATGAAGGGGAAATATTGTTAATAAAACAGATTTCTTGACAGAGTTACTATGGTTCATTTTCTTTCTCGCAGTCATTTGTAACTACGATAGCACGGCAGATTTAAAACCATGCAAAATACTGCCACTAAAGGTACTGTCCTCACAGGTCCAGCAACAGGAGAGCTCTCTCATACCCCGTTATTCCTGATATCAATGGTCTGAAACCCATTTATTCTAAGCGTCTTCAATTCCCTTCAAAGTTAGTTTGACAATAACAATAAAAAAGGATCGAGACCAGAGAGAGACGTGGGGAAGGAGGGGGGGGGGGGCGACTGCAGATGGGCAAAAGGGAGCAGGGGAGAAAATGGACATAGAGGAGGTGAAGCAGGTGGACAGAGATGGTGGGGAACTGAGTTTAGGACGTTACTCAATTCCCATACCTCTTTTGCAACTGCGAACCGTTTCCGGGTTTGGTAACAATAAATACAAACCCAACAAATAAGTGGAAAGACCCTTAACTGCTTGATTACCCGACTTTCGAAAATTATGTTAAACATCCACAACATAAGAGCGCTGGTAGTACGCATGCGAAACTGTTTCACATGGAACGACCACATAAAACTAATCGTAGCAAAGGCAGATACCAGACAGATTCATTGGAAGAATTCTCAGGAATGGCAGTCTACATACGAGGGAGGTAGTTTAGAACACCCCGTTCTTTAATTTAGGATTTAGGTGATAGGATTTATCGAGAATATAGCGAAGATCCAAACAAGAGTGTTGCATTTTCTCACACGTTCTTCCGAAAAGTACGGAAGTATCTGGAGATGATGATCCAACTCCAGTGGCAGATGCTACAAGAGAGACACTGTGCATCATTGTGTGGTTTTAGTCTTGTGAACAACACAATGGTATATAACTCGCCGGTACTCTGGAGTTGCAAAATATAGTATTAAGAGTCCAAGCATTATATAATACTATAGTGCAGACACTAGCAAGTTCTTTTTGCATGTTAAACTAATTTGCTTTAATTTATATCCAACACTGTTGCCTGAAGAAAAGTGACTATTGCAAGGATGACCTTGAAGGTCAAAGGCGATAGGTTACACATTAGTAATACTTGAAGAGAAGTAGTTAATAAAAAGAAAACGATATTTGAGTATCAAGGAGCGGTTATGTTTGGAAATCGCACGGGTCCATTAAATGCCACCTCTTGGATGAGTGTAAGATGTTCGATCGGAGGTGCGGATCTGTGGTGTACGAAGGCGCTAATTAGACATCATTCAATTAACAGTCATGTATTCCCGAGAGTTTCACAATGACTCCGCTTTCTTCCCAGTGCAGCCCAGATGCGACTGTGTTGACACACTGTTGCACGAAGGTGCGGGGTAGCGCATCAGCGCCTGGCCAGGAATGTGGTGGTGGGGTCTCTGGCGTTATCTCAGGGCAGTGACACGGCCTCGTTTTAGAAGAGTACGGGAGCCGGTCCGTCTCTGCAGACTGGAGCGGCTGACGACACACCTCAGAGCCTCAGCGCTCTCGTTGAGAGAAGTTGCGCTTAGGTTTGGCCCTAGAAATCTGCATGCCCCTGTCGTCGATTGTCGACAAAGCACGCAGATGGGAGACCCAATAGCGACATGAAGGATGGCACGAAAGGCGGTCCCAGCAGCCTGTAAGGCAGACGTGTGATGCTCAGGAGTGGTGCCACAGGTGCCCTGCTCCGAAGTTGAACAGCTCTCAGATGGGCAGATTGGTTCTTAATGCACGGAAGGTCGGTCCCGCGCTCATCTTTGGTAGTCACAGGTGCGACCAGCAGGAATGCACTTGCAGAAGTTCCCTCCACAGCTGGATGGTTGCAGAATTGTAACGGTAGATTCCAAGGTGGTGCAACTGTTAAAACTTGGTCTTGTTCATCAAATGGTTCAAATGGCTCTGAGCACTATGGGACTTCAACATCTATGGTCATCAGTCCCCTAGAACTTAGAACTACGTAAACCTAACCAACCTAAGGACATCACACAACACCCAGCCATCACGAGGCAGAGAAAATCCCTGACCCCGCCGGGAATCGAACCCGGGAACCCGGCCGTGGGAAGCGAGAACGCTGCCGCACGACCACGAGATGCGTGGTCTTGTTCATCAGGTCACATCGCAAGTAGTGAAGTTCGACTCCCATCAGTATTCGTGACGTAGATGGAGTGGTCAGAGTGAGTGAAAGGAATGCGAGTGTTTTATAGCAGTCGATGATGTGATGCACCCTTATGTGTGACCAAATGTGCTCCCATTTTCTCAGTCTGTCTGAGGTCTTTTTTAGCCTAATGTGTAACTGCGGAGCTTCAGAGCGTTTCTTTACGCAAAATTTGCCGGCTGAAAGGCGTTCTTGTGTCATTCTGAGATGAAATTACTGTGTGTTGCTTTACTGCACCGAGCGGTGCGTCTCATCTACATCGTTGTCTAAGTGCCGGATCAGGTGCTGCTAACTATCTCTCACGCAGTCTGAGGCAATGAGTTCCCCAATTGTTTATACCGTGGCTCTTCTGAGTGCTGACACTGCTTACGCTATCGTTGCGTACTCGACGGGCGTACTCCACGTAGCATATTCACAGTCTGTTTTCACAAATTTGAATTTCTGCACTAAATTTCTAAACATTCATGGTGGTGTCTGTTTGTTCTATATCATGTCTCCCTACCACTTTCGCGCAACGATGCTATTAGCGTGTTTTTTAGGGAATTAACTAATTTTAACCTGGGACCTGTTGCTGGTACGGAGACGCCAGACCACACATGACATGTAGAATTCAGAAGAGTTCAGTGAGACTAGCGATGATATAACCAAATACGTAATGATCTCAGCGTCAGCTCCACTGCACACCCTGTAAAATAATCTTAATACTAACTTAATTTAGTGGAAGGGGTTCAAGGCTATCCTATTTTTAGTTAGCTGTTAAAATAACGTCTAAAAAGCAGTTAAGTTTACCATTGGAAATTTTATTCTACTCACAAAATATTGTTTATAAATTGCACTATTGATAAAAGGAGATGTTTTAATACAGGATGGTAGAAACCAACTGCGTTCAACAAAAAGGTGAACGAATATTCCCTGAATGGGTTTCCAAGTTCTACAATGGATCGAAGGATGACCTATGCCATATCACATATATAATCTAGGTTTAATTTAAGTTTCACAAAAGAAAAAACTATCAAAATGGTCTACAGTGACCCTCAATTATCTTTAATTACTTATTTAACTTGTAAATTACAGTGGCTGATGTGGCTTCTCAATAACTATATAAAAGAAAAATCATCGCGTTTCAGATCTTTTCTTCAAGTGGCAAATGTGAACACCATGAGTTTTAATTAACGATCGACACTAGAATTACGCAAAAAAGGCGTGTAACAGATGAGTATTCTGCAGTTCTGAGTGAAGCCTTATGCGCTCAAAAATGCGGCATCGCGTGCGTTAATTACCTTGTCGGTGTTTAGGCAGCGTCAGGGCGACAGCAGCCGGCGCACCAGCCATCCAGCTCGCCGTCTCGGAACTAACTCTCCTCTAACTTCTCCTTACTACAATTTACCGCAGCTGGTTTAAAAAACTATTTGGCTATGTTTTCATCTGACCAATCAGGGTCTCAATGTTAACCTTAAGTCCGCCTACAAAAATTCTGTGTATCCAATGAGAAACGTTATACTTTTCGTGGTGAGGCAATGTTTTTAAAGTTTGCAACGTAACAGAGACGCATAAAACTCTCACGCTAAAACCTGCAGCTGGTGTGGTCCTTTTAGCGTTATCGTAAGATCTATACTGTTCTTCTGGAGGGCTCTATCTTTTAACATCGGCTGGTGGGTGGTCCTTGACGTACCTGAGACGCGAAAAAGTCTCACGCTAAAACGTGCGGGTGGTAGTCGTACAGGTAGGCTGGCGGCGTGGGTGTCCAGTCCGTCCCTTATCGTAGGGCCTTCTAGCTTAACACGGTTCTGCTCTCGGCTTCTGTTCTCGTTTCTCCCCTCGGAACTGCGTCGGTCTCACGGTGGGAAGGTACGACATGCATTTAGGCATTCTTGTATTAGTCTGTGGTATTCCATTTGCTCACTCGTTACTCGTATTAATTTGGTTAATTTAATGTCACGATTTATTCAGAGCTATGTGACATACTACTAGATTTGCTTATTATGTCAGGGTTTTCATGGAAGGTGTTGGATTTGCCTGACACCTTACAAATTACTATTCTGCTATACAATAAAAGCTTTAGTATATGCAGCACTTAACTACCTATTGCATTTCCCTGTAGAAATTTCCTCATCGTTGTCTATGATGTCAATGCAGCCGAGGGTGATAATATTTCTGTGCGAAAGCAAAAACACGCAACGACTGCTGCTATCTCAGAGTTTCGTGTTCTACAGATTTCGCCAGATAAATGACTGTCAGTGATGACGACAACCTGGAATCGGAGTTGGATTTTTTAAAGAGTACAATGAAGGCAAATGACTATGATAGTTGTTCAATTGACAAGACTTTTAGGCGAATATTAATCACGCTAATAAGAATGACGAGGAACAGCCTTCTCACTCCATTAGGCTACCGTTCGTTTCTGGGGTCACGAACCGTATAAGCGGAATCCTAAAGAAAAATAGTGTCCAGACATCTTTCTCTAATCAAATCAAAAGATTTTTCCGACGGAAAAAGGGCGCGCCTGATTGCCTGGACACTGCAGGCGTCCATCAAGTAACGTGTGGCTGCGGCAAGGTATATGTAGGCGAAACGGGAAGAACTGTTAAAGAACGCATTAAAGAACACGAACGTCACACGCGGATAAAAGAAAGTGTAATATCAGCAGTAGCGGAACATCATGAGAACTGAGGTTCTGACATCAGTTTTGATAACGTACGTGTGCTGGCTAAGGAAACTAACATTACAGAAGAAAGGTTCGAGAAGTGATTGAAATTTCCAAGAAGGTACGTAATTTCAATACAGAGGACGGGTATAGGCTTCCGGCATCGTGGCTTCCCGCCATCAAGGAAGTAAATATGCGGCCGCGATGTGCCAGCAATACAAATAATGCGCTGTAAGTCGCCTCGGCGGACAATGATATTTTGGGCAAACATTCTCGCTCTCTTGCTCGCATCTAGCGACTGATGATGGCCAACCATTAGCAGTAGAAGGAATTTCAACCAATCACCCTTCTCCAGCGTCAGTGCGGAATAGCGCCTTTCTATCCAATGACTATGGGCCACCAATAGTATCCATAAGGATTCAGCCAAATTACGCCCCTTCTTCTGCATCAGCGCTGGATATCAGCCTATGACGATGGCTCACCAATGCTAGCCACAAGAATTTTAACCGATACTCGTCCCGTACAAACGCGGCAATACTCTATAAGAAGGCGACACTGGTCTCTGACAGTGTTCCAGGAATAGTGGACACCGAAACGTCCTGAAGAAAATCCCAGCAAAAGGGTCGATATGACGATTAATTTAGAAGGAAGTATGACGCGGCCTAATAATCTAGAAGATTTTATCTTTATTAACACTGTGGTAGACTGACTACCTGCTACATGCCATTATGTAATGTACTTCAGTATCTATATGAATATCAGACTAACCTCCCTTCTGCTTTGCTGTTTGCGTTATGCAGAAGACACTTATTGATTCCACTGCAAACTGGCTCTGAAGTTTGAGTGACCCTAATGAGGGGAAACTAGGCTTTGCGAGGCGATGTTTCATCAGTGGTAGACTTGTCACTTACTGGCTAATGAGTTTATTGCACGGCATATCAGATTACAGTTATATCTATTAGTTACAAAAACTAAACGATCGCTTGCATACGACGGAAACAGAAAAACACAATTGTCCATCATTCTGGTTTAAATCATATTGTCTTCTCTATTCTCACTAATATTTCGTTCATATTCTCAGAACCGCCACAGCTTTCATCGTCAGTAACACCTCTGTGAGCACTTATTTTAACATGGATACAATTTTTTATGATTGTTTCCCAGACGTCTTGTGTCTTGACTGGTAATGAAATGTTGGAAATAGTATCAAACATTGAACAATAATAATAATAATTATTATTATTATTATTATTAATAATAAATGAATACGTAGCTACTAATCAAACAGCAATAGCTTTTTTAGAAGTTGATGTCCTCGAAATGTTAAAAAAGACCAAGACAATTTTGACACACAGGGTGATTATAATTGAAGTTAAGCTTTCAAACCGCTGCAGAAATAACACCACTGGTCAGAATGACATCAAATTGCAACGGAATATTATCGGAGAAGGGGGAAAAGTATGGCAGAAGAAAAAGTAATTGCAAAATGTAGAAACAGCTAGCGCTGTAAGAGCCATAATTTAATAGTGATCTACTACAAATGACAAATAAATCGTACAACAATGACTAAGGTGTACGTTTGACGTTAAACTATACTACTCAGTATGCGTGGGTGTACAGGTGTGATACTGTTAGTTACGTAGGCCCATCTACCACGGCAAAGTCATACCACATCGGATGGAAAAAATCGGTTGTTAAATGTAATGAGGCAAAAAACGCATAAAAAGCATCAATCCAAATTGGTTTATTAATTTCCGTGTGACTGGCGTAAAACATGTTTAGCAAGCTGTCCACTGTTTTGTGCAACAAGTTTAAATCGAGAAACAGTATCCACAACTGATCGAAGTGTTCCCGGGGCCACCTTCAGAGTGTGTCGCTAAATGCGCGCCTTCAATGCAGCTAAGTTTGCAACTACTTTCATGTAGCCCTCAGCCAGAAGTCACGCTGATTAAGATCAGGTGATCGGTATGGCGAGGCTGTAGCGAAATGGCGGCTGATAATTCTAGCATTTCTGAAAAGGCGCTTTAGCAGCTGCTTAACTGGATTTGCAATTTGCGGAGCTGTGCCATCTTGCATAAAAGTTGTTAGTGTGTGGGTTTTATTTTGCCAAGTTGCGCAATGATTTGAGCCAATAAGTACCCTTTGGCTCCTGCAAGAAACAATTTCCACCTCACACTACTACATAAGTCAAACAGACGCTCCTAATGTACCAACAAGAACTGCCTGAAAAAAAACTTTGAGCAACAAATATCTTCTGGAGTCGTCTGCTATATGGAAAAGACACAAAAATATTCTATATTCTTACGTAACTAGTGGAATACTTAGGCACTGGAGTATTGCTAGTTAGTGTAAGAAAAACAGTAAACGAACGAAAAATATTATCTATTGCAAAAAAATGCTGAGAAATCAAGAGAAACTTTTCTTATAAATTAATAAATCTCCAGGTTCTTTTCAGAAGAGTAGATTGCCTCTTATGGATAGAAATGATATTATTTTACAAACTATGGAAAGGTTTTTTCTCAATTTTCTTTAAGAATGTTATTTACTCAGTAAAGAGCTGAGAGCCACGATTACACAACTTGAATAACTTTTCTAGGTACGGTCAAGGCTGTCACGTGAGAAATGTAATGGAGCCTACAGTCAGGGAGGGAAGATGGGGGCTCGCATACACTGGCGCGCACATTACTGTGAGCTGTGATGACTGCTGCCTGCGACAGTCGCTGGTGACAAATAACACAACTAACTCTTTCTATTTAGATTGACCTACGCCAATCAAACTCTCCCTACACCTTGATGAAGTCAAGGACTCCTATCTGCCCCTAGTCAAACTATTGGCGTGATACACTGGTCAGATTCCCTCCCTCCCTCCCTCCCTCCCTCCCTCCCTCCCTCCCTCCCTCCCTCCCGACAAAATATCTGTCTGGGTTTTGTCAATGCCGAGGAAAACATTGACAAACTCCGGCAAAAATTATTCTTTTAGATTTTTCAATAAACTTTCTCAGGCATTCTTAACAATTTTGTAATTATTTCCTTATAGCTACTGTTTCTAGTTTTTAATTATATAATTTGTGTTTTGTTGTTAGGCAAACAGACTTTACAAAGGGTTTTTTGTCGTTGCCATTACGTGTCTCTGTTTTTCTTTTCCATTTCCAAAAGTTGCTTTTACAATATTAATTTTTCTAAACTCGTTAGTGTACAGTCTATCATGTCTTAGTGTGGTTATTTTTTTCTTTAGTTAAGCTTTGTGTGAATGTTCGCAAATGCTCTGTCGTGTCACATTGTTTATCTTGTTTCTTTCTTTTATGTATCACTGTTATTCTTTTTAAAGAATGAAGAAGCTTTTCTCTTAATTCTGTCCTTGGTACTAATGTAATGTTTGCAACAAAAATGTATTTATGAACATTCTTTACAGAAAGAAAATATTACACAATTCTTTTTCTAATTCTACATATAAAGAAAAGAAAATATTTTATGACTATACTAATTTAGTATGTATAAATTAGAGACTTTACATATTTAATAAAATAATTACTTTAACAAATAAGAAGGTAAGTATTATTCGTATATATCTAATTTTTATAATCTACACTGATTGTATTTACTCTGTCCGTTTCTTTGCTCGACAGTCCCCATGCAAACGCTGGAAGGGGTCGACTCATTTATATGGGCGTCACAAATCATGTGAGAATTACTCCAGCATGTGATGCTGGGTCTTATTTGTTGATGTTTTCTTCATGAAGTGGTATTTTCAACCGATGATGATGACTGGGGTTTATTGAGTATACAGTGATACCTTGGTACTCACTTGCTGTCACACCTGGGGCCGTATGGCAGTTCGATGATTCTAGTAATTTGGTGATTATCGATGATCATCACCCAATATATGTGCTGTGACGTCTTGGTACTCCACACCTGGTTCAGTATGGAAATTTGGTGATGTGGTAGGGATAATGATGTTAATTTTGCTGAATCCATTTCTGGATAATGTTTGTTGGTACCGCTTAATATTCTGTTTGCCATTCGTTTGTATTTGTTTGACTATTCAAGGTTTATTTTTGGAGAGGATGTTGTAGTAGTTACCATGCCTCAAAGTTCATGGAAAGACGTTTGTAACAATTTTCTTTGTAGGAGAGGAGAGAAAGGTATCCTGCTGTCTTCTGCCCTTCATCTTGCATCTTCTGTTCTTCTCTTCTTTCTTGCATTCTTCTGTTACTCTTGGGCTAGGAATATGTGAATTTTAATTTAGGACAGACATAGGATTTGTAGGATCTGACTACCTTTCCAAATGTAAGTTGATGAGTTCATTTCTTGTACTTTCCTTGTAGTCTCGTCGTATCATGATTCTCCCCACACTTGTCCATGAAGTAGCAGTATCGTGGCATATGACATGTCCATGCCGCGCATTGTTCTTCTGAAGTCCAGCCTGGTTGCAACCTGCATTTCCAGTGTGGCGTTGCTCTTCATGTTGTTGTCATTGCCGTAAGTGCTTTCTCAACATGTCTGTACCCTCTTATTTATTTGAAAAAAATTCTGAGAAATTAAGTGAAACTTTTCTTATGAATTAATACATCTCTAGGTTATTTTCAGAACAGTAGATTGCCTCTTATGGGTAGGAGTACTATTATTTTACAAAGTATGGAAAAGTTCTTTTCTCCCTTTTGTTTCAGAATGTTATTTACTCGGCAAAATGGCTGAGGGCCGCACCTACTCAACCTGAATAACTTTTCTAGCTACGGTCAAGGCTGTCGCATGAGAAATGCATTGGGGTTTATTGTTACGGAGGAAAGATGGGACTCGCATACGCTGTAGAGCACAATACCGTGAGCTGTGACGACTGCTGCCTGCATCGCTCGCTGCTGGCAACTAACACAACTATCTCTTTCTATGTGGATTGGCCATCGCTATCAAACTCTCCCTACGCCCTGATGAAGACAAGGATTCCTATTCGCCCCTAGTCTAACTGTTGGCGTGGTACACCGGTCAGATAATCAGTCCACCGTGATGCCACTCAATATTCGCTCGCAGCCGTTTAACTAGTACCTCGTCCGTGTTCACACCACACAGTAAGTGTGGTGGCCAACACAGTGATCAACGCTTAATCGTTAGTGACTCAATATAGAGTATCACTCCGATTTGCTAACGAAAGAGGTGCTCTCCCAGTGGAATAGTGAGGAGAGAGTTTGTTCCCGATTTTTGCATACATGTACAAGCGCACTCACTCTCGTTATGTGTTCCCGCTCCAAGCGCATCAAGAGAACAGCTCCTTTTTTTGGAAAAGTTGCAAGGGTATATCATTCGCTGTCTTCCCTCACTCCTCTGTCTCTTTGGGTCAGAAATATTCCACCAATCTTTTAAATGGGGTAATGACCTTTCGGTTTAGTCGACCAATGTGGAAATATGTAGCATCTCCGTTAGGCGTATACTGTCCTCCTGTGAGAACCACGTAACTATGCAGTCGGTCAATCAAAAAATTCGTCTTCTGGGCGTCTTCGCATTGACGACACTGAACACTGAACGTTACATTTCAGACGTGTTACGAACAGTGGCTCTAACCTTCATTCGATACCTGTGAACCCCTACATTTCACCAGAATAATGAACGACCGCATGTTGCAGGTCCTGTACGGGCCGTTCTGGATACAGAAAATGTTCGACTTCTGCCCTGACCAGCACATTCTCCAGATCTCTCACCTATTGAAAACGTCTGGTCAATGGTGGTCGAGTAACTGGTTCGCCACAATACGCCAGTCACTAATCGTGACGAACTGCGGTATCGTGTTGAAGCTGCTTTTGCAGCTGTATCTGTACACGCTGTCCAAGCTCTGTTTGACTCAGTGCCCAGGCGTATAAAGGCCGTTATTACGGTCAGAGGTGGTTGTTCTAGGTACTGATTTCTCAATATCTATGCACCCAAATTGCGTGAAAATGTAATTACATGTCAGTTCTAGTATGATATATTTGTCCAATGAATACCCGTTTATCATCTGCATTTCTTCTTGGTGTAGCAATTTTAATGGCCAGTAGTGTATAATTCTAATATGTGAGTGGCTGACAAACAGATTTTATGGTAGTGCTGAGTATATCGGATGGTGCGACTGGAGGGATGGGGGCGGTAAGGCCGTGTCCTGAGCGTTCACCGTGGGAGGCGGGAAGCGGTTAGCGCAGGCCCGATGCGACGGGCGTAGGATCGAAGCCTCCGGTAAGCAGCAGGCTTAGCTGGACCCATGCCTCCCGCACAAGTCTAAGTACCGGCAGGTACTAACACCGAGCCCTCCGTGCCTCCTCGGAGTAGCAGTTTGAGGGCTCAGGTTTCAGTCTACCGCACATCGCTTCATAGTGAACATTTCCTCCGACGCTGTTGCAGTCGCTGCGAGTAGAGGGGGGAAAGGAAATACTGCTTCAGAAAGGTTACACTTTCCGATTCCGAAAATTGTTGAACCGTGGTGTAGCAAGATGGACGTGCAACACTTAAGAAATATGCAAGTTTTGTAGAAACTGCCTCGATTGAAGACACCGATGTGCTCTAGAGTCAAGACGACCACAACCATGCAGAAATAGCTACTGATAGAATTCAGAGACAGAAAACAGTTTGTGTTCTGAAAAGGAAAGATACAGAAGATACAAGTGACAGACCATCAAAACTTATATATAATCAACTGATAAGAACACACAGAAGAGATAACCATTAAAGATATCGACAGCATTCATAACTCCATTTACGAAGGTAGATGGAATTTATCTATACGTATTCAGGAGGTTCACGTTGTTTTGAACACATTAAGAGTGAAAACTACAGATTACGAAGGCTTGTTATTACGTAACGGTGTTGACAACCACTTTGTCTATGAAGCTGCAAACCTCAAAATACTTAGCATACTGCAATTTGTGTCTATGGTACTTTCAAGTCTAGCAATCTTTTTTGTCAGTTGCTCTCATTTACGATTCATGGGATTGTTATTGGACATTATGTTCCAGTGGTTTTTACCTCTGTTTAACTGTAAGGAAACTCATCTTATCAGCCTTTCTTTTCAGCAGTTGTTAATAAATGTGATACTCTAGGTCAGAAATTATCTCCGTCAAGAACGTTTACAGACTCAGGAGAAAGCATTATGAAACCTGTACCTGAAGTGTGGACTCACGTAAGAGTCCAAGGTTGTAAATTTCATCTGACCCAAAGCGGTTGTAGAAAGATACAAACGCCGGGACTTGCTTATGACTACTCTTCCTGAAATGAAATCTGGAAGTTTCAGTGTTACGTATTTTGTTTGACAATGCACGAGACTGTTATGATGGGTTACTGCTTGTTGAGGACTTAATGCCAGTGAAGCCTGTGCGTGAAAAACTACAAACATTCTACGACTACGTAATGAATCTTATACAGGGCAATCCAGATTCCCCTACCGATGTAGTTTTACGCCACCTGCTACGTTATATCTGGCCTTCAAAAGCCAGGCGCAAGATTTTAGTAATCTCTCGCTCGATACGCGCAAGTTATTACTTCTACAGAAAAAAGGAGCAGAAACTTGTTGTACGAAATTTAATGTAGTTAAATTTTGTACTGGAATACGTTTTCGCAAGACGCCTTAGTTTCCTAGCTATTCAAGAAAATAGTACAAAAGTGACCTGCAAACACACCCCCACTCCCACACTCAGCCCTCACCGGTCCGGATTTCAGGTATGTTGTTCGTAGCACTCCCTCCTATCACTGTACAAAAATTGGCGACTGCAAGAGTAATTTCCCCGATTCGAGCTTTTATGGTCTTAATTGACTGATCTTATAATGCCATCGGCTTAGTCGATACTTGTAAAATTGACGTTTGTGTAAATTATACATGACAATTTTGTATATTTTATAGGCATAAAATAAAGTATTACATTGTATAATTCGCCAGGCCTTACCTTCTGAGAACGAAACTACTGTGTTTGTAAGGGTCAAGTTCGGACCGAACTGTCAACGTTATAACTTTTAGCGTGACGTTTACTAACTTCGTTTTTCTTGATGGCAAGTCATCGAATGAAGCACTTGTCAAACGGTATGAATTCATGATAACCAGGGATGTATGACGCTGTATGACAATATCTTTTATTTTGAGAGAAGCATATGTGGCCTGAAGATGCAAATGGAACGCCAAAACTTGTAGCCAAAATAAAATAAAATAGCATCTCAGGTACACGGCTGTTGGCGAATTTCATTGATATTGAGAGTATATTTAATTGTTGCTAATGTGTCTCTGCTGTTATGAGGTTTTACGAAAACGATTGTGTTGTGTTAGAATTTTGGTGTAAAAGCAACGGTGCACGGGCACCTCCTGTTGACTTCAGCGGAGTATGTTCAAATCTTAGGCTATGCATCACCCACATCAATCTCTTACATTTTGTTACGTCGGAGTCGTAACAGAATGTAACAAGTGACAACGTGTACCATCGTGGACTAATGTACCGTAGAAATTGTTACGCAGTGACGTTTTGTAACCGCTTTTTTGCAGGTGTTAAATATGCTTCGTAAGAGTAATTAACATTTTACATAAATAATTTTTGCTATGGTAGTAATAATTTTCTGAAATACGCTTTGAAAGTGGATATTAACGCAGCTGTGAAAGTAACTGAGGTCATGGTAATTTATTTCTCCCGTAACTACAACTGTGTTCATAAATCGCTGTGCATTTTCCTCGGCCTATGCATGTACTGCCTGTTACCGGCCATATGCCGCCCGAGACAATGCTGGGGGATCATTTCAGGGACAAAACCACTGACAGTTGGAACGAGATGGCGTCCGTCGCTGCGACCGTCATTTGCATGCAGTGTCACCGTGCAATACTGTGAGCGCTTCCGCCGCTGAAAGTGCGACCGCCTTCTTACTGGTCTGCGCGGGGCACGTTAATCTCTGCCGTAAGAGTGTGTACGAGCGCCGGAAAGCCACGTGACAATAGCACCTGGCTATTCATCTCGGTGACGCACGGCCGGGGCGCGGTTTTGCAGCCGTTTATCTTCTCCGCGTTTAGGTGCAGACAGGCGTCCAGCGAGAGTCGACACGAGGCACCGCTTATATTTTAATAAATAACGCCTGTTCTGGACCGAGAATGTACACGAGTTTTAGCCTGCGTCGCAGAGTACTGAACAACATAACGCAAGCATGAATTCTTTCGCTGCGGATTCTTGTATAGACCGTTTCGGTGCACTTGTCGCGTCAGTTCTCTACTAAAATCCGAGCTTTTCCCCGTTTTAGACCTACATCCTCGTCAAGAAAACAACTGACAGTCCACTGCGACCGGTGGGGGCCATACAAAACGTACCGTTTGTCTGACAGTCACACAGACATCCGTATGGAGGATATAGTATGCATTCCTGACGTAGAGAAGCAATTGAAGGCGTTGAAAACAAATGAGTTGCCAGGTCCGATTGGAACCCCAGTGTTTGATATCACAGAGAGTACTTTATGGCGTTGGTCCTTGGCTAGTTGACATTAGCGCGAATGTCCTAAGTGACTCCATTGTATAAGAAGGGTAAAAGAAGGGATCCACAAAACTACATACCAATATCCTTTACATCGACTAGCTACAGAGTTCTCATTTCGAATATATCACATTTCCATCAGAAGGAAAGGCTTCTGTCCAGAAACCAGCGCGGATTTGGAAAGCATCGAACATGCGAAACTCAGCTTGTCCTTAGTTGTATTCCACGGTGAGTGTTCATCATACACGGGTATCCTCTGGAATGTCCCAGGGATGATGATGATGTTTGGTTTGTGGGGCGCTCAACTGCGCGGTCATCAGCGCACCTACAAAGTCCCCAACTTTACACAGTCCAATTAAGCCTGTTTCACGAATGATGAATATGATGAAATGATGATAACAAATCTAACACCCAGTCCATAGCCCGGCCGGGAATCGAACCCGGGACCCCGTGATCCAGAGGCAACAACGCTAGCCACTAGACCACAAGCTGCGGAGGAATGTCCCAGGGCAGTGTGATGAGACCACCCTTACATTCTACATATTTAATGGGCATGGTAAGCAACAATCTGCCTGTATTTCATGAAGCTGTGGCGTTGTTAAGTGGCTTAGACAAAATTTGTAGTTGGTGGTGTAAATGGCACCTTGCTTTAAATGAAAAAATGTGGGAGTTGATGCAAAGTTCGAATAATGCATTAGTGTGCTGATTAGTACCGTTAGGTCAATTAAATATCTAGGTGTAACGTTTTCAACACGATATGAAATGCAATGAGCACGTAAGGACTGTGGAAGGAAAGGCGAATGATCGACTTCGGGTTATTGGCAGAGTTGTAGGAAAGCGTAACTTATCTATAAAGCAGATTGCATACACAACACTAGACTGACTCATTGCTGAGTACTGCTCGAGTGGTTGAGATCCCCACCAAGTCGGATTAAAACAAGACATCAAAGCAGTTCAGAGGCGTGCTATGAGATTCCTTGCCGGTAGAGTCGACCAGCGCGCAAGTATTACGGACATACGTATGAGGTGAGAAATCCCTGGAGGAAAGAAGACGTGAGAAAATCTAGGGGCACTTGGAGCTGAATTCAGAACGATTATGCTGCCACTACCATACATTTTTTGTAAGGTCCACTAAGGTTAGAGAAATTAGGGCTTGTGCGGAGGTATATAGGAAGTTGTTTTCCCGTTTTCGAATAGAACAGGAAAGGAAATAATGGAACAAGGTACCCTCCGCCATCCACCACGCAGGTGTACAAGTAAATGTAGATTATACTGGCGCCAACGGTGAAATGTGAAATTCAGCGTCTTTGTTTCCCTTGCGACATGTAATATGGGACATACAATAGCTGATAGGCAGCGGCGTAGGTACAATGGTCAACAAGGCGGCGATCGTATAGGTAGGTACAGGCACACGTTGAGAACGTCACTGACTTTATATACACACATAAAAACTCACAATTGCCTGCATTGCGTCTCATAATTTTTGCCTTTGGCGTATCGTCCCAGAAATAGTTCCCACCCCTCCTCCCTCGTTTAAGAGTAATGTTTACGTGAGGTTTCCCTTGGTTGTAAGACAAATTATGGAACTGTAACCCGCTCATAAGTATTCACAATAACTCTCAATGGTCATCTGTATATGGCTGAAAAGTACCTGATTTTTCAATCGTTCGTTACTCGTGTAGACCACTCTACCTAGAAAATGAAAGTATAAAAAAATACCTTTGTAGCCTCTAGGTGTCAAATAGCTGCTTCCAAGCTCCGTCCAGCTGGAATAGACTGAAACTTGGTTGTTACACTGGAACTGTTGTTGTTGTGGTCTTCAGTCCTGAGACTGGTTTGATGCAGCTCTCCATGCTACTCTATCCTGTGCAAGCTTCTTCATCTGCCAGTACTTACTGCTGCCTACATCCTTCTGTATTCATCTCTTGGTCTCCCTCTACGATTTTTACCCCCCACGCTGCCCTCCAGTACTAAATTGGTGATCCCTTGATGCCTCAGAATATGTCCTACCAACCTATCCCTTCTTCTAGTAAAGTTGTGCCACAAACTCCACAGTGGAAGTATCAGTACTGAATTTCGTTCGTTGCAAGGAAGCGAAGAAGGTATACAAATGAAAGGTGAAGAGATACAAAGGTTGCATGCCACAAGCAACATATCCATTCTGCCTGGAAATAAGAAATACAGATGAACTGTTAACTGCAGTGGGCAGCGTAAGTGACATTGAATTTGATTTATAAATTACAAAAGAAACGGCTAAAATAAGAGTAACGGAAAGCAATATTAACCTGTTGAATATCGAAATTCGGAAACGCACAGAAGAAAAGCTGAATTAATATCGTATCTAAGACATTTTATTATTCAAAACGCTGGAACGACAGAGAAACTTTAAATGAATGGCAACGAAAAAGGTCAACAAGCATTATACGTCGATATTGAATTGAAAAATGTGTATGAGATAGAAATGGAAACATTGACAACTGGAAAACTGAATAAGAAGAAGCAGATGAAATGTGGTGCTATGCTGCCAACTGAAACCCTATTACTAAACGTAGAACATTCTTTATATTATACGTACCTTTTCTGCGAGGTCGTACAGTTACACATACCAATTCTTATATGGGATTCGTAACTTCAGTAATTTAGAGCATCTGCGTGGATAATGATAGGGAAATAAACTGACTAATAAACACTGATCAGCCAGAACATTATGACCACCTACCTAACAGCCAGTATGTCCACCTTTGGCACGGATTCCCCAGACGCATCGTGGCAGGGAAGCAATGAGGCCTTGGTAAGTCGCTGGAGGGAGCTGCTACCACATCTGTACACACATGTCGTCTAATTCCCGTAAACTCCGAGGAAAGGGGTGGGAGGGGGGGGGGGCAATGAGCTCTGGCGCCAAGTTCAATCACGTACCAGATGCGTTCGATAGAGTTCAGATCTGGTCAGCACATCAATTGGAACTCACCACCCTATCACACTCCTGCCTTGTGACATGGCTCATTATCTTGTTAAAAAATGCCACTTCCAACGGGAAACTTAGTCATTACGAATGGGTGTACGATACTCCTTGGCCGTCATGGTGCCTTGCACCATGTCCACTGGACCCATAGACGCCCACGTGGATGTTCCCCAGAGCGTAATGGAGCCGCAGCCAGCTTGTCTCCATCTCACAGTACAGGTGTTAAAGAGATGTTCTCCTGGAAGACGACGGATTGCCGCCCTGCCATCGGCATAACGGAAATGGTATCGGGATGCAATGATCTTCCATTGCACCAACGTGCAGTGCCGATAATAGCGTACTCATTTCAGTCGTAGTGTTGCAGTATTAATGTTATGGTTGACAGGAGAGCCAACACCGTATTACTAAAGGAGGCCGAAATGCACACGTCTCAGCTCACGCAGGCTGGCGTGAGGTCTAGAACATGGCAAGGGAATTAGAATTTAGAAAAACGGACGTAGCTGGTGGAATACTCAACTTTAATCCATTAATGACGAACGTCGGTCTTGACATTACATGATTCACAATATCAATGGTAACAGATAATAGCGCCTTGCTAGGTCGTAGCAAATAACGTAGCTGAAGGCTATGGTAAGAATCGTCTCGGCAAATGAGAGAGTATTTAGTCAGTGAACCATCGCTAGCAAAGTCGGCTGTACAACTGGGGCGAGTGCTAGGAAGTCTCTCTAGACCTGCCGTGTGGCGGCGCTCGGTCTGCAATCACTGATAGTGGCGACACGCGGGTCCGACGTATACCACCGGTCCGCGGCCGATTTAAAGGCTATCACCTAGCAAGTGTGGTGTCTAGCGGTGATACCACAATTAACATTGGCACATGCTGGGTTTTCGGCTGCAGAGGCCCATCGTTAAGACTCTCCGGTACACTGCTTGTTCACACACACTTGTACTCTGGCCAGGATTAAAGTCTGATGTTAGTTCACCTTGGTTCCTCCACGTGTTAATGACACACCGCAATACTCATGGTACACCCGACAAACCGTGCAGTTTCCGAAGTGCCTCCGAGCTATTACAATCTCCCCTCGGCCAGACTCAGATAGATCGTGCGCCTTCCCAATTCTACATCTACATGATTGTTCTGCTGTTCACAATAAAGTGGCTGGCAGAGGTTTCAATGAACCAGCTTCATGCTGTCTCTACACACGGGCAGCACTCTCACTGATACTACATGCATCGTGCGTGTGCCTGATTAGCAGTCATTCCTCGCCAGGTGACGCAGCTATGGCCTGGAGGGGTCTGTATCAGTAGTAGGTCGGTGGTCATAATGTTCCGGCTGATCTGTGTAGCACATTCATTTTTTTGTGAAATGCATGAGTTATTGTCGTACGCCGGGCAACAACTGTCTTTTCGCGCGTACATAATCTAGACTATCCGAAAAATGCTCCTGTCTGATTTGGGAACTAGCTGACCGAATCCTCATTCAGCCTTTCTTGCTAAAAAGTGTGGCACGTGAATGTATTCGCGCTCTTTTAACACACAACATTCAAAATCCTTTTACCCAGTCTCTCTTTGTAATGAAGTCTTCAAACTCAGGACGTCTCTATCACTGGTGCTTTATATACACATCTCTTTCCCATAGTCTTCTTTTTCTCCCATTGGCACTTTATTCTGTCTCTTTCATTGCCCTATCTTGGACCCATTCTCTCGCTCTTCCTTAGCACTCCTTCGCCGCTATTTTCACTATTAATCTGGCCCATTGTCATTGCTTTTGTCCCAGTCGTTTCCTCTCCCATTGCCAATGTCTCTCTCTTTCTCACTTTGCTGTATTTGTCTTCTATCACCATCGACTCTCTCCACAAATATCCTTGGGGTGGTTTGGGTCAAGAGCTTCCAAGCCCATGTCTCCAGTCATCCATCTTTTTCATTTCCACGGTCTCTTCTCTCTTTTGCTCCCACTGCTACTGTCTCCATTCATTTGTCTTCCTGTTTGCTGCCACTGTCGCACACTAATTATAGCTACCTCCACCATCTTTCGCTGCTTTTTCATTTCCACGGTCTCCTCTCTCTTTTGCTCCCACTGCTACTGTCTCCATTCATTTGTCTTCCTGTTTGCTGCCACTGTCGCACACTAATTATAGCTACCTCCACCATCTTTCGCTGCCACAGCTATTGTTTTTATCCATTTGTATTTCTCTTTCACTGACATTTTCTCTCTCCCTCCGTACGTATCTCTTCTCTCTTCTGCCGTACTCTCTTTCACCACACAAGAGCGCTAATATGTTCGCCTAGCGAAATTGTTTTGTGGGGAAGGTGCAATGAGGCCTAAGACAGATGGTGCCCCACTTCCCTGTCAGAGTCTCTTAAAGAGGAACTTATTCGCATTTTTGTGTTCAGCTGATTCCCTTCTTTTCCCTGTAACTGCAGAGTGTGCTGCTTATTTGAAATGAACCCTATACATCTGCGACCCAGATCTACATCTACGTCTGCATCAACATCTATATCTTTACAATTAAAATTAAGGGCCTCGCAGACGGCTCATCGAACCACCTCAAAGCCATTTCTCTACTGTTCTACTCTCTAACAATGCGCAGGAAAAATTTTGTGCGAGCTCTGATTTCTTTTATTTTATAATGAAGATCATTTCTCCCTATGTAGGTGGGCGCAACAAAATATTTTCGCACTCCGAAGAGAAATCTGGTGACTGAAATTTCCTGAGAAGATACTTCCACAACTAAAAACTTCTCAATTTTATTGAATGCCACCCCAATTCCAACACCATATCCGTAACGCACTCACTCTTATTTCGCTGCCGTTCTTTAAACTCTTCTGATATATTCCATTAATCCTATCTGATGAGGATTCCGCAGTGAGCAGCAATACTCCAGAAGGGGACGTAAGAGCGCAGTATAGGCAGTCACTTTAGTAGATCTATTGTATTTTCAAAGCATTCTGCCAATAGAAAGCATTCATTGGTTCGCTTTTCCACTATGTTATCTATGTGGTCGTTCAAATTTAAGTTGTTCATAATTGTAGTCCGTAAATGTTTCGCCGAATCTGCAGCCTTTATATTTCTATGATTTATCGTGTAACTAAAATTTATCGTTTTCCTTTTGGTATTCATGTGGATGACTTGTCAACTGTCACTTTTCATACCATACAGATAGCCTCTCTACATCAATTTTCTATTGTTTTTGAGCGTCTGACGACTTGAAAAGACGGCAATAACAGCATTTTCTGCAAACAATCTAAGGGGGCTGCTCAAATTGTCTCCTAGATCGTTTATGTACGTCAGGAACAGCAGAGGTCCTGTAACTCTTCCCTGGGGAAGGTCAGATACAACTTCTGCTTTACTCAAAGTCTTTCCGCCAGTTACTACGAACTGTGACCTTTCTGACAGGAAACAGCGAATCCGGTAGCACAACTGAAACGATTCTCCCTAGGCGCGGAATTTGATTAGAAGTCACTTGGGAGGAACGGTGGCAAAATCTTTGTGGAAATCAAAAATATTGAATCAATTTGACATCCCCTGGCGAAAGCACTCATTACTTCGTGAGAATAAAGAAATAGTTGTGTTTCACAATTACGATATTTTCTGAATCGGTATTGCCTGTTTGCCAATAAATCATTTTCATCGAGGTAATTGAGTGTGTTGGGACACAGTATACGTTCCAAAATCCTAATGCACCAACGTTCCTCAACAACACGATCGTAAGAAAATATGATGAAGTTTCGACGTTTTTCCACGAAAAGAAATTATTGTGGTGTTGTGGTCTTCAGTCCTGAGACTGGTTTGATGCAGCTCTCCATGCCACTCTATCCTGTGCAAGCTGCTTCATCTCCCAGAACGTACTGCAGCCTGCATGGAATTTTAATTCCCACATTGATGCTTTCGATAACCAAAAAATCATGTTTTTTTAGGTGATACTAGGTAATGGATGACAATTTTTGAAAATGGGAAAATGGTGTTCTTAGATAAGAAGATAAGAGAAGAATGTACGGTTAAAATGTGAGCCGTTTTCTATGGCTAGTTATTTAGATAATTGCGGCCCCCGGTGCAAAAACGGCTAAAAACAGGTTTTTACAGTTTTATGGATGAATACAGCAACTTTAAAATTTATGGATCTTGGTAACGGATAATAGTATCAAAAAAGTATCTAATTACCCCGAGAACATCAGTTTAAGAACATATGACAAAAATTTAGACGTTTTGCGGTACATAGAAACCACAGAAGTGGCTATCTACAATTGGTACCTTTGGTACTCAAAAATCATGTTGTCGGGGGATTTCTAAGGAACCGCCCGTGGTCAAACGTTACTTTTATGAGCCGTGTAATGGTCACCATAGACGATATATAATACAAAATAAACAACCGATTTACTCAGTGTACAAACACTGGTTCAAATGGCTCTGAGCACTATGCGACTTGACATCTATGCTCATCAGTCCCCCTAGAACTTAGAACTACTTAAACCTAACTAACCTAAGGACATCACACAACACCCAGTCATCACGAGGCAGAGAAAATCTCTGACCCCGCCGGGAATCGTACCCGGAAACCCAGGACAAACACTGGGAGAAGTGTGTAATGTTATAATTTGGATCCCTTTCTGTGCGATAGTTGCAGCGTTCCCGTTGTTTCAATAGATACACGAATGGTCAGTTGGCCAAGAATTATCCAAAACACTTGACCCTTTTTTCCTCTGCGATCGATAGAACCGACATCAGACCTCTTGAAAAATCGCGTTTTCGCGCAACTTTTTGGAACATATTTGCGCTGTGCACAACCGGACCGACTACTATGTCTTGTTGTTCTAGGCGTTTCAGTCCGGAACCGCGCGACCGCTACGGTCGCAAGTTCTAATCCTGCCTCGGGCATGGATGTGTGTGATGTCCTTAGGTTGGTTAGGTAAGTTAGAATTAAGTAGTTCTAGGGGACTGATGACCTCAGATGTTGAGTCCCATAGTGCTTAGAGACATTTGAACCATCTGAACCGGACCGACTACTATATTAAGATTATTTGTTGCTTAACGTTGTTACCATTACTCTCGAAAAGTATTCGGCCGACTTAATTCAGTTTTTGACATGAGTCTCTGATAAGCAATCGGACGGACATAAGCTGTTTTAATTTTTTACTGTGAAACATTGTTTCTAATGATCTCGAAAAGTTCTTGACCGACTTACTACAAATTTTTACTCGATGCCGTAATGCTCTGTATCTAGCACGCATACAGGGTGGCTTCAGGTCCTGAACTGACCTAACAAACACACTGTTATCATTGACAAAGAGGCAGAATCCCTTTCATCAGAAATAACAACAGACCTCTTCCCTGCCCTCCAATGATTTCTCGCTTGAAACCACTGAAGTCGCAAATGGCGGTGGTTTGTGGTCAGTGGAATGCATTCTGTAGGGCGTCTGGCTCGAAACATTCCCTTGGCCACCGCTGCCAGCAGTAGTAGACGATGGTTACATTCCTGCTACGTCTTTCTGCAGTAGCGCATAAGAAGCGTCCAGCATTTTGTAGCCCTCTTGCACGAGCTCATTCGAACTCAGTGAGATGCCGATAAGGGCGTCTTTGTCGCCTTAGAGGCATTCTTGACTTGCATCAACCCACCACGCGCAGTCTCAGATGTAACTAACGCACACGACCGTTACAGCGAGCATTTGAAGCAAACGGATGTGCGCCCTCATAGCTGCAGTACCAGCGCCATTCTTATTGAAATCTGATTAGACATAATTTTTCAGATGTAGAAACACGTCTACCAACTTTCTTGTATCTCGCGCAACTCCTTCATGGTGGTACGACTATTTGCCGTCAGTGCATATAATATATGTGTGTAATATGTCAGGGAGAAACGTTATCAAAAAAGTCATGAAAAGGTCGTGAATGTTCTATTTCAAATTTTTTTAACGACTAAGCAGGCTCTCTCTTAAAACCGACTTTGGGAATTACAATGGTGTATTGTACTGTGAAAAGGTGTGATTTCGTTTCCTTTCCGGCAGTAAGTTTTAACTGCGACTGCATGGCACGTAAACGATTAGATAAAGTGTTTCTCCCATATTTATTTTTTCTCGACATATCTAATTTTAAAGAAAAATGTACATACAACAATGTGATGTTTTGCTTTCATGGGGTCGGTTTTGCAGAATATAAAAAGGCTGTCTTTATGCTTTATCGGCTTTTAATTAGAAAACTGCTACAAAATCTGAATCGTCAATAAATTTGTAATCCTATACATTTACAAGCTGAAACAGTACCGAATACTGCCATTTAAACTACACACACAAAAAAGGTTTGCATCACCTCGGTTTCGAGTGTTCCGGAACCTGTACAGAAATTTGGGATATAGATCAACATAAACATCACTTCCGCCCTTTTTATTGCTTATGAAAACCACACGTTGCATGTTTTACCACCATACAGCGAGACCTTCACAGGTGATGATCCAGCTTGCTGTACACACTGGTACAGTCGTGGACAAAACGAGCGAGGCCCCTCGCCTTTTCATTATGCAAATTCACACAGCTTTAAAGTATGCTACACAGCATAACAGGTAAGGCGACGTAGTGCTACCAACATACTACGCACAGGGGTGAAATTGAAAAATCATCCGAACTTTGTCAGTCTGTTTACAATCATGTGTAAAACTATATTAATACTGATCAGTATGTTAAACAACACGTAACTATAAGATATAAATGAAAGAAGAAACGCTAATTAGTATAGACTGTGCTAATAAAAATTAATTTAAGCTTATCGAGACAGCATAACTGTTTTAGTAAGGCAAAGTACCCCAGATCGTTACGAATTAGCAAAAATATTTTGCGTATTCGGTCGCGAAACGGTCTGTGTCAACGTTCAGACCAGTCATACTGGATTACCGTTGGTTACGTACCATGAAAGTGTGCAAATTTAGCAATGCGTGAAGATTCATAACGAAGTTCAGTTAAAAATCAATCATTGCCACACTTAATTCAATTATTGGCAGAAGTGAAAAATGTAGGCAGTAAAAAGGATGAAATTCTACATGTATTGGTGGCGCGAGAATTTCTTAAAATTGCTTTACTGATAGTCTCTCTGTCTCCATCGAGATTAAAACCGAAAACAAACCACACCTCCCATGCGGAAGCAAATACTTTTCACTACGCTAGCACACAACCCAGTGAAACAGCCCTCTATTATTAAACCAGACATGAATAAGCCGGCAATTTGGCAATGAAAATGGCAAAATGAGCTTCAGTTTCTGTTGCATGGAGCTTTCTGGACTCAAACAGTTCGGTCGAATAGTTCATAGAACCATGTTTTGACCTTAAGTGTAATTTTTTTTACATAAACGGCCGTATCTTTAGATTGCGTTGACATAGAAGCTCACTTTTTTTACGCCACCAAGAGATCGTATACCGCTGGAAGTGCGACACATTTCTTCTTATTATGTCTACCCGTCCTCAGGGTAAACGTGTTTTAAGGGTTGGGTAGACAGATAGACGGTCAAGAAAGTGAGACTAGTAGGGTTACATTTTTACCGATTTATGTGACAAAATCCTAACAACGAAAATAGCTACCACAGTTAAGATGAAGGCCGCACAAATAATTCCCTCTTCTCTTTATTCGAAATGTTCTGGTTGCAGTCTATACATCAGCATATTAATCGTAGCTAAGCTTTCGGTCCAAATCACGTTTACAGGAATGCAAATAAAATCCATTTGCCTATACACGTGGTAATTCAGATCCCAGTATTAATGCCACCGCGTTTTAGAAGTACGAGCATTGCCATTGCTAGCTAGCCAATGAACGTTTTCTGGCTGTGGCGAGTCGAATGGAGAATTCCAAAGCTTGTAGAATACGTTTGGCAACTATGTAGCTGTTTATTTCCTGGGGTGGTGCAGAATTATCTTACTAAATTTACTCGCTAATAACAGTATTTTGTTATTTTGATAAACATTCCGAATGATTGTCACATAAGCGGTGACATAAAGGTAGAAAGTTCTTGTTTTAGAGTCCAGAAAGCTCTATGCAACAGCAACTGAAGCTCATTTTGCCATTTTCATTGCAAAATTGCTGGCTTATTCATGTATGGTTTAATAATAGAGGGCTGTTTCACTGGGTTGAGTGCTAGCGTAGTGAAAAGTATTTGCTACGGCATGGGAGCTGTGGTTTGTTTTCGGTTCTAATCTCCATGGAGGCAGAGAGATTATCAGTAAAGCAATTTTAAGAAATTCTCGCGCCACCAATACGTTTTATTGCTACCTTTATTCTGTACCGACGCCCTGTGGATGTAAATAAGAAAAAATCTTGTAGAATTTCATACTTGTTACTGCCTACATTTTTCACTTCTGCCATTAATTGAATTGACTTAAGTGTGGCAATGATTGATTTTTAACTGAATTTCGTAATGAATCTTCACGCTTTGCTAAATTTGCACACTTTCATGGTACGTCACCAACGGTAATTCAGTATGACTGGTCTGAACGTTGACACAGACCGTTTCGCGACTGAATGCGCAAAATATTTTGTTAATTCGTAACGATCTGGGGTACTTTGCCTTACTAAAATAGTTATGCTATCTCGATAAGCTGAAATTCATTTTTATTAGCACAGTCTATACTAATTAGCGTTTCTTCTTTGATTTATATCTTATACATTCGTGTTGTGTTTAACACACTAATCAGCATTAATATAGTCTTACACATGATTGAAAACACTCTGACAAAATTCGGATGGTTTCTCAATTTCACGCCTGTGCATAGAATGTTGAAAGTACTTCTTCGCCTTGTGTGTTATGCTGTGTAGCACACTTTAAAGCTGTGCGAATCTGCATAACGAAAAGGCGAGGAGCCTTGCTCATTTTGTCCATGACTTCACCTCTAATATCCAGTAGCACGTCCTCTTGCGTTGATGCTAGTCTTTTTTCGTCGTGGCATTCTATCCACAAGTTCATCAAGGCACTGTTGGTACGGATCAGATTGTCCCACTCCTCAACGGCGACTCGGCGTAGATCCCTCAAAGTGTTGGTGGTGTACGTCGTCCATAAATAGCCCTTTTCAAACTATCCTAGGCATGTTTGACAGGGTTCATGTGTGGAGAACATGCTGGCCACTGAAGTCGAGCGATATCGTTATCCTGAAGTGAGTCATTCTCGATACCTCGAATGGATCGCCAATTTCGTTGTCAGAATTTGAAGACTTGTGTAACACAAAATATCTGCTGTGATGTTACTTTTTATTGTGTTTATGTATTATATTTTATCTGAATATATATCCTTCAGTTATGTATTTTGTAGTGTATTTTATCATATAATTTCATAATGAAGTAAGTGCAGAACATGTGTGTAGCGCAATACGCTAAGTAAATAAACAAATTGACAAGCTGTGCACGATGGGGCGCGAACTGTCGTCCCTGAAGACGAATGAGTCGCCAATATGCTGCCGATATAGTTGCACTATCGGTCGGAGGATGGCATTCAAGTATCGTACAGCCGTTACGGCGCCTCGCATGACCACCAGCGGCGTAAGTCGGCCCCACGTAATGTCACCCTAAAACAGCAGGGACCTCCACCTCGCTCCACTCGCTGGACAGTGTGTCTAAAGCGTTCAGTCTGACCGGGTTGCCTCCAAAAACGTCTCTGACGATTGTCTGGTTTAAGGGATATGCGACACTCATCGGTGAAGAGAATGTGAAGCCAATGCTGAGCGGTCCATTCGGCATGTTGTTGGGTCCATCTGTACCGCGGTGCATGGTGTCGTGGTTGCAAAGATGGGCCTCGCCATGGACGTCGGGAGTGGAGTTGCGCATCATGCAGCCTATTGCGCACAGTTTGAGTAGTAACACGACGGGCTGTGGATGCACGAAAGCATTATTCAACATGGTGTCGCTGCTGTCACGGTTCGTCCGATCCATAATCCGTAGGTAGCGGTCATCCACAGCAGTAGCAGCTCTTGGGCGGCCTGAGCGAGGAATGTCAGCAACAGTTCCTGTCTCTCTGTATCTCCTCTAAGTCCGAACGACATCGTTTTGTTTCACTTCGAGACGCCTGGACAGTTCCCTTGTTCAGAACCCTTCCTGGCACAAAGTAACACTGCGGACGCGATCGAACCGCGGTACTGACGTCTAGGCATGGTTGAACTATAGACAACACGAGTCGTTTATCTCCTTCCTGGTGGAATGACTGGAACTGATCGGCTATCGGACACCCTCCATCTAATAGGGGCTGATCATACATGGTTGTTTACATCTTTGGGCGGTTTTAGTAACATCCCTGAACAGCAAAGAGGCTGTGTCTGTAATACAATAACTACAGTCAACGTCTATCTTCAGGAGTTCAAGGAACCGGGGTGATGAAAAACTTTTTGATGTGTGTATTATCGTCGCATATTCAGTAGCTGGAAAAGTCCCTCTCATACACTGTGTACCAATGATCCCAACCGTTTTACTCATTCATTTAAACGACTTAAATTCTCAATCAGGGTTCGTTTGTAATAACGATAACAGAGGCTCAGGTTCAGAGAGAGTGGAGGAGATGGACAATAAGGGGGGCTGTGTAGGAAATCGACGTCGAGGGAGTGAAAGAAGAGACAGAGACGGTGAAGGTGTAAATGGATTGCGGAGGAACAGGTGGAGAGAGACAGCCGTGGGAGGGTGTAAGGCACGGAGAGGATGGAGGAGGAGGAAATGGACAATAGAGTGGGGAGCAGTAGGTGGAGAGCGGATGCAATGAACTTAAGATGTATACCAAATTTCCACTCATATTTAGCAATTTTGAGGCATTACCAGGTTCGCTAGTGTGTCAAGAGTAATCTGAAAAATGCAATGTAAAACCTTCCGGTAAATGGAAGATGTCTTAACATCGAAGGTATAGGTGATATATGAAACGTGCAATTTTCCATACGGAATCCAGGTTTTCGTCGATATACCAAATTCTGCGTTTCCCCGTGACTTTTGAAATCTCTAACTATTTTCTGATGTTTATAGAGCGAAGAAGAGAATACTGCATTTACCCCTTAAACTCTATACAGCTTACAGTAGTTCACTACGAAAGTAACTTCTTCAAGACTAAAGTTTGGATGTCATTGTGGCATAAAAGCTGTTTCTTGGGCTAAAAAAAAGTCAACGTTGTTACCTTGTGTGAGCTGTGTTCACGTGGTGATCGATATACGTTGACTGTGTTTGCCAAATGGACGAAACACTTTGGCGAAATGAAAACAACGGAATCTTTCAGTTTCACACTTTTAATCTATGAATTTTACACAAGCATCGTTTAACATAACTACATTTCGCACATCGTGCAAACAACGATTAAACGCTTTTCAATGTGAAATGAAGTTTTTAGCGCATAAACAAAAATTCCATGTGAAGTTCGGAGCGCCCTTGCTAAGGCTTTTTGAAATCCCCATATTTTGTCGAGCTGGGCTATTGAAAATAATGTCGTAACCTCAAAGTTTTTTCCCCCGTTCTCCATGAAATTCTAGCCGAGACGCACCCATTGCAATAACACGCTCACTAGGAATTCTCATAAACAGATGCGGTACAATAGACCTTAGAAAGTATCATTTACGATATAATCCAACTTGCATTTCCTGTGTTTCTTACAAGAGTCTGCGCCTTACAGTAGCTGTATAAGTAGTTGTACGTGAACAATATAGCTTTTAAACAAGTATCCTATTTAGTCATTGTCATTTCGCGAGATGTATGTGGGAGGAAGTAATGTTCCCTGCTTCTTCTAGTAGCGTAGATTCCCTGAATTTCAGCTGTGTAGCTATTTCTGTTGCCCAATTTCTCTCTTACAATACCTACAACGGAAGTTTGACAGACATGTTAGTAACCCTGTCGTTAGACACACGTACTACACCATCTGCTGCTTTTCTTTGAATTTCTTGTATAAACTTAAATTATCACGTTGGAGAGAAATCTGAACCTCCCGTATAACGTGATTTACGTGGACATTCCACTTTAGGTCGCGCCGTACGGTTACAGTCAGGTATTTTATTGATTTTAAAGTTTCAAGTCTTTATGCACAATATATTTAAGCGCTTGTCACTCAAATAATACCACCATGAAAGTGGCCCACAACAAAGATCAGATTGACACGCAATGTTTCACTTGCTCGTATCTGCAAATGGTCAGCCTTTTAGCATAACCGCACAAAGTAGGCAGGAGTAACACACTTGCATCCATAATTCAATTCTCAGTCAGAAATCAAATTTGAATGTTTTTCTTTGCTAGAAGGTCTTATTGGCCTAGTGTAAGATGCAGAAACGTCTACCAGCAAGTGACGGAATTTGACAGTAGCGAGCGTAGGATTATAGTGGGCATTCTGGACGGAGTAAACACCGAACGATAGGCCACTTTCGCTGACGTCTGCATCAGTTGTATTTTATCACCAAGGTCATTATGGGAATTCGACAGTGCTAAGGAAAATGTGTGTGTTATATTCTGCTGACGTCAGCATCATGACATCTGAGCATGTGTGAAGGACAAGGAGGGGAAGGGGAAGTGGAAGGGAGAGGATCAGGATTCATAGACTTATCAGCATTTCGCTATATAACATCAGCATTATCACGTACGGCCAAGCTTAAACGCCTGTCTGCCTCGAGTGCTCCCACATAGGAACCAAACGTAATAAAGTATCTGAATTGTCGAAAAATTTGTCATCTATGTTTGCACTACTGATTCTCAAAAATTCGTTATATGACTGGATCACCAGTGATACTGGTAGTTTTTTTTCCTTTATTACTATTTCATTCCCCTGGTCTGTATGGGCTGATGGTGCGTTGTCAGTGGATATAATTTCAAGGTCTTCAGTCACATGACAGTAAAATTTTAAGATACAAAATATAAAAGTTGGGCATGGTGACTCACATAAGAAACATTTTATGCAATAAAAAGAAAGATCTTCAGTTGCATAAGTCAAAAATGAAATGTTGGTTTGGTGATTAATTAACATATAGACCCAGATGAATGGCAGAGGAGTGGCGCTCAAGAGGATTTAGAAACCGACAGTTGCATAAAGTAGAACAGAAAGGCCGTTGTGTGACTGATCGAAAGAGAAACATAAATGACAGAACATGAGTGGATGTAGACTGCCAGAGAGAAGGGTGTCATGGGAACGTAGCATTTAAGGGTAGTACATAGGAGGTTGTTTGGAGGAGTGATTTGGGGGGGGGGGGGGACGTGGAGAGGGATGCAGTTCCGAACCAAGACTTACGAAGTGGGTGGAGAGGGTTGGAGGGGAATGGAGCCCTGACATGGGATGGGAGGCAGGGGTCTCCTTGATCTGCTAGGACTGGTATATGATATTTCATGATCAGGTAAGGGAGGACGATTAAAGTTTCGATGGGAGAGTATGTAGAGGGTGGGGAAGCGCAGCTTTGGGGGAATGTAGTGGCAGACGTGCGGCAGAGTACCAGGATTGATGAGCAGAGTGAAACTAGGGGGTAAGCAATTAAAAGTTTATGGGTAACGTAGGATATTCAGAGTTGTTCAAAATGGAAGAGTATGCTGGGAAACTTTTTAAGTTGGTAGACGATGCAGGTGGGGGAGGGTAAACAGATTCGAAAGGCTAGGTAGAGTGCATGGCGTTCGACGATCTGTAGGGCATGCTAAAAAGAGGTAGAAGCCAAATTGGCGTAGTAGATGATGGGTTATGTTGTGGTTGGCAGGAGAGCCGACACATTGTAACTGAAGGAGGCCGAAATGCACGCGTTTTAGCTCACGCAGGTTGGCGTGAGGTCTGGAGCATGACAAGGGAATTAGAATTGAGAAAAACGGACGTAGATGGTTGAATACTTAAGTGTGGAGTGCACATGGGGTTTTTTTAGGTTAAAGAATTCCCTCCCTAGGCCCGACAAGACGCCTCCTGAGACGCGGCAAGGCAGGAGTAGGCAAAATGCAACAAGGAATAACAATATTAATGTGCTAATAGTAAACTGCAGGAGCGTCTATAGAAAGGTCCCAGAACTGCTCTCATTAATAAACGGTCACAACGCCCATATAGTACTAGGAACAGAAACTTGGCAGAAACCAGACGTAAACAGTAATGACATCCTAAACTCGGATTGGAATGTATACCGCAGAGATAGGCTGGACAGTGAAGGGGGAGGCGTGTTTATAGCGATAAGAAGTGCAATAGTATCGAAGGATATTGACGGAGATTCGAATTGTGAAATGATTTGGGTGAAGGTCACGGTTAAAGCAGGCTCAGACATGGTAATTGGATGTCTCTATAGGCCCCCGGGCTCAGCAGCTGTTGTGGCTCAGCACCTGCAGAATAATTTGGAAAATATTTCGAGTAGATTTCCCCACCATGTTATAGTTCTGGGTGGAGATTTTAATTTGCCGGATATAGACTGGGAGACTCAAACGTTCATAACGGGTGGCAGGGACAAAGAATCCAGTGAAATATTTTTAAGTGCTTTATCTGAAAACTACCTTGAGCAGTTAAACAGAAAACCGACTCGTGGCGATAATATATTAGACCTTCTGGTGACAAACAGACCCGAACTATTTGAATCAGTTAATGCAGAACAGGGAATCAGCGATCATAAAGCGGTTACTGCGTCGATGATTTCAGCCGTAAATAGAAATATTAAAAAAGGTAGGAAGATTTTTCTGTTTAGCAAAAGTGACAAAAAGCAGATTACAGAGTACCTGACGGCTCAACACAAAAGTTTTGTCTCAAGTGCAGATAGTGTTGAGGATCAGTGGACAAAGTTCAAAACCATGGTACAATATGCGTTAGATGAGTATGTGCCAAGCAAGATCGTAAGAGATGGAAAAGAGCCACCGTGGTACAACAACCGAGTTAGAAAACTGCTGCGGAAGCAAAGGGAACTTCACAGCAAACACAAACATAGCCAAAGCCTTGCAGACAAACAAAAATTACGCGAAGCGAAATGTAGTGTGAGGAGGGCTATGCGAGAGGCTTTCAATGAATTCGAAAGTAAAGTTCTATGTACTGACTTGGCAGAAAATCCTAAGAAATTTTGGTCCTATGTCAAAGCGGTATGTGGATCAAAACAAAATGTCCAGACACTCTGTGACCAAAATGGTACTGAAACAGAGGATGACAGACTAAAGGTCGAATTACTAAATGTCTTCTTCCAAAGCTGTTTCACAGAGGAAGACTGCACTGTGCTTCCTTCTCTAGATTGTCGCACAGTTGACAAAATGGTAGATATCGAAGTAGACGACAGAGGGATAGAGAAACAATTAAAATCGCTCAAAAGAGGAAAGGCCGCTGGTCCTGATGGGATACCAGTTCGATTTTACACAGAGTACGCGAAGGAACTTGCCTCCCCCCCCCCCCTTCTTGCTGCGGTGTACCGTAGGTCTCTAGAAGAGCGAAGCGTTCCAAAGGATTGGAAAAGGGCACAGGTCATCCCCGTTCTCAAGAAGGGACGTCGAACAGATGTGCAGAACTATAGACCTATATCTCTAACGTCGATCAGTTGTAGAATTTTGGAACACGTATTATGTTCGAGTATAATGTCTTTTCTGGAGACTAGAAATCTACTCTGTAGGAATCAGCATGGGTTTCGAAAAAGACGATCGTGTGAAACCCAGCTCGCGCTATTCGTCCACGAGACTCAGAGGGCCTTAGACACGGGTTCACAGGTAGATGCCGTGTTTCTTGACTTCCGCAAGGCGTTTGACACAGTTCCCCACAGTCGTTTAATGAACAAAGTAAGAGCATACGGACTATCAGATCAATTGTGTGATTGGATTGAGGAGTTCCTAGATAACAGAACGCAGCACGTCATTCTCAATGGAGAGAAGTCTTCCGAAGTAAGAGTGATTTCAGGTGTGCCGCAGCGGAGTGTCATAGGACCGTTGCTATTCACAATATACATAAATGACCTGGTGGATGACATCGGAAGTTCACTGAGGCTTTTTGCAGATGATGCTGTGGTGTATCGAGAGGTTGCAACAATGGAAAATTGTACTGAAATGCAGGAGGATCTGCAGCGAATTGACGCATGGTGCACGGAATGGCAATTGAATCTCAATGTAGCGAAGTGTAATGTGATACGAATACATAGAAAGATAGGTCCCTTATCATTTAGCTACAAAATAGCAGGTCAGCAACTGGAAGCAGTTAATTCCATAAATTATCTGGGAGTACGCATTAGGAGTGATTGAAAATGGAATGATCATATAAAGTTGATCGTCGGTAAAGCAGATGCCAGACTGAGATTCATTGGAAGAATCCTAAGGAAATGCAATCCGACAACAAAGGAAGTAGGTTACAGTACGCTTGTTCGCCCAATGCTTGAATACTGCTCAGCAGTGTGGGATCCGCACCAGGTAGGGTTGATAGAAGAGATAGAGAAGATCCAACGGAGAGCAGCGCGCTTCGTTACAGGATCATTTAGTAATTGCGAAAGCGTTACGGAGATGATAGATAAACTCCAGTGGAAGACTCTGCAGGAGAGACGCTCAGTAGCTCGGTACGGGCTTTTGTTGAAGTTTCGAGAACATACCTTCACCGAAGAGTCAAGCAGTATATTGCTCCCTCCTACGTATATCTCGCGAAGAGACCATGAGGATAAAATCAGAGAGATTAGAGCCCACACAGAAGCATACCGACAATCCTTCTTTCCACGTACAATACGAGACTGGAATAGAAGGGAGAACCGATAGAGGTACTCAGGGTACCCTCCGCCACACACCGTCAGGTGGCTTGCGGAGTACGGATGTAGATGTAGATGTATAATCCATTAATGGAGAACGTCGCTCTTTATGGTACATGGTTCACAATATCAATAGTACGGATACTTGCGCCTTGCTAGGTCGTAGCAATTAACGTAGCTGAAGGGTATGCTGACTATCGTCTCGGCAAATGAGAGCGTAGAAGTCAGTGAACCATCGCTAGCAAAGTCGGCTGTACAACTTGAGGCGAGTGCTAGGAAGTCTCTAGACTTGCCGCGTGGCGGCGCTAGGTCTGCAATCAGAGTGGCGACACGCGGGTCCGACGTATACTAATGGACCGCGGCCGATTTAAAGGCTACCACCTAGCAAGTGTGGTGTCTGGCGGTGACACCACAGGTTAGATAGGGGCTTTATGTCTCTGGAGGACTGTAGAAGGGTTTAGTCCCCATGTTTGGCCAGTTAGTGGTGTTTGTAAATTTAGTCTATTGTGCTTTCTATAGAAATGGTTCATATATGGAACTGCCATGTTAGTTGGTGATTAAGTGTTAGTCTGAGGTATTTCAATATTTTTGTTAACTGAAGAGGGTGGTTGTAAATAGTAAGGTAAAAGTCTCGAGATCTAGGCAGACAAAAATGGCTTATATGCAGTTACTGATTTGGTGGCAGAAGAGGTGAGTAAGGTACAGGATTTGGTCATCAATCATGTTGATAAATTTCATTTGAAACCATATATCATTCACACTGTAATACTGAAACGAGTGGACAGCATATTTCTGCATAAACAATTAAAAAGCAACAGTTATTTATAACATATAAATAAAAATTAGGATATTTTATTTCTTGAGGTTGAGTTTACCTTAAACACTGTTCCACAAGCTCTGAAAATGCGAAACGAAACCAAGTCCTGTCTCACATCGCACTTGGTCCTCTCACCAGTTGGCGACTCACTGTGAAACTTCTTACCGCCACCAATAGATGGCTAGAGGGTTAAAAAACACTTAACATGTAAGATATTGGAAAAATGGAACTGTCTGCAAAATACGTAGGCAGTGCAGAAACTGCAATATTTACATCGAATATCCGGAGCCTAGTTCAGGTTACCACATGAAAAAACACTAAGACTCAAATCAATTAATGTGATGTTACAATATTTGACAAATACATCTGCAAAGTAAAAGAAAGCATGAGTTAGTTTCCACACACACACACACACACACACACCCGTATGTAAAATTAGTGTCCAAAATTATAAAATATGTATCCCAATGCTAGGTCTCCTCGCCTAATATAGGTGAAATTTGAGAATGTAGTGCTAATAATTCTACATCGTAAAACTAATCTGGCCAGGCTTATAACTGCGGAAAAGTAAGTTACCTAAAATACCATAGTAAGCAGGCAAACGGAATGACTAAGTAACTACTCTTGATGCAAATCAAAAAACATCTTCAAATTCGTTTCCGCGTCTAAACTGTTCTGAAGCACAATTTCTGGAGGGACAAAGGTAATACATAATTTTATTCACTGGAAAAATGACATACATTGATTGCCAATTATTGGTATTATTAAAAATGACACAGGCATACTAGAAGCTCGGTGAATAAAGAAAGTTTGCAACCAAAAGGATGTCTAAAAGAATTATAAACTGTATTTTTCCAGTATCATTGCTCGCAATATTCCACAATACATCAGAAACACGAAAAGTGCGATATTCACGTTGCAGCGGCATCTAAATACGTAAAATATCTATTCCATCTGTGCAGCTACGTTTCTAGATATTCTGGCTCATGGAAATAAAACTTGTAACCAAATATACCATCAAAAACACATGCACAACACAACTGTCTTATTAGGGAAGGAAGGAATAGAGTGTTTTTATTACCAAATATCACTTAAACTGCAGGACATGGACCACTTATAAACACATCAAAGACATAACAGTGGGACATGTTATGTTTCCAAAGACAATGTCAGAGTCTATATCTTGAAAAATAAATAAGCATACTTATCATATATTTTCTCACACTTAAAAAGTACAAGTTAAATATTACCATATCCAAACTGTCTGTATAACACATTAAAAATATGCTTATTGTAATGTAAGCGTAATCACTATAAAAATTCGATTTCATACACCTTACAAGCACAAGGAACCATGAAACTACGCCTTACCTCTAACACAAGACATATGACCACTTTCCATTACTATAAATGATAAATACAACAAGACGTATTAATATGACGTTATTCTCTATAACGCACAGATATGTGGATGTTGGATGCAGAAGTTGTCAAACTGATTCCAGATTATGGAGCTCCGTTTGTGCTGCTTTGGTGCTGACAGGGCTCAAGAGTGCGACATTCAGTTCTTCAATGACTTTTTCAGCTGTCATCCTCTATATTTTAGTCACATTCCTCTTCAATGACCGTCATGTACATAGCTTTCTGTCCGTTTTGGTACTTAGCGAATGATGCTTTTCTGCTTTCCCTGTAGATGGTATAAGTCTTTGATACCCTCTTTCATGAAAGACCAAACACTTTGGCTATCAAGTTTACGGAAGCACCCACCACACGAGCACCAAAAATTTGCTCACGATCGAATTGACTTAGCTTCGACGTGATGCACTCAAGTAAATTCTGACCACGACTGTCGCTTGCAACGTATCTGTCGGAATTGCACAGGTGTTGTTCGTGGTCAAATACAACGACACCAACTGCAGGCTTGGCTAGCACCTGCATTTATTTCAAGCATTCATATTTCGCTGTGTTTCCGTGTCATTCTTCAAACCCTGTACTTTCGGCGAACTTTCACCATTCTCTATATTGTCTTAACAGCACATACTGTTGGTTCAAGTTGCTGTCTGTTTTCTGCAGTAAAACAGAAGTCCTGTTGCAGTATTCTGTCTGAAAATCTGTCCGTCTGCACTTTGTTAAGACTTTGTGAAACTAAATCTGGAAATTACGAAATCTGAAACTGAGTAACCAAATTGTGCTTGCTCAAAGCAAATGCTTTTCTGAAGATGTTTAGGAGAAATGGAAGTTCCTCTGCAGCTGATGGAAGGGTGACGCGTACTCACCCACATGTGCGGCAGAGCCTTTCGTGCGAGCTTTGGCAGCTGGCAGACGCGGCCGACAGGTAAGCCGATATCGGGCGGCGTCGTGCCGTCTGTCAGCTCACAGCCACGGGGCGCGTGACCAGGCTGCGGATCGTCTCCTGCCGGCTGCGCTGAGGCAGCCAGCAGCACGTGGGTGCGCGCAGGGTGGCGGCTGCGGAGGGCCCAGGGGACAGGGGCGGCTCGGCGAGGCGGGTCCGGGGGACGCAGACAGCGCCGGAAGGCCTAATTCCAGCCGTCCGGCAGGTCGACGCCGGGAGAGTGGGCGGCGTGACACGCGCCGACCTCTTCGGAGTCGATACCGGCCGCACTCCGGAGCGCTCCGTCTCCTCGCGCTCCTTCCGCTTGCTCGAGTAGCCGCAGACTTCCCTCTTACGACGCCGTACCACTATTCATGTGAATTTTCCGTAAACTGTGATACAGAGTAGCGATCGAGTTATCTCCACTCGTTTTATTTCCCATGAAATATTAATTCAAATGAAAGAGATGAATTTAAAAAAACATCCGTTTCTGAATCTAGGTAACAAAGACGTCTGACGTCGTCGTTATGAACAATCAAAAAGGTTTTAGGACGGGACGATCTCGTAGTGACTCCACAGCAGACAGTTGAAAAGCGACGAGAATACAACAAAGAGATTCATATTCCATTCGGCGATTATGAAAAGACTTAAGGTGCACAAACAGAACTAATCTTTGTAACATCATGAAAAAAACAAGGGTGTCCGAGGCACTTGATGCAAATAATAAAGAGTTTATATCCGCGCAAATAAACTGTAAGAAGTACAAGGAAAGAGAAAACAGGGTCAATACAGATCGGCAAAGGAGTGCGACATGCATTTCATCTACTATATGCAGCAAACGCTTGAACGACACTGTTAGACAGTGGAAATAGGAAGTAAAACAACGTGTCGGATTAATACTACACTTTTTGTTGGTAGCCAGATCATTGTTCGGAGAAAAGCAAATAACCCTCGGTTTGCAATACTTCGCCTGAGTCAAATATGTGAGAACTATCTTCTAAATATTTCAGTAAAAACCTTAAGTAATGGTCTTCAAACGGATATCTGCAGTTTGCTCGAAAATCGTACTACCTGAAAAATCAGTAGAACGGGTGTTACGTTTTCAGTTGTTAGGTTGCGATGTTATCTATGAGTATGAGAACGACGCTACTAATAAATTAAATCAGTTTCAGCATTACGTGGCACGATACACAGAACACTGGGTGACAAAACAAAGTGGGATATAAATGTAAAATTTTACAAAGTAATGGCTACCTGTGTTCTAACACATGGAAGGATATTAATAAAGATTGGGTATTAGTAAAGACATTATTAGAAACACTATGTGATCAAAAGTATCCTGACACATGGCTGAAAATGACTTACAAGTTCGTGGCGCCCTCCATCGGTAACGCTGGAATTCAGTATGGTATTGGCCCATACTTAGCGTTGATGACAGCTTACACTCTCACAGGCATACGTTCAATCACGTGTTGGAAGATTTCTTGGGGAATGCGAGCCCATGCTTCACGGAGTGCTGCACTGAGGACAGCTATCAATGTCGCTCAGTGAGCCCTGACACGAAGTCGGCGTTCCATAACATCCCAAAGATGTTCTATGGGACTCAGGCCGTGCAGCATGAACAGATGCTCGATCGTGTTGAAAGATGCAGTTACCATCTCCGAATTGCTCTTCAACTGTGAGAAGCAAGAGGTTTCTGTGCTGTGATTGTGCTACGAAAAACAAGGGGTGCAAGCCCCCTCCATGAAAAACACGACCACACCAAAACACCACCGCCTCCGAATTTTACTGTTGGCACTACACACGCTGGTAGATGACGTTCACCGGGCATTCACAATACCCACACCCTGCCATCGGATCGCCACATTGTGTACCGTGCTTCGTAACTCCACAAAACGTTTTTCCGCCGTTAAATTGTCCAATGTTTACGCTTCTTACACCAAGCGAGGCATCGTTTGACATTTACCGGCATGATGTGTGGGTTACGAGCAGACGCTCGACCATGAAACCCAAGTTTTCCGACCTCTCGCCTAACTGTCATAGAGCTTGCAGCGGATTTTGATGCTGTTTGGAAATTCTGTGTGATGGTGTGGATAGATGTTTTCCTATTACACATTACGACCCTCTTTAACCGTCGGCGGTCTGTCAGTCAACAGGCGAGGCCAGGCTGTACACTTTTGTGCTGTACGTGTTCCTTCACGTTTCCACTTCTCTATAACATCGGTAACAGTGGAACTAGGGATGTTCAGGAGTATGAAAATCTCGCGTACAGACGTATGACACAAATGACATCCAATCACTTGACCACGTTCGAAATGTGTGAGTTCCCTGTAGCGCCACATTCTGCCCTTGCTCTCTAACAATGTCTAACGACTACTGAGGTATCTGGCAGCACAATGCACCTAGTGTGAAGGACGTATGTTTCTTTTGTGGTGTCCGGATTCTTTTGATCACATAGTGTATTTAAACGATATTCTCTCAAGGTTAAATGCAGAATAATATTATAGGAGAAGAACTTAGCTAATACTGTTTAAGAATGCATAATATGGAAAAGACATACCAACAGAATTGGGGAAGACAAATTAGTTAAACAAATAATCAATTAAAAACCATGAAGAAAAATAAATGCACGACGGCTGGGAAACAGATTGCTTCAGTGAAGAGCAGCTGTAAGCATACTCCATGAAGTGAAGAAGAAGAAGAAGAAGAAGGATATCTGCGCCGTCTCACAGCGTAGAGTTCGGTGAGAGGGGGGGGGGGGGGGGGGAGACTGGGTACCCAGAAAAACTTCTTTCTGTGTATGCGATAAAGGTCATGAAGAACGGACACAGGATACGATGAGGCAACCTCCACCGACAGTAGCTGTTTTTTTAAGAAAGGAAATGGACACTGTATTCCACTCAAGCGCCAGCATGGTTCTATTTTGATTTACTGCTTTATGTTGTGAAAAGAGGTTCGCTTGCATAATAAACGATGCACAGTGTTTTAATTTTATTGAAGAATGTACCAACTACTAATTTTTACAACGTTTTTGTACTTTATGGCATATGGATACGTCGTAAAGAAACGCGCGGTTTTAACCTTCACATTTGCATTAATGTAACAAATTTTGAAAGCGAGAAGCCATTATCTACAATTACAAGCTGGAAGAGTTGTTTATTTTCTTAATACCTTTTGGAAGTTTCGTGTTTGTAAGCGTGTGTTTGAAATTACTTGAGCCACTTTCATCGCTAGTGTCGAGAAAGTTCTGATATTCTGGTGAATGTAGAGTAATTATGTAATCGCCTAGAAACAAGTTTCTTGTACTATTTGACTCGAAAACGCAACGGAAGAGATAATGGCCTGAACATCATAAACTCGTATTACAGATTACAGAAGTGAATAGCTTCGTGAAAGTAACATGTTGTCCTAGCACGGGTTAGCTTCTCACTTATAATGATCAGCTGTGCTGTGGTGCAGTTTCCCCTGATTTTTAGCCATTATCTTAGTGTGCAGAGATTCCTTAACTATCTCAAAGATCATTTAATAGAACTCCAGCGCGTCTCTTATGTTACAGTGAGAACAGTCCAGTGACACATTGGTTCAACACATAACATTCGCCGGCCGTTGTGGTCGAGCGGTTCTAGGCGCTTCAGTCCGGAAGCACGATGATGCTACGGTCGCAGGTTCGAATCCTACCTGAGACATGGATGTGTGTGATGTCCTTGGGTTATTTAGGTTTAAGTAATTGTAAGTCTAGGGGACTGATGACCTCAGATGTTAAGTCCCATAGTGCTTAGAGCCATTTGAACCATTTTGAACATAGCATTCCAGCGCAGAGGGACGTATTACCATATTCAGTTCCCTTATCTTATTCAATTCTGGAAAACAAGGTAGCATCCAGATATATTGTACTCAATACGATCGTCAAGCTCAAACCATGACTCAATGGCCGTAAATTTAATCAGAGTGTTTTTCACTTAAGCAGTTACCTTTACACAAAACCACAACAATTTGGCCCACCCTACTCGAAAGCATTTCTGGTAGATGAGGTCATGATAAATATTGTGAATAATTTTATGTTCTGAGCATTAAGAATATCTACACAACTTACAACGTCGTGGTGATAATTCTACCCACATTATTAAGCAAAAAACCAAGACTCTGTCGTCACAAACGTAATCCAAAATAATCCATGCAAAAGCAACCTTGCACTCTTTGAACAGTGAAAATTAAGAATGAAATTTAAGAACGAAATGAAGTTAATAAGATTGCAGTAACCAGTTTAAGTACTTATTACTTATCCATTGCCCATTACGAACGGAAGGATATTAGTGCGTGGACCAAAACAAATGAACAACGTCACTAGCCTCACACTGTAAATAGTATTTCAATACGGAATATAGATTGGAGTGATTTTATAATGCACGTTGTACATGTACATTTTAAAGACTGTTCCTTACTGCAGATCTCCAATATACAAAGTGCTTCCTTAAATGTAGCTTAAGAACCAGACGTTTCTTAACACTCCAGGGTACTGTAAAACGAATGTAATGACTGACTTAATTGTAATGACTTGCATAACATAGCAAAGAGTGCGGGAAGTTATCTGAATTGATACATGTTAGGCTGGTTAATTCAATAATACAATGAAGGCTTTCACGACCGGATGGTACTGTTGTTGATAGTTCTTCCGGGTTATATGGCCGTGGTCCATGGAATTCTATTCTATTCCACATAAGGATAAAAAAGTTTTGCTAAGGAGTGAAGCTAAGTGTCCCAGACTTTATGGTTTACATAAAGTTCACAAAATAGATCTCCCTCTGGGCCCATTGTTAGTGCGATTGATTCCCCTACTTATCAAATCTCTAGGTATCTAGCTACTCTTCTACAACCGTACATTGGTAATACTGATTCTTATGTGAGGGATTCATGTCATTTTATTGAGAAAATTGAAGGTATAACCTTGGCTCCTGAAGACATTCTGGTCAGTTTTGATATTGTATCTCTGTTTACTATTATTCCGGTCAATGAAGTTATGGTTTACATAACGGAAGTTTTTCCTGAAGATTTGACCGCTCTGTTTAGACACTTTCTCACATCTAGCCAGTTTCAGTGAGATGAGTTTTATGAGCAAGTGGATGGTGTGGCGATGGGTAACTAGTTGAGCCCTGCGATTGCTAATTTTTACATGGAGAAATTTGAACAATTAGCGTTGACTAAGGCAAATAAGAAGCCATGTTGTTGGTATCGTTATACAGACGGCACATTTGTGGTTTGGACACACGGCAAAAAAGCCTTAGACGAATTTTTTGATTATCTTAATAGCATAAATCCTAAAATTCAGTTTACCATTGAAGTGGAAAAGGACCAGGCTATTTCGTTTCTCGATGTGTTAGTCATGAGACAGACCGATGGCAATCTAAAATAAAGTGTTTCGGAAGGCACACATACTGATAGATTCTTACATAAGAACCCCAATCATCACCTACAACAAAAAAGAGGTGTAATCAAAAGTTTAGTGGACAGGGCAAAACGGATTTGTATGCCGGAACATCTGGATACGGAACTGAATCATCTGACACAGTCCTTCGAAAAGAATCGGTACTCAAACGAAGAAATTAATAGAGTTTTAAGACCTAATTACAGCAGGCCAAAGGACAAGGATGCTACACAGCAACGGAAGAACACGGTGTCTTTACCTTTCATTAGTAAGGTTACAGATAGAATCGGCAAAATTTTGCTGAAACAAAGTGAGACTGGTATTCAAACCTACCAGAAAAATAGGACAAGTACTTCGTTCTGTTAAAGATAGAAGGCCACCACTATCATCTAGCACTGTGTATAAAATTCCGTGTACTTGTGGCAAGGTCTATATTGGTACTACGAAAAGAAGTGTGAATACAAGGTTAAAGGAGCATAAAAGTCTTTGCCGACCAGGAAAAATAGATAAATCGGCCGTTAAGGAACATGCACTTCAGTCGTGACCATGTAATTAAGTTTTCTGAAACTACAGCTTCAAGTGCTACCACGAACTATTATCCACGACTGTACAGGGAGGCTATTGAAATTTATAAACATGAAGATAATTTTAAAAGAAAAGAAGCCTGGAAATTAAGCGAGATATGGACAGTGGCGTTACAGAATCGATATGTGATTGTCATCTATGATGGACTACTATCGATAATTAAATTTTATCTTTGACTAGTTTTCTCTCTGCTGCTATATGCAAGCTAGACCACGCCCCACTTTCCTCGGTATTTAGGCCGCTCTCCGACGCTCGACAGTCGGCAGGACTCAGCAGGACCAGCCATACCTCTGAGGATGTCCAACGTAGTATTGGACGAAACGTTAGGAATAGAAGAATCCCATGGACCACGGCCATATAACCCGGAAGAATTATCGACAACGGTTAATGCAATGTTTCAAAGATAGTGGTAAATTAAATAATATAAGTCTTGAAAAAGGTGAGATAGATGGTGAAGAAATGAAAGAAGTGACTAACAAGGATATTTACAGTTGACTGATCACAGCCCCGCCCCCCCCCCCCCCCCATACAGTGGAACTCTCTCTTACCGTGACAACGCCTTCCTAGTATAAAATCTTTTTCAGACGTGAGGGATTAGGAGTCAACTGATTGGCTCCTATCAGGATAGGCAAAGTGGAGGCTTGCTCCCCCAGCGTGGGAAACGCGGTGCTGTATCTGGACTGGCTACTAGACCAACACAACAGTCACATGCGGAAATTTAATGAGTAGAGTATACTTTGACTGGTTTGTGCAGTGTGGGAGAGATTTCGTTTTTGCTGATTCGGCTCCCACGATGAGGCTTGGTGGAAAGTAGTTGTCATTCTCGGCATTCTTCGACTTCTGGTCCTCCCCTGGTGGACAATTTCAGCTCTTTCCCTAGCAGATGAGACTTTTGGTTTGTATCTTCTTGTGGACCAAGGGCCAGTGGCAGTTTCCAACTGTACCAACAGTGGAATTTCATATCATCTAGGACATAAATTGTGGCAGGAGGATGACCTTATTTGTCCTGAGTTTGCCGTCTGGCGTTTGACAGTTCTAGCACGCACCATGGTGCATGTGAGTGAAATTGGGTTGGCGAGACCAGCGAAGGGGTTCACCTCACGCTGAAATCTGCTGGCTCTGATACGAAAGCTTTCTGCGTTCTGATGATTGGAACGCCAAATATTCTTGGATGTGTCAGAACATTACTGCTGCTGTAGCACACCCTTCCTCGTCCACAGCCCGCGGTTTTCTGCTGCCGCCTGAATCAAGGTGGAAGGGAGCAATACTGCTGCACCGTCGAGCAGGGTTGTAAATGATCCACAGCTCCCTTTTCTCAGGTGAACCATAGCTTGTGGTACAGTTGATTCCCTTTTTAACAGATCAGAGCCTCGCAGTGCATTTATGTAAACAAAGTCAGATTTCGTTGGAAAAGGGATTAATTTATGGGCGAATTTGTATCGTTTTGACCACAATGTATGGTGTGCCATTGAAACACCATTGCTTGTCTGATTTGTTTTCATCATTTTTGTGTAAGATTTATCGGCTATTTGTAGTTACAAAATGATTAATAAAACCTGTAATTGTCTTGTGAACGTGAATACGTCACTGTTCTCATTCATACTCCCACTTCTGTTTTTGTTTTATTGTGGTGGTACAGTGATACACTATCAGTTTAAGGTGCAGCCGTATTAAATCAGTTACTTTGTTTATAATTTAGATTCTGAAGGCAACAAAAGTGCCATGGGTAAATTCAGTAACTGATATCTAAAAATTAAGGATGTGGTTCACTATTTGAAGTTTATTGAGAAGATAATACTTTCTTATGTAAAACTAACATTAAGTATCACTCAGACATATTTAAGACTAAAGAAAGCGGCGGCTTGCAGTTGCTGACTCTTGCCCAGGATCTCGAATCATGCACTTTCCTTAGGCAGTTAGTGCGTTATCTTGCATGGGTGTTTTTTTTTTCCTCAAAGGGCGACTATTGTGTTCTGAGAACATTTAGATTCAGCTGTGGCTCTATCCGTTTGTATCCCAGCATTTTGCAGTATGTTGCAGTCATTTTAGTACAGTGTTTGTATTGTTTATGTCATTTATTTTTTGTTTTGTTTCTCATTGCGTCTTGTAAGTGACTTTTCGTCTGATGTCAAGTCGTTGCTAACAGCGTTGTGAAAGCTTTTGTGGGATAAATTTGATTATGAGTATGTGCACTACATTTCAGTGTAGGTTTTGTTTCATGGGATTAGGCATTAATGTGTGAATTATTTAAAATGAGGTCAGAGTAGGGTTGTGGCTCGTGATGCGTTAGAGTCGGAAAGTTGCGGAAGTTGCATTCGATTTGAATGCTTATGAGAAGCAAAGCTCATTTGTATAGTGAGAAAGGCTGTGCACTATGTTGTCCCAATATGGAACACGAGCCAGTCATTGGTGCAGTACAAGATAGGTCGGCGGAACAAGTTCATCACCCTGCAAACGGGGCACGAATGTCGAATGGAGAATACTCCAATGACGAGGGTTCAGTTCACTCATGAAATGAAAGTGGAAACGTTACTGACGTGGCAGGTCATGTAGGTTTTGTAAATACGGAAAGAGGTTCTGACAAGGAAAGGAACACTGATTTCGTGGGCAAGGCGTCATAGAGTAGTTGAACCATGTGTGTCTAGTCCAGGGTGCGTTACTGGATGTGTGCAGTTCCTTCAGTATGCGCGCGCGCGCGCGCGCGAGAGAGAGAGAGAGAGAGAGAGAGAGAGAGAGAGAGAGAGATAGAGAGACAGACGAGAAAAGGGAAAAGGAAGAAAGGAGACGGCAGCAAGGAGACCAAATGCAGGAGATTCTCAATAATGAAATTCGGGAAATTTAGAATCCACCAGACAAGGAGGAAGAGCGACAGGGCGAAGTCATGAAAGAATTTAAGGAAATTCTAAAGGAGGCTGATGAGTTTGCCGTAAACGTAAATCAGATCAGGTATGAAGTTAAGGGTGTAAAAGCAGAGGTGGAAGACATTAGGAAAACTTCGCATGAGACTCGAGAAGTAGTGGCAGATTCCAGATATGAGCCTAGGACAGCCAGATTGGTAGGACGAAATGCGCGAAAACATTCCCAAATTGCGCGAGGTCAGGCAGCGCTGGCAAAGGTCGAAGTGAGTGCAACCGAAAGACTATTTCTGCTCTTAAAACATGGACAGAGCGTAGTTAAAAAAGACATAGAAAGAAATATTAGGTGTCAAAGACGAGCCAACACGCCTCACCACCCAGTATAATGAGCTGGCGGATGAATGAGACAAATGTGCGAACGGGTTGCTCGCGTAGAAATTTAACCAGAAGCTACAGCAGGTCACCGTGAGTTCGTTGGTCACTAGGAATGTCAAAAATAGAATTTTGCATCTCAGTCCGGAGCCACATACCTGGAACAGACCGATATACGGTAGGACCGCCCGCTTAACGGGCTACGACGCTCAGCCGAGCGCGTGCAGTCAGTGGTGCGTAGTGTAAAAAATACAGAGCCGACTGACGTACGGAAATAAGACGAGGGTACAACAGCACTGAGGGATCGGTCGACCTTGAAACCTTGGGCGCAAAATTATGAATATTTTGACTTAAAACATTTTCTCTCAATTCAAAATTGTCAGGTTTACAGATAGAACCTCAATTTATTACATCCCAAGTCATGGAGTATGATACGGTACTACCCGATTCATGGACACTAGTATACAAATTGTTATATGGCACAAGCGTAGCAGTGCAGCAAACTGCCGCAGCTACGGCGAATTTAGAGAGGTTTTCCTAAAGACTTACTGGTCACAGGACACCCCAGAAAGGATTAAATAGGGGATTGTGTTAGGGAAGGATTACGAAGCATCGGGGTGCCACAGTCTGGTAAAGTTTTTCGAGATACTTGTCAATAAGAACCTTTACCTGGACCACCTGTACAGTGATAAGGAGACAATGGGACACTGCTATATGAAACTGCCAGTAACTGCTCATTGGCAAATGTAATGACACAAGAGTCATTCAAAAGCGCCCTATGAGAGTTGGACTTTGTCAAGGAAACACAAAACGCGAGGGACCGAATGAAACATAATGAACGAAATTTGGAAGGTGCATTTACAGGTGGAAATAATGACGGGCAAAATACTGACAGAAACAGGGTGAAAAGAAACCGACATCAAGGTCAAATATTTGATAATGAACCTCAGTGGAATGACAGAAGTAGACGGGCTACGGATGGTGGTAATTTTCAAGAAAATAGAAACAACATGAGGAGGGCAAACAGGAAATAATCGAGCGATTGGTAGGTGAACTCCACAACATGATGTCAGAATGACGTAGTGGAAATCAGACCACCTAACCCCTCTAACAGAAACCGCAACAGAAGTCCGCATAGGAATCGACAGTTGGCCGCTGCGGCCTCACTGTATCATTAAGTTAATGTTAGGTGTTATGCGTCTCCAAGTAATTTATGTAATCACTTGGAGTATTTCCTTTATTTATTTGCACTTACCGTTTTGGATGATTTATTATTATAATTAGCGGATAAGATCTTCTCCCGTGACATCTGGTCAGTGAGTGAGAAGTTTCTAGTTTCCTAAGCATTTGCACTTCGTTAATTTGCAACAGATTTGAGACTTACTCGTATCCTCTCGTGTCTCACAGCAGAAAATTATTTCGTGGACAGGAATGTGCTGATTTATCTTCGGAAACCTCTTGGGTTTATGATAAAACCGGTTGGTTTAACACTTTAGTATTGTTGTATTAGTAGCTTGTCACGCCACAGCAAAGGTATGTCTTGGAACAATATGAAAATTGCGTTTTTGGTTCAGAAATAAATGCACAAACCTGGAGACACAGTTCTCAGAATTGATATTGGAATGTAGTAATGGTTTGGTTTGTTCCATTCATATTGCATGCATTGCCAATAGGCACAGTCCGTACCACTATTCGTAGTGAGGCGTTGATTTGCGATGCGACAGTAGATCTTGTGTAAGTATGCTGTTTAGGTTTTTATGTTGGTAACGCCACGTAATGGCCTGGATGAAAATCACTGAGTGTGCTGTGCGCAGTCTGTGGCTGGGTGGCATTGTTGGAAGATTCGCTCTTGTATTGTTGGGTAGTAGGATGTGAACAGCGCATAGCGTTGGGCAGTTGGAGTTGAGCTGCCACCAGCAGTGGTGGATGTGGGGAGAGAGATGCCAGTGCTTTGAGCGGACGATCTGGATGTGTGTAAATACGTTGTTTGTTCTCAATCAAAATCTTTCATTTGCTAACTATGTCTATCACTAGTTGGTGCCTTCAGCAGTTAGAATCTTTTATTTAGCTGGCAGTATTGACGCTCGCTGTATTGCAGTAGTTCGAGTAACTATGTTTGTGAGGTATGTGATTCATGAAAGGTATAGGTTGTTGTTAGTCAGGGCCATTGTTTTGTAAGGATTATTGAAAGTCAGATTGCGTTGCGCTAAAGTTATTGTGTGTCAGTTTAGTGATGATCAGAATAAATAAAGAGAAAACTGTTCGAGTACGTGGAGTTTTGCTCAGCTGTTTGAAAATCAAATAACGTAGAAGTTTACCAGCACAGTCATTTGTAATTTTTCAAAGGGGACGTTCCGTATTTCGACCTTAGCCGAAGATACCTCACTGGAAGCTTGTGATTTTTTCTTGTTTGAGTAATTAGTGTAGTTATTGTTTATTGCTAGCGTGTAATTGTAGAGAGAATTTCATTTGTATTTGTAGTTTTTCATTGTTGTACACTAAAATAGTTTTGGCATGCACATAGATTTGTACCAAAAATTTCGCAGCCGCGATTGCAATTAATTATATATTATTTTCAGTGCTATGTTAACATGTTTTCTTATTTTGCTCTTCAAATTGTGATGTTCTGTGTTATCGTGTGAAATATTTTGACAATTATGCCGTGTGAAAAGAACAACACTAGGCTCCAAAGTAAATTGAAAAATGATAGTGAC